>NW_005871351.1:8646-165617 GCF_000147115.1 Myotis lucifugus | reverse complement strand
TAAAATAGAAGGGCTGACTCCAAAACTACTAAGATCTCCTTCATTCCCAATGGCTCATAATTCTAAGGTTCTGGTTCTTCTATCTCCCAAGATCACTATGAGACAAAAGTTAGATTATATTTGTTCATATTGTGGGGAAAATATACCATCCTAAACCCCATAAGAAGTAATGGAATACTACTAACAGATGGTTTTAGTTTTTATTAATGTATAATTGACATACAGTATTATATTAATTTCAGATGTACAATGTAGTTATTCAACACTTATGTATCTTATAAAGTGTACTCACCAAAGTTATTGACTATATCCCATATGCTATATGTATGCTTATTCATTTTATAAGGAAGTTTGTGTCTCTTTTTTTCTTTCAGCTTTTTCACTCACTGCTCTACCCTCCTTCCCTCTGGCAATAATCAGTTTGTTCTCTACATCTCTGAGTCTGTTTCAATTGTATTTTGTTTGTCGGCCGCACCCTTGTACAAATGGCTATCAAAAGACAATGGATAACAGAAAGGAAACACTTGTGCACTGTAGGTGGGATTGCAACTTGGTACAGCTTCTATGAAAAGCAGTATAAATGTTCCTCAAAAAATTAAAAATTAAACTAACATGAGACCAGCAATCCCATGTGTGGCCATCTATCCTAAGGCAGCAAAAACTCGAATTTGAAAGATATATGCATCCCTATGTTCACTGTAGCATTGTTATTTACAACAACCAAGATAGGAAAACAACCTAGCATCCATCAATACAGTAGATGAATAGATAAAGAAAATGTGATGTGAAAATATATTAAAATTTTTAAAAAGGAAAATCTTGCCCTTTATGTCAACATGGATGAACTTTTATTATATTAAGTGAAATAAGTTAGACAAAGACAAATACTATATGATTTCACTTATATGTAGAATCTAAAAAGCAAGCAGTTTTAAAATAAGGAGAAGAAATAAAAGGGACATCTGTAACACTTTCAACAATACAAATATTTTTTTAAAAAAAAAGAATTTGCCGTCCCAGACAAACGCACTCATTAGCAAACCAGCCACAAGGCAATTTTAATTTGTCTAAACCTCATCTAAGAGAAATTTATAGAAATAATCATGTTGCCAAGCTTCAGCTCTTATATTAATGAATGAGTTTGTAAATGTTTACGTTATTTCTATAAGAACCAAACAATTTCCATGGTATTTTTAAAAATGCATGGAATCATATTATTTTTTCTAGGTGGCATGCAATGTCTGGTTTGCACACAAAAATAAAGAATGTTTTTTGTTATAATAAATCCATAACAATTCCCAATCCCCCATCCTCCAAAGCTGGGAGTCACTAGTCTACATACATTGTTTAGTCCTGAGTTTGACTTACATTCACTTTCTAGAGGAAAACAAAATATTTACATAGTCTTGAAATCTGTGTAGCTTAGATCATACTTAAAATATGGGTAAATATAATTGCAATAGCCAAACCTGAATAAAATAGATTATTCATCTAAAAAGGAATGTATTCTTTGTGATATACATGAGGGTCAGAATGTCTCAAATTACAAAAATCTCAGTTCATGACTTGTGCTGAGCTGGTTATCCAAGGGAACCATAATATGTTTCTTCAGAAATCTGTGGAACTAACAACTCACTGTCTCTTGAGATAACGGAAGGAACTGGTAGTGAGAAGTATGCATGGATTAATAATGAAAACAATCTATAATTTATCATTTTTGAATCCTCTTTTCACTCAAAGACGATGTACTCCTAAGACACTATATCTAAGAATTGTGGTGAGTAGCTCCTACTGAAAACTACTATTAAAATAAATTAGCCCTAGCTGGTTTGGCTCAGTGGATAGAACATTGGCCTGTGGATAGACTGAAGGGTCCAGGGTTTGATTCTGGTCAAGGGCACATGCCTAGGTTACAGGCTCCATTCGCAGCCAATCAATTATTCTCCCTCATCATTGATGTCTCTCTCTCTCTCTCTCTCTCTCTCTCTCTCTCTCTCTCTCCTTTCCTCTTTGAAATCAATAAACACATATTTAAAAATTAAAATCCGCCGAAACCGGTTTGGCTCAGTGGATGGAGCGTCGGCCTGCGGACTGAGAGGTCCCGGGTTCGATTCCGGTCGGGGGCATGTGCCTGGGTTGCGGGCACCTCCCCCTTGGGAGATGTGCAGGAGGCAGCTGATCGATGGTTCTCTCTCATCGATGTTTCTAACTCTCTATCTCTCTCCCTTCCTCTCTGTGAAAAATCAATAAAATATTAAAAAAAAAAATTAAAATCCCACATGCTAAATGGCATAGAATTTTCCTCGAAATGCATACTTTTGGGGAAAGGCATAGCTTCTTTCCCTAGAATTGCTTCGAACCATTCTGTCTTTCCTTTAGCGGACTACTGCTTATTGATGAAGCTTTTATCACCCAAAGCTGCCAGGTAGAATATAACGAGCAACTGATTGTATCAAAGCGCCCACTCCCAAGTGGAAAAGGTACTCGTCTGACATCCAAACTTGGGAACATCTCAGAATGTTAACACAGTTGGAGTAAAGCTACTTTGTGTTTAATATGCACAGGAAACTGCTTATTTTCCTGAATGTGATGATGCCAGGGTGGAATGAACACATTAGAAACTAAATAGGTAATACAAGTTAAAATACTGTACCATTTCCTGAAAGCTCCACAAAGCTTGATATTTCCCTCCCAGCTGTGTTCCAATGAGCAGGCTAGCTGGATACCTGCCACATGGATGGCACACAATTCAGAAGAATCTTCTCTGCTTACTGAATTATATTCCCAAGCTAGTTGCCTTTGAACTTCAGAAAGCCTTGTGCCCTTATCAGCCAAAATAATCTGAGCGGTGTGATGCTTACAAGTAATTTTAAAATATTGCCAAGGAGGAAAAAGGTACACAATAGTGACCAGGGCTTTAAAAAATGGCAGTGGGAGAGATTTGATAGAGAATAGCCCCTGGGGAAAACCGCACAGGTCTTGGTCCATTTATCCCAGGCAATAAATCATGACCTAGACAAATGGAGGCATATTGCTACTTGATTGCTTAATGGATAATCCATTGACCTTTTAATCCCTTTGGATTCTTTTCTGTATTCATCTTTTCATGCCAGGAAGCATGACACATGCCAGGTAAAATTGTTGTGCTATCCAAAGGTGAAGCAGTGAAAGAGAATATTAGGGGCGCTGCAGCTATTTTTCCCCCATTTTGGTATTTCTTCACTCTTGATGTTCTGGCAGGGAATGCCAGAATACAGATTCAACAGCTCTGGTCAAGCCCAGTGTGCTATTAATTAGGTATCTGGGTCAGGTAAGAATGCCTTGATTTTCTAGACAGGGGCATTCCAAGCAATCAGTCCACATTAGGAACCTGACTTCAGACAGGCAATATAATTTTTTTTCCTACTTTGAAAAGCAGAGTAGCTTGATAACATCAAAGAGACCAAATTGAAGGCTGATTTTTAGGGAGGAAAAACAACACTAAAAGGTAGCCTCTTTGGAGTACATGTAACAAGAAGCAGAAGAGAAATGAAAAAAGCCTAAGACTCTGAATATGATAAAACATATCTTTAAAAAAGAAATCCCACGTGGTAGTTTAATAGAAAGCAGCTTGATTTTGTTAAGGCTGGCTCTGGATGTTTGTTTCTTTATCCAAAGCATTCTCACCTTCTGTAGGGCAGGGTGTCACTGCCAATACTCCTGCGTGGCTCAGTCACCCTGGGTGACAACATGACTAAGTACTGTGTACAGAGTAATCAATCAATCAATCAATCCAGAAAAATGAGCAAGTCTCACCCAGCAGGCTCTCACCGTAGGGAAAGTAACACTATTGCATTTACTCTATCAAACTCTATCCAAATCAGTATGCCAATCAGTTACTCCATTCTACTACCAGTGTGGGTAGATTAAATGATAATTGCATTGTTTAGTCAACCAATCCAACTATCAAATGGCATCAAGTCCCACCATGCTGCACAACACCCCATCTGTTCTACGGCACTGAGTTGGAAATCCAAAAAAGGAAAATGGATCCAGCAAACCTAGAGATTAGTAAAAACCAAAGGATAGTTATGAGACGATATATCCATGCAAATGAATCCATGCATGGAAATGAGGCTTGTTCAGGTCCAGACAATTCAGAAACATTTCATTAAAATTAAAAATAACCACCTCTCACCCTAGCCAGTGTGTCTCAGTTGGTTGGAGTGTCACGTAGTGCACCAAAAAGTTGTGGGTTTGATTCCTGGTCAAGGCACACACCCAGGTTGTTGGCTCAATCCCAGGTTGGGGGCGCATATGGGAGGCAACTGATCTATGTTTTGTTGTTGTTTTTTCTCACATTGATGTTTCTATCTCTTTTCCTCACTCTCTAAAATCATTTTTTTTAAAAAACATATCCTTGGGTGTATTGTTTTTACATTGAGAAAAAGTGGTGAAAGTCTGTTTAGATCACCCCTAAAATGCACCATAATTTAAGTCTATTGAGTACAAAATTAAAAATCAAGAAACTGAAATCATTCAGCTACTTATTGAAAGAGCATATATATTATGCATTATACCACAACCTTAAGAGTATCATGGGTTATTGGTATTTTAAGCTTTTCATTAAGAAGATGAATAAATTGAGTTAGAGGTAGAGACCAATCTTAAAGGGATACTCATCATTAAATATCAACCAACCAACTAACCATGAACACCCATGATGTGTTCAGGGCTTGCTCTTGCCTTGGTATTGTGGACAAAACAGTCCCGTTGCACATGGCGTCTCCAACTCAGCTCAATCAACAGACCCAGAAGAGTTAAAGAACAAAATAGTGTATAACAAGGTCCAGACATCAAGTAGGAAAATAAGCAGAAAAGAAATGAGAAATATGGAGAATTTAAAAGAAAATAAAGACACAGCTAAAAAGTTAGAGTGATGGTTAGACACAAGAGAACATGTTTCAAAACACAGAGTCACCATCAGGCTGAGACTCACATTCCCCACAGGAAACAGAGGGCACGGTCGGCTTGGTAAATTTGAGGAGCGTTCAACAAAGGGCCTATTTATAAACATGCAGCCTGGTATAAAAGCCACAGGTATGGGTCAGTACCCAGACTAATCACAGAAGAGGGTTAGTTCTATCCACTTGGACAGTAGCGGTTTGCAGAACACAAAGAGAATTTTGAGATTTGTTGACTTGATTTATCCCCACTTTACTCTCCTCCTTTCCTCTGGGTTCCTGCCAATGTGGCTCCAATATTGTGAAAACCCAACAGGATTCCCAAGGGCAAGGGAGCCAAAAGGTAGAGAATGAATCTAGGGAGACAAACAGAAGACACTGAGCACATGTACTAACATTTCCCCATGCCTTTCTGCTGCTGCACACAGGACTTTGCTTATGCCAGAATATTTACTTATCACCTGCATTCGTTTTAGCTTCTGCCTTCCCCATGAAAACTCATTCCTCCTCATAGATATTTAGCAAGTCAAAACCTCCCTTGCAGAAAGTGTGTAATGAATATGAGTCTCCTTTTTCCCTCCTATTTGTTAACCAATTTGTTCATGATTGGTTTATATGCTTTAAAAATTGTGTTATTTAGAGAAAGAACTAAAAGCATTGCAGGCTAGTTTCGAATAGATAGTTCGAAAACCAAACTTCAATATTAGCAAGGAAAAGCTGAATGAGAGACCAAAGAAAACAGCAGCATTTTCAAAAAAGAAGAACAGGATGCAGATTTCAGCACATGATGCTCAAATGTGATGTCTGAGTTTTGGTGATGGCTTTAACTTGAGCGTATACAGATCCTTGCTCTCCTGGGAAATGATTTGCAGGATAATTAAGCATTCAAAGAATTAATATACTTTCCAAAAATATTATAGGTTGTAGTTAGTATTTTAGTCATAGGAATGGGGCTGGAGAAGTCTTGACATCTGCAAGGGAAGGGGACACAGAAATGTTAGCTTTCACAAGGTCTTTAAGAACTTGGCAACCTATTGTTTGTTCCCCAGTCTTCTATCTTGGGTAGACTGGGCCAACTGTTGAATAAACTAGGTTTGATATACCTTAAAGGGACTTTAATTGCTCTATGATCTAAGGACATGAGGAAAACTGACAAGTACATCCTGCTACATATTAAACTAACCTTTTGAATTTATATAATTCTAGATTTTTAAAAAATATAATAATTTGTAATGCCTAACCTGCTAGAGTACATTGAGGAAAAGAACATATTTATATCCCAACTATAGAGAGTCCCTCATAGAAGAGAGTAGGTCAGCAAATGTTGGCTGACTTGAACTAAGTAAAAATGTAATTGACATAAAAATCAACTTGTTTCTCTGTCATTAAATAAAATAAGCAAGTTTTATCTAATTAACAGCAACTTTAGAGTTTTTCTGTCAACATAATGGAATGAAGTCTGTCTTTGGCTCATAAAACTGAGCTGTACTGGGTCTGGCTATATTACAAATACCCTGTTGCTTCTAATGCAAATAATCCAAAAATCAGCATCTCTCCTATTTTTGCTGGAGGTTTGTGAATAAAGTAATATGACTCAGAAGGTGCAAGCTCACCATTTGTAGAAAAAGGAGTGCTATTAAAGTAATCTGCTTGCCAAGAAGTGGCCATAGGAGTGGATATAGTCTCTCTAATCTCCCTATCATATATTTAGCAAAATATTAATCAGTGGTAAACAACTGATTAAGTTGAAGGTAGTTAGAGTTTATATAAAAATAATCTTAAAAGTCTGGGGAGCTGTAATTTCTCAAGTAGAGGTAATCCAGAGACCCTTTGTTGGTCACAAACTCAGTTTGTCTTTCCATATAAAAAAAACATTTCCAAAACCTCTATTCTAACATTGTGCATTCTTTTTTCTCTGTAAGAAAACACCAGCACACGTGACTTAACTATTGTTATTTTCTGATGGACATAGTTGTGATGTTTACTTATCCTCATAATGTCTACATTCCCAGTAGATTTTGGAAATATGTACATGGTCAGATCAATTAATTCCTAACTCCAGAAGACTTTTTCTAAATAATGCTACCTAGAGCCTTGACCTTAATGAATACCTGGGTCCTTTTGCTTTCTTTCCATTTTATATACCTGAGGCTGACAGTCAGGGATGTACAAGAGAAAAACATTGCTTGACCATGTATGCCCAAGTGCAGTTTGGACATTTTAAGATAAATCATTCTATTGTATACCACACTGGACCTAGTCATATTTGATTTATGAGATCAGCAGAACATTGGCAGGACACTAGTCACACAATCTGGGTTCCTGACTGGTCTCTAAGCCTTAATGACTATGTAACCTTGAACTGTACACTTATCCACCTCTAAACTTCACTTTTCTCTTTACGAAGTGTAATAAAGCTCTTCTGTCTCATGGTGATTTTGAAAAATTCAAGTGCAATAAATAACACAGATGCTTTTTAAATAATTAAGTGTTATTCAGCAATAATCCTACAGGCCTCTAAGAGACTCACATTCCTGTGTTCTCTAGTAAATTCAATGGTGCAGTGAAAAGGATGGCTTTCAGTATCTAATATTAATACCCCTTGGCTCAAATCTGAGGTGAACTACTCCATAGCTATGTAACTTTGGGACAATTTCTTAATCCCTCTGGAGAACAGTTTTATCATTTATTAAGAGAGAAAAACAGGACTTTTTACTAAGCACATAATGTCTTTCACTTAGTAGTCATTCAATGACCATTAACTATTCTCCTCTATCTTTCTTAGATTGTACTCCTTCCCCAAAATATATAACAAAAGGACACCTTGCCTTTTTCTAAATATTACAACCTAGAAATTAAGGAGAACTCACAAAAGTTCACAGGAGTCACAAGGAAAGTTTATTGCTTGGAAAATAGGATGTGTGAAAATAAGTTTAAAGGAACTGGATCATTTGAAACTGAGCAGAAAACTAAGTGAGGGGAATTGAAATTGTGTTTTCAGAAATAAAGATAAAGGGATAGGATAATGATCATCTCCTACTTATGAATTCGAAAGACAAGCAGTAAGACAGAGAGACTGCAATTGTATGATTCTCTAGTTAAGGATGCTGACAGCGCACAGGCTTCATCCTCTGCTTCCTCCCCGAACCCACTATAAGCACTATGAGGACAGTATGATATATGATACTGAGTGGGTAGCCTTGAACCATTCACTTATCCATCTCTAAACTTCTTTTTAGAAATGCAATAGCCCATAAAGAAAAAGGGAATGAGAGGTAACAAAAACCAAATTTAGGAAGCTAGAAAGCAGACAGACAGACAGACACGTGGTAACTGCCAAGCAGAGTGAAAAGGCTGGACCCTAACTTAACAGCAGGGAACACCGATAAACAACCTGATTCATACCTGGAACTCCCTGTGGCCAAGGGTCCTCAAAGTTTCAATGCAGGGGCTAAAACCATAGAAAACAGGTTGAAGGTCTGTGTAAAAAGCTGTTAGATCCTCTGTTAGCCATCACAGCCTGACAACTGCCATCTCTCTTCAGGGGCAGAAGACTGGGCATTTATGATCTGACCAGCCAAACACAGGATCCCTGACCTGGGAGGCATCAGACACAGTTAAAACTACCAAACTGGAAACAGGAATTTCAGTTGCCTGGGTGTTAATGGCTTGGAAATTAGAGTGTGCGAAAAAAGTTTAAAGTTGAATAAGCTGAATATTGAGACCCCTCCAAATTTCTCCCTCACCTGGGCTCCCAGATAAGGTCATCTTACAATTTACCACCCAAACTGGGACATTTTAAGAATGTAAGTGGGTGCTATTCATAATTATTTATGTTGGTACTTAGTATAAAGTAGATGTCTCCCAGATACTTGGAGTTTATGGGGTCATGGGCCAATAACTAGAACTCTAGTAGCCAGAAATGAGCCCCAGAGAGAGAATTTAGAAGAGTCCTCTCTGACAAAACTCTGAAGAGATCAAGAAAAAAAAGACAAAGATGTCTACATCTAAGATTCTCTAAAGAAATAACATGGTCAGCTAGCTCTGCAGAGAAGACTAAAGTCAACATTTTCCAGCTATGCATAGGACTTATAAACCCAAAGAATGTCGAGCCTATATATTAAGCCTCATTATTAAAATTACAATTAAAAGATATTAGAGAAATGGAAGTGTGCACATCAGAGTCTGGGAAAATTCTAAAAGAGAGGAAAATCCTCATCTTCTATAGGAAGAAGTCAATAGATAATGCATAAATGCCATGCCATATAAAAATATGGAGGTAAGTTTTGGAAAAATGTACTAAAATAGCCCGGCTGGCAAGCATCAATCTATGAACCAGGAGGCTGCAGTTTGATTCCTGGTCAGGGCATATGCCCAGGTTTCAGGCTCGATTCCCAGGGGGGGATGTGTGGGAGGCAACCGATTCTCTCTCATCATTGATGTTTCTCTCTCTCTCTCCCTCTCCCATCCTTTCTGAAATCAATAAAAATATATTTTAAAATGTACTACAATAATTAAGAGACACAGATTCTAGTGAGTGGGAAGTAGTCAGGAAAGGGGACTACCATTTTTATAACACATATTTGACCTTCTAAACAGGGGTCAGCAAACTATGGCATGTAGGCCAAATCTGTCTGGTGGCCTTCTTTACTTTAAAAAAAAAGTTTTCTACAGACACAGTCACACGAATTAATTTATGTAACTTTATAGGTGCTTACACGGTGCAACTGCAGAACGGAATAGTTGCAATAGAGACCATATTGCTCAGACAGCCTAAAATATCAGCACCATAGAGCAAAACGTTTGCTAAAACTACTCTAGGCTATGAACTTACATAGTTGATTAAAAAGAAATAGAAACCTAGTCGTGCTGAATACATTGTAAACAATGAATGCATCTGTACACTAAAGTGATGAGTTAAGCAAAATTGAGGAAGTCTCTTTCTTGGCGTTCTGCACTGGCATACATTTTCCTCTTGTAAGCATTATGGATGGTCTTATTTGAAGCCAGGATGATGAAACAGTTGGCATATGCAAGAGAGTGGATAGATTATGCTTCATATTAAGCAAAGACAATCATCATCATCATTATTAATTGATATTATTATTTTGGAAAGTCAACTGTTTTTGCTCAGTTGCCTACGTGGTTCAAAATATACAATACAGGTTTTCTTAAAATGTTATATAAGTAAGGACATCTGTGCACCACCCACAAGGTCCATTAGCAAATGTGGTTCCCAGAGGAGCTCAAAGACAGAGCCCAGCACACACTTCTGAGTTGGACTTAGAGTTTCCCGTGGGAAAAATCCTACATGGTATTCCGTCTGCATCTTTCTTGTTCAACTGCTTTCACATCACATTGTCTTAACATATTGCATGGTCTCTTAGTGTCATGTTTCCTCATAGGCTTCCTAATGAACTACCTACTTAAAAAAATTCCCACTTTCTGGTCACACAGGAAATAACACCTTGAGGTCAGTAGATTTCTATTCCTCTTCGCTACCTAAAGTTTCAAACATCAGTTGTGCTAGAAATAAATGTCATTAATCAAAACTGTTGTGTTTGAGAATATGTTTTTCAGAGCATATACTCTTATGAATAAATAAGCTAAAAATTAACTTAAAAAACTGGTAACTATACCTTCATCACCAACAATCATAGCATCATTTAGGAATTGTGAACAAGTAAGTATTCTAATAAAAGTGCAATTTGCCTTTTCTGAGATCAAAATCTGGTATTAGTATTAGGGAGAGGTTACAGTTTGTAAAATCCATCTATGGAGGTTTGGTAAGGGAATGTTTTTGGTAAAGTTGTATTAAACAAAAGAAAACCACCCAAAACTACAAGAAACACCTCTTGATTGCGGTCTTTTATTATTGTGGACCCAATGAAATAATTATTTTTTGATAACACTTGGAGAGGAGGGAAGCATAAACACATGGAAAGAAAGAAGCCTGGGGGTAGGTGAATCAATGTAGGATTGTCCATGCAGGTAACAGTCAACTGTTTGCTCACAGGGTACTTAAAACTACTTATTGATAGTGTCTAACACATAGGACTCAATAAATATTGAAGTATGGATAAATGAATGACTATACTTATCAATGTATGCAAGAATAATTGAATGAATAGATGAAGAAATAAAATAAACATGGGAGGTTGGACTTAAGGTTAGGGGAAAGAGACTTGTGTGGAATGAGCTTAGGGACTAGAAAGATGTGATTCATGCAATCTTCATACAGTTTTCTTTGTCTATCATCCAGAATGTGATAATTATACTTTATGAAGTATGATAATACAGAAATAGCAAACAGTTATTTTTAAATAGTTTCAGGCATGAATTGTCTTTAAAGATGAGTTGCTATTTAATAAGTAGGAGGCTAGAATGGTGTAAAATGACTAAAACTTCTGGTATATGGATGTTAATGGTAAGAAATCCTGCTCTAAGAATAAGAGAAAAGTCATACACATACATATATACATACAGACCCAAATCCTCATGTCCAAACTTTTATTGTACTAACAGGTTAATGAAAATCCTTGAAATAATACCACCACTTGAAAGAATAATATATTAATTGAGTGTGGAGATGAGAAATAATCAAGTAAGAAATATTTGCTCTGTGTCAGATATAGGGGTAGATATCTCAGTAGGTTTTGGGGTGCGGTGAGGGTTTTACATTATTTCAAGGCTTGGCTTCTGTCCTCAAGGAGTTTGCAATCTAATTACAAACAGAAGACATATATATTTTTAGAATTAGTGACAAATTTAAATTACAGTGCACTCAGATGCTACTGTGTATCAGGCAAAGATGTACAAATGCTTGCTGTGGAAGAGAACAGTGTAATGATGTGGTATGACATGGAACTTACTAGATGTGGGAAGTTCAAGGTCACAGAGATGTATTAGAACAGGAACTAGATTGCAAGTCTCCTATCTCCATGAATAGTCTGTTTTCCTCATGCTACCAGATAAAATAGCAGGTAACTAATGTGAGGGTAATGGCATAACTCTATTTTTAGTTGACTATTGTCCTTCATTTGAAACAGTAACTGACAGTACATAAAGCTCTACAATTTTATTGAATGAATGCATAGAATAGTCAAAATATGAGCAAACACCTTACAAGTAAGAAACAATATGACATCTTTTTAATGACTAGTGTCTGATACTTTGATACTCTTTCTATACCTCATCCAGTCCCCATAATAACACTCTGAGTTCAAGAATATTAGCCTGCACATTTTACAGATTAAAAAACTAATGTTTAAGAAAATTAAAGACATGTCTCAATAAACCACAGAGCTAATACTTAAAGCTACCTCTGCAGCAGAGAATACTGGGCTGATTAATGCAGCGGCTGATTGATGGTTTGAAGCATGATCAGGTTATAAGGCTAAAATTAGTCAAAGTAAACCTTCAAATCAAGTGAAGAATTTTTCCCTAAAAGCAGAATAAAGCAGGTGGTCTCTGTTAAATTCATAGAATAAACACATGAAGTTATTTTTTTCTTTCCAATTTTTTAGTTCAATTTAAAAATTACTATCTTTATTGAGAGATGAGGCAAAGGAAAAAAAAAACACAAAAGAGAAGAAAGAGAAATCTAGCTGTTAGAAAATAAATAGCAACTTTATATTTTTCATCAGCACAATAGAATATGTTAGGGCATTCAATCTGTAAGTAATATTCAATCTAGATTAGTCTGTCTTGGTTCAAGAAGAATGGCAGCCTGGCTGCCATGGCTCAGTGGTTGAGTGTCAACCTATGACCAGGAGGTCAGGGCACATGCTCAGGTTGCTGGCTTAATCCCCAGTGTGGGGTGTGCAGGAGGCAGCCGATCAATGATTCTCTCTCATCATTGATGCTTCTATCTCTCTCTCCTCCTCCTTTCTTCTCTGAAACCAATAAAAATATATTTAAAAAAAGAATAAGAGTGGCAACCTCTTCCTTATGCATCCCCAATTGCATCACAGTTCCATGTAGGGACTCTGCCAAAATTCCTCATTGGCTTCTAACACCACTGAACTTCCTGAAAATACAATTCTGTCATTGCTTCTGGAAGCAGAGATGTAGCAAGCATAGTGCTATTTTTTATATTATTATTCTGTTCTTCAATAGTTGATTGTATTTTTTCCATGACCCCAAAGTTTGGTGTATGACATGCAACATCTAAGAAAATCAATTCCTTTGCTATTGCTTTGCTTTAGTTATATCACAAAGTGACTGAGAGAAAGAGCTAAGAAAAAAATGTGAATGAATTAAAACCTAACAAATAATACTGTTTCATTGGGACAGAGTTTGCTCAGTTTTCGCTAACTAATCTCCATATTATCATGGATTACCACTATCAACAAGGAAGAGTGAAATTATATAAATAGACTAACATATGGGGAAATTCTCAA
The DNA here is from genome assembly GCF_000147115.1 of Myotis lucifugus. Classification (NCBI taxonomy): domain Eukaryota; kingdom Metazoa; phylum Chordata; class Mammalia; order Chiroptera; family Vespertilionidae; genus Myotis; species Myotis lucifugus. The sequence continues at coordinate 152,272 of NW_005871351.1, read as the reverse complement.
ATGCAGTGCTTATTTCAATTAGTCAACGAGAAATAACCCCTGGCCCAGGGTTTGAATGCCCGACACTAGCAACTTTGCTGAGAGAGTGTAATTTGTAGGACTCCATGATAAAGCTTATCAATATCCACAATTTGTGAGAAAAAGGTTTCCTTTTGCCTCTTTCCCTTTCAATTTGAAGAGTTATATGACTGCAGCTAAACATAGACCCAACAAAGTATATCTTGACCTTCCCACTCACTCTTTGGGGAGAAATAATTTGTTCAAAGGAAGAAAAAGAATACAAAATTTTGAATCTTCTATTATTTTAATGATTTATGAAAAATAAATGTAACAGAACTTAAGGAATGAAAGAAAAAGAAGCAAAATTAAATGAAAATGAAATATGATTAGGCATCCTTTTAATACTCTACTGGTCCTCTCTTGATTCATTGCTAGAGACAGGTATATAAGAAAAACTTTTATCTTTATTTTTAAATCCTCTTAATGTAATTTGAATCTCTTGCCCTAACCCTTCGCACAGCATAATGTAAATGACCGGCTTCTCTTGGTGCCAAAATTAGTCTCCCGATCAGTGGAGGAACACGTCTCCTTTCTCTTGTTCTCACTGTGTAGTAATCATCTAATTTAGGCAAGTGCACAACCAAATGACAAATGATTGATAGGAAATATATGCATGCTGTTGTGTTGGTTCAAGGAGAATTGCACCTCTTGGGAAAGAAAGTGGATTACCATTTCCGCTCAACGCTGTAAGTACTGTACAAAGCAATATATAAAATAGTCCAGTCAACAATTCACAGAGGCTAATCCACTCAGCATAAACTGGGCCAGGCCTAAAACCCCATTTGTTTTTGGCTTTTATTCCAGATTTCCCTTAGCACTCAAAATGGCAGTACCTAGCTGTTAGCAGGACTTTTCACTAAACAATAAAAAAAAGAGAAGAAAAGAAAGTGACTTGCATTAAAATTGCTGTATTTTAGCAGTCCATGTATCAACAGCCTCTTCCTTTTTAATTAAAATTTTGTTTTATTGCTTAAAGTATTACAAAGAGTATTACATATGTCTCCTTTTTCCCCCTTGACCTTCCCCCGGCCTCCCCTACCCCCCAGTGTCTTGTGTCCATTGGTTATGCTTATATGCATGCATACAAGTCCTTCGGTTGATCTCTTACCCGCCCCCCTCCCCCAACCCTCCCCGGCCTTCCCACTGTAGTTTGACAGTCTGTTCGATGCTGCTCTGCCTCTGTATTTATTTTTGTTCATCAGTTTATAATGGTCTTTATTATCCATAAATGAGTGAGATCATGTGGTATTTTTCTTTCAACAGCCTCTTCCAAATGACATTAGTATTTGCTCTGCATGTGAACCCAGCAAGGGACCTGTTACTAGAATCCTCTACAGTCACAAGTTTGTTGAAACTTTTTTGCTCTCCCTGCTAATAACCAGAAAAAGAAATCCCATGAATATCTTCATTTCAGGCCTGTTGCAAGTACCATCAATGGAGGTAAAGCACCCAGCAATAAATAACAAACTATTTCGTAGGCCCTATTGCTACCAACAGCTCTACCTTTAGAGTCTGCCAAAAAGTTTTTTTGTATGATTCTTTTTAAAACTACACCAAATTTATTTTTCCTTGTAGCATGCCACAGTTGCAGCTTTCCAATATTTTATATTTGTTAAAAATAGAGGACTTGGCCCTAGTCGGTTTGGCTCAGTGGATAGAGCATTGGCCTGAAGACCAAAGGGTCCCAGGTTCGATTCCAGTCAAGGGCACATACCTTGGTTGCAGGTCCTCCCCGGCCTGGACCCTGGTCAGGGCTCCAGCAGGAGGCAACCAATAGATATGTTTCTCTCACATCAATGTTTCTCTCTGTCTCTCCCCCCTCCCTTTCATTCTCCTTAAAAAAAAATCAATGAAAAAATAACCTCAGGTAAGAATTAACAAAAAGTAAATAAATAAATAAATAATAAATAAATAAAAATAGAGGACTTGGATTCCCAGCTCTACCTTTGCTCACTGTGTGATTTTAAATAAGTTGCAAATCACCTAAGTCTCAGTTTCTTTATCTGTAAAAGAGTAATAATAATGCACCCATAATTGGACCTTATTAGGACAAAATAAGATAATAGTTAAATGTCTTAATGTTGTAAGTACTTCACAGTTTTAGTTATTTTCATTGGTAAGAGAAGTGGTAATACAAATAATATTCAAATATTCCCTACCACAAATTGTTTTCTTAAATATTTCACCCACCCTGCTGGCAGCTACTATATCATTCTGAGGCTGCTTCAAGCTTCTTCTACTGTGTCATTGTGCAGACAAAGGTTTATTTTTAAAGCTTGCACTGTGCTAATGCAGAATGCCGAGCTGCACTCACTACATGGTGTCAAAATTCTTAGGTCTGTGTTGTGGTTTCATATAAGGTGACATTAATGCAATTCTCTTAAAGAACCCTAAGCTTGCTAAAGGACTGCCATGCTTTGCAGCCATGGTTTCAACCTTCCCTACAATGTGCACTGAACTTGGTCCTACCTGGAAGGAGATCGTTCCCCAATTAAACCCTACCTAAGACCTCAGGCCTGGCAGTCACCTTAGCTGCAGCCTCGTGTCCCGCCCCAAAGTGGACCCAGCTAAGCTCTGTCTGAATTGCTGACCTACTGAAACCGTGAGGATACATGGGTGTTATTTTAAGCCATTAGATCTGTAGTGATGCTGTTATCATGCAATAGAGCAACAATAAAATATGGCAGAATGCACTTGCAATAATACTTGTAAGCTTGTTTAGAACACTCAGACTATGCATAGGAAATAATTCCTTAATTTTAAATTCCCCATACAACTTTGCATAGTACTTGATGCATAGTTGTACTTTCTTTACTGCACTAAATATTGGTCTTTGACTCTCATAATCCCTTTATCCACATAGCTACTAGTAATGCATAATTGTGGTGTACAAATACTACTTTCAATATACACCAATACATCATACCTGGTTAATAAATAGTTAATTCAGAATTTGGGTTATTGATGCAATTGATAATATGCAAATGGAACTTGAGCATCCCCAATTCCTCAGTGCCCGATACTGATGATGATGATAATAATAATATTCACTTATACTTTGAAAGAATATTATAATGCTCATCTGACACTTGTTTTGATATAGTCACAGATATCTAAAAATATAATCATAGAAATTTTAAAAAAGATAAAATAGTCATAGCCACCTTTGCAAAAGTACCTAGTCTTATAAAGGAAGTCATTCTCTTCTACTTACTTATTATGGCTGGGGCAGGGTTAATCATGGCCAAGGTGTGGGTCATAAATTTGCTCTCTTTGAATTCAAAGGGAACATACTTGGGGACCAAATTAGTAGGGTAAGCTAATAGTACTGGGCCACTGGGGGAGGCTGACCCTGATGATATCTTCGAGTCAAAAGATTAAACAATATCCAAGGGACTCACCCAGAAGCACTCTCAAATTAATTGAGCCCAGAGACCATGCCACTGATTTTTAATGGGCAAATTACAATGTGCAAGATCCAAAGTGCTCTTCGAGAAACAAGTGGGCAGTGTCAGGGAAGTGGATCTGGATTTTTCTATTTATATATTTTTTTCCTCTTAAGAAATGTGTTCACTCCAGGTGGGTTGGATCTTTATGCCTTTTATCTAAATCACCTTGCCCACAGTGGAAACATACCCAGACTGAGAGTTTAAGCCACAGAGAGGAGAAGAAGGGGAGGACCCTGTCTGGGATTTCAAGAAAAAGACAGTGGGGGGAAAGGAAACAGTTTATTAAAAATTGAACTGGAAGGAGAGCAGAGCACCAATCTAATTAGTGTTTAATGACAGGGCTCAAGTCAGAATGTCAGCTCTGGACCGTCAGGGAGAAAGCCTTCTGGCTTGGAGAGAGAGAACATGAGGAGGGATGATGACATGGTCAATTCTCTTTCTTTCTCTCCTCTCTCTCTCTCTCTCTCTTTCTCTCTCTTTCTCTCTCTCTCTCTCTCTCTCTCTCTCTCTCTCTCTCTCTCTCTCTCTTTCTTTCTCTCTTGTGCCAATTGTACGAGCTCCCAATACATACGGGTTTTACTGAGGAAGTCAAGGATGAATAAAAAAGTGACTTTTCCTCCACTGCCCTCCCATCCTGCGTCATAATAACAGTGGCTTCAATATCCACAGGCTCCTGGGTGTCTACCAGTCAATCTCTATGACCAATATGACCATTATCACCCAAATTTAAAACAATAGCTCTGTGTTCATTAAGAGGTCTATGGCAGAATAATTTTGGCAAAGTTATGATAACCCATGGCTGTAAAAAAAGCTTTGATTCAGATAGACCAGAGGTTCTCAACCTTCCTAATGCCGCGACCCTTTAATACAGTTCCTCATGTTGTGGTGACCCCCAATTTCATTGTTGCAAATTGAACATAATTAAAGCATAGTGACTAATCACAAAAACAATATGTAATTATATTTGTGTTTTCCGATAGTCTTAGGCGAACCCTGTGAAAGGGTCGTTCGACCCCCAAAGGCAGGGGTCCTCAAACTTTTTAAACAGGGGGCCAGTTCACTGTCCCTCAGACCGTTGGAGGGCCAGACTATAGTTTTAAAAAAAACTATGAATAAATTCCTATGCACACTGCACATATCTTATTTTGAAGTAAAAAAACAAAACGGGAACAAATACAATATTTGTATTTGCATGTGGCCCGCGGGCCATAGTTTGAGGACCCCTACCCAAAGGGGTCGTGATCCACAGGTTGAGAACCGCTGAGATAGACAAAGTTAAAATCCTAGCTTTACCAAGAAACTAACTGGATGGCTAAATATATAAACCTGCTTCTGTGTAATAACAGACATTTGATAGGTGAATGGCTGGGTCTTTTTAAGACTCAGCTATTTCATCTTTAAAATTGAATTAATATGTCTTCTGAGAATATTGTAAGAACTAGATGAAAAAGTGATAGCATAGGACATTAGCGCATTTTGGAAATTCAATGAATGTTAACTCTCTATTATATTTGAGAAATGTCAAGGACAAATAAATGCCACATCCTCAAATTTCTGTCCCTCTCTTTCAGTTCCAAATATCACTCTGTACATATCCCATTGGTAAGGATCCTTTGTCTTGAGCTGTTTTGCAGGTAACCAGAGTAAGGCCTTTGTATTAAAGAAGTGGCCCTGCTTCAGGACACAGGAAGTCCTCACTAAATGTCCTCAATACACCCTGTGACTTTAAGCGAAACGAGGTATAATAAAACCAATTTACCTGAGGCTAATTGATATAAACAAGAGTTAAGTTCCTACAGCATCTCATCAACGTTATAACAAAATGACATTGAACAAAACAGTGCTATCCAAGGACCTGCTGTCCTCACTATTGCTACTGATTGTAATATTACCCTATTGGCAAATGACAAAGTATATTAGAAATAACAAGGTCACCAAAATGAAAGAACTGGCTTCGGCGTCTAGTCAGCCCTCCCAGCATGAGCGGGGTTTCCTTTGGGAATGGGATGGGTCCACTTAAGTAAGCAGAGTCTGTTCCTGGGGTCTGCTATTCAGATGCCCCTCCGCCCACCCCACGGAAGAGATTTTCAATCCAAGTTGGAGAAATCGGTATTCCTGTCAAATAACAGCACACCTTCCCAGTGTGGCCTTCAAAAGACAGTTTCCTTTTCTTCTTCAATCCTAAAGTACACTGCTCTGTGGCCATCGGAGAGGCATTTTCCATTTTTCTTCCTATAAATGATGCCTTGATTGCTTTATTTATTGTCCAAGGCTGCTCTAACACAGTTGGTGGCATAAAACATCATGAATTTATTTGCTCACAATTCTGGAGGCCAGAAGTCCCAAATCAAGGTGTTGACAGGGTTGGCTCTTTCTAGAGGCATCGTTTCAGGTAAATTGGTTTTGTTATCATTTCACAGGAAATGATTTTTATACTTCCTGTCTTAGATTTCTCTTCTCCCATAACTTGTGGTGGCTGCTGGGAATCATGGCCTTCCCCTCAGCGTGTCTCTGTGCCATGTACCTCCCTCTCCTTTCTCTATAGATCCAATCATCAAATATAGGGCCTATCTTAAATCCAAGCGGGTTTCATTCTGGATCCTTATGTTAATTATATCTGCCAAAGACCCTCTTTCCAAATAAGGTCACATTCACTCACTCAGGAGGGCAACTATTCAATAAAGTTGCCTCATATACTAACAATAAAGGTCATAAGTCTTGTCCATTCACAGGCCATTGTCCGAAAGTCTAAACTACACGTAAAAATGTGAATTGGACCTGATCATCCTCCGGCTCAACCCACCTCAAAAGCTTTCTACTGCAGAGCAAAATAAAGCAAAAGTCCAGTTCTGTAGATTTGGATCTATACTAAACTCAACAGCTTCTTCCCCAGCTTCTTCCACTACTGTCCTTTCCTCCTCTTTCACATTCTCTCAGTTCCACAAACAGGAGACGATTTTTATACTTCCTGTCCTAGATTTCTCTTCTCCCAATTTGCTAACAGCTGTTCTTGCCTACCATCGGGTTGGTTTGCACCCTTCACATTTCAGTTCAGATGTCACTTCTACAAAGAAAATGTCCTTGATCAAACTGCCTGAACTTGCTCCCACTCCTCACGGTCACTCTTTGTTCCAGAACCTGCTTTATATTCTTCAAGGATGTACTATAATCTAAAATGACATTATCTATTAGTCTAAATGTTCATTGTTCCCTTCCCAAATAGAATGTGTCATAAGATCAGGGACTGTTTCATTTATCACTGTTTCTCCACCATAACCAGTGTTTGAAATACTGTCGATAACTTAAAAAAAAATTGTTTCATGACTGAAAGAATAACATCATCGTGTCTCAAAGAAAAAAAAGGGGGGTTATAGAAAAAGGAAGTAATCATAATTGTTAAATTTAATTATTTTTCTCTACACATAATAACTTTTTAAGTGTTCACTCCAATCCTGTGATGAAGGTTCCATTATATCTCTTGCACATGATCTTCCCAAAGTCACATAAGACACTGAAGCTTTCACCCAACCCAGACCTATCTGGTTCCAAGACCCATGCTCTTTCAACTAACTCTACTCCACAGAGGGAAGGTATAAGGAAAGGGAGTGTTCACACTACAGAAGTAGACTGGTGATAAGAATGCCATGGTTTTCTAATGTAATTTCTCTTAAGTGTTTCCAAAAGGAATGATGCTCTGCTCTGACCTCTTGATGGACGCCCATGGATTTGGGGTGGGGGAAGTGCTGGGAGGCAGAAGGCCTACCCAGTGTTTCAGCAAAGTAGCTCAAAATAACTGGGGTGGGTGTTTGCTTTTCGCATGGGTAAATTTAATTAGCGTTGTGGGTGGCTAAGAACTGATGCAGACCTCCTCTGGCTGCCGTACAAATGATCCAGGGCTACATTTAGCATTTCTTAACACATGCTTCTGAGCTCCATCAGACTTGTAGGGAAACAGAATCTCAGGTGCCTCAGTCAGGAGCATTGTGAAGCAGTACAGAGGATAAAATTAAATTTCAAATCAACTGAATAAAGTATTTTCTCAGCTCTGTAATCCACAGTTACAAAACTGTCATCTCTTGGTACATATGATTACAGTATGCTTCAACAGACCTTTGAAACCATGGTAGCTGCTTTGGTTTGTTAATGAAACATTCATACACACACACTTCATAGCACTTAGAAGAAAAAAAATAAATGCTAAAAACAATGTTCTAAAGAAATAAAATGAAACTACTTCTTGAGGAAATAGATGCATTCCCCAATCCTCATCTTTCAAGAAAGTATGCTTATCTCCAGTTTTCCTCCTCTCATTTTAGCTGATTTTTGAACATTTATGCCACACTCAATCAGAAATATTAAGAATGTACAGGGAATTTGTTTCTTAAATCATTATTTAAAATCAGCAGCCTGACATATCATTCAATTCCCAAGCATATCCACAACCTGCATAAAGGAATTCAGGGTCAGACCTGGCCAGCCGTAAATCGGAGCCTAACACTTGGTTCACGCGTGTATGAGTACATTCAACTGATATTTCAGACTTTCTGTGAAGGAAACAGACAGTAAATACACATATAAATGGTTAGAAAACCCAACTCCAGGCAGTAGTTAGTGCTATCCAGACAGACTAAAGCAGTTAAGGAGATGGAGAGTGATGGTAAGGTGCCAAGGGACATTTGAACAGAGATCTGGAAGAGAGGGAGCAAGGCCTAACGATAATTGGGGAAGGGAGACAGAGATGGGAACAGGGAATATAATTCCATGGCTACCATGTCAGGGAACAGCAGGGAGGCTTAAGTAGTGGGAGAGAAATAAGTAATGGGGAGAAAGTGAGAAGAGAGGTAGTCTGGTTTAGAAAATAAACATACTGGGTGGACAGAAAAAGAGCCTGGGGTTTCATTTCACATCCTAAGGACATCCAATGGATGATGCTGAATAGTGGAGTGACAGGATCTAACAGATTTAAAGCACAGCTCTAGCTTCTGTGTTGAAAATAAATTGAAAAGGATCAGGAACCAAAGCCAAAAGATCAGAAAAGCCATGGCTAAGTCCAGTGACCTTGGCTTGAACAAGAGCGAGATCAGCAAAGGTCGTGGCGAGAAGCAGTCAGCTTGGACAGGGCTTGCTAATGGACCCTGTGGAACATGCGAGAAAGAGAGGAAGCAGGAACATTTCCAGATTTTTGGTCTGAACAACCGAGTGGCAGGGAATACCATTTACCTAAATGGAGATATGTGCCACTCTGTTAAAACATAAAGCAACAAACAAAGAATATTCTGTGAATGACTGCTTTCTTGCAACCATTACTGTCCTTTTAGACACAGAACCAGAATACAGGGACATATTTTTTTTCTTCATTCTTTTTTTCGTTGTTGTTTGTGTTTATTTAAATTAATTACCCTTTTTTGCTCAATATGATTTTAAGTCAGCTCTCTGCAAGTATAAAATATGTCAACAGAGCATAAATTAGAGAAAGAACAAAGATGTCCTTTAGCCCTACAGCTCCGCTCTTAGGAATGTATCCCAAGGGGGGAATAATGTGTTGTGTGAGAATAATACAAGGATGCTCACTGCTACATTGTTTGTTATAGGAAAATATTGGCAATAACATAGTCAAATTATCTGTTGTACATTATTAGAACCACTACTATGAACTAAAAATATTAATACTACATGCAATTTATATACAAAGATGTCAACATATAGTGTGAAAAGGAAAAATTCAGGTTACCAAAGAGCATTTAAAGCTCTATAAATACACTAGAGGCCTGATGCATGAAATCTGTGCAAGACTAGGCCTTCCTTCCCCCAGCTGCCGGCACTGGCTTCCCTCTGGTACCCAGGACCTGGGCTTCCCTCTGGCTACCGGCAGGCACCTGAGACCCAGGCTTCCCTCTCAGCCCCGGCTTCGTCCAGAAGGTCATCCAGAAGGACAACCGGTCTAATTAGCATATTACACCCTTATTATTATAGATATGTGCATAGGGAAAATACCTGTAAGTCTACACACCAAATGCTTTTTTAATCCCCAGCCAAGGATATGTTTTCTTTCTTTTAATATAATTTATTGATTTCAGAGAGGAAGGGAGAAAAAGAGAGAGAGAAACATCAAAGATGAGAGAGAATCATTGATCTGCTGCCTCCTGCACTCCCCATGCTGGGGATAGAGCCTGCAACTCAGGCATTTATCCTGGCCGGGAATCAAACTTTCAACCTTTTGGTGTATAGGACAATGATCCAAGCAACTGAGCCACCTGGCCAGGGCTACACAACAAATCTTAAAGGTGATTATACTTGGCATCAGAAATGATGGGATAACATTTATAAAAATGTATGGATGAATTATAAGAAAAGATGTATTAGCCCCATGACAAAATGTTATTTTTAAAGTGGAGAGATGAAAGAATAAAGCAGGGGTATATGAAGAAAATTATGATTAACTCTAAAAATATAAAGCAATATAATACTCTACCCACCTGCTTCAGGTGGTACTCAAATTTAACTGAAAAGAGGGAAGTATGAGCCTGGACACACTTATCATACCAATAATATTAATTTGTATTCCCAGACATGCTAAATTTGTAATTAATAAGATCTGCTTCTTAGCTTCAAATGCTGAGGGTTTTAACCCACTAAGTTTATTGCAGTTTGTTGTAGCGGCAACAAGAAACTAACACAGATGGTAAACTTCTCCAGAGCAGCAACCTATCCATTTTGTTCAGCACTATATTGACAGCATTGAACAAGGAGCTTTGCACGTAGTAGGCAATTTATAAATCTTGGTAGGATAAATGAATTTTTGGATGAATTAAGCATCATTTACTTGCAAAACAATAAAAAAGACACAAGTTAAATACCGAAGTGGCCAATAAGAAAGCATTTAAAAACATAATCCTTTACACAGTCCTTAAATAACATATATGAATTTTCCATATACATCACTGATCATATATAAATTGAATATTACCTACAGCTACACTCAATTTTTAAAACCACCATAAAATTCATACACAACTAACTAACTGTAAGAGAAAAAAAATCTAGTATTATTTCTTTTCAAAAACCTTTTTCAACTTCTGGAAAGAATATTGGAAAATAGATTTTCATACTGATTGTCAAAAGTAAAGATATGAGATTAATTACCCCATCACTTTGCCATTTCTATCTTCCACCAGTAATCTTTGCTACTGCTTTGACCTACTTACCTACTTACTGGGTCAGTTCCCCACCCCCCACCCCCAAATAGCAAGATAGTGAAGTTAAATCTGTGCTGCAAGCCCAGATGCTGATGACTGAGCTAGACTTCAGGGGGAAATGAAATAGTAATAAACAATGCAAGTGGAAATCCAGTAACTGCAAATTCACCTGTGAAGTTTAAGATGCTGCCTGAAATTATGATAATCTTTTTTAGAGAACTCCAAATTAGGCTACTATTGTCTCCATTTGTTGATTTTGTTCAGGTGCAGTGATGAGCTTAATTTCTTTACCAGCTCTTTCAAAGTTCCCTGCAGGAGCCCTAGCTGGTTTGGCTCAGTGAATAGAGCATCAGCCTGTGGACTGAAGGGTCCTGGGTAGGATTCTGGTCAAGGGCACATGCCAGAGTTGTAGGCTCAATCCCCAATAAGGTGGGTGCAGGAGGCAGCCAATCAATGATTCTCTTTCATCATTGATGTTTCTACCTCTCTATCCCTCTCTGAAATCAATAAAAATAGATTTTAAAAAATTTTAAAAAATTAAAGCTCCCTGCAGGAAAGTGGTTCTCAACCTTGAGCATATATCAGATTGACCTGCCAGCTTGTTAGAACGTGAATTGCTGGGCCCTACCTGACCCCGCTAAGTTTCTGATGCAGGGATCTGGTCATTTGCTTTTCCCTCAGTCCCCAGGCCATGCTGCAACTGATCCAGGGAGATCCCTGGGGAAGTAGAGGCTGGTAGTGTCCCACCCACATTTCCTTTACTAATTGCTGTGAGAGTTGACTAAGAGTTCACTACAACTCTCCTTTCTGTGTTTTCTTTGTTTGTTTTTGTTTTTCCCAAAGGGTTTCCTGGCCAAAGGAATAAACAGGAATATCACCATCCTCCTGTTTCGCAATGACTGCTTCAGATGAGTACAAAAGGGAAGCTTTTTATGTTTCGTGTGCGTGTGTTTCTGGGTGGAAAATTCAAGTTCAACGCTTCCTATGGTCAAAGTTAGACTCTGGTTGGGCTCACTTTCCTATATACTAGTAACTCGCTCTTCTTCCTGTTCCCATCACTTGCCCTCCTCTGAGAAAATCTATATATATAAAAGCCTAAGCAACTGGTCAAGTGGTTGACTGGTTGCTATGATGTGCACTGACCACCAGGAGGCAGTCAACTTGGACAGACGAAAAGAGAAACAGGCCATTGAGTGTATGAAGGATCGCAAGCAGGTGGGGTTGAGCTGCAGTTCGCATTGGGAGGTCGGGCCATCGGCCCAAATTCTGCTGCTCCCCAGACACCACTCCAGAGGTGCGGCGCCCAACCACATCCTCCCTGGGCAGCCGGGACCAAGGGATGGAGGGAGGGAAAAAAGAGGCCACAAACTCCGTCCCTAGCACCCACCTCCTCCTATCAGACCGGAGCCACCCCAGGACTTGCAGGATGGCAAGTGAAGTGGGTGGCCTTACTGTGCAGCTACCGCGACGCCCCAGTCCACCCCAGGTGCCCCTCAGGCACTCACCCCACTTCTCTAAGCCTCAGTCTACACCCTTAGTGAGGCTGTGGGAACTCCGCCCTAGGAACCCACTTCTCCATAGCTAGGAGTGGCAGACCAGGAGATGTTAGGAGCGGCAGTGGAAGATGGAGGCAGACACTTAGCTGACTGGGATGAGTAGGGCCGGGTAAGTGGGAGTGGCTCCTCCCAAGCCTCCTGCCACTTGGCACACTACTACATCCCTCAGGGGATGTTGGATGCTGGATTCAGCCCAATCCCCGCAGGCCACACTGAGGGACCCAACCGGTGCAAGTATCCATGCACCAGGCCTCTAGTGTCCTCAATAAGTCACTTAAATAAGAATTCTCATCTCAGCCTCTGCTTCTAGGGAACCAGACCTATGTCATTACCCTTTTGGTCATATGGCTGCTTGGCTCAATACACTGAGAACCAGCTGGCTCCTTGGACACCGGAATTAGAATCAATATTTTTAATTACAAACACAAAATGAGTACAATGTCTCTTCTAGAACACTGAGATCATGATATACAAAATGTGCTGGCCATAATTATTCCTTAACCCACTTGTCCACTCTGACAAAAATGTATTGGATTCCTTCACATATGAACATAAACACTATTTCATCAGCAAATGTTCATTTTTGCCTCAACTCCATTTAAAGCTGATGTTTAGGGTTGTCATGATTCCCTATTCCTCAACAACACAGTACATATCATGGTTTTCAGTGAGTATTTGATGTTTTTTTAATTTAACAATCTGTCTCCCTGCCAGACTGTGAGCTTCAGAAACAGAAGAAATGACTTTAACTTCAATGCCTATTTTAGTGGTTAATAAAAAGTATGGTCACAATACTTATGTGTTGGATGACTAAATGCCTAAGGAAATGGCTATTTTTGAAGAAAGTCAAACCTCATCATCTGGGGATGCGGCAAAAAATGTACAACATGAACAAATGTGAATAGCGCACCCTCAGCCCTGAGACAACATGGAGGAGTTTACTAACTGGTCAAAGAGTGAAAATTGAGAGGAGAAATAGGGACTTTTATATTTAAATATCTATTTACCCAGAAGACTAATTTGAAACCCTGTGATCATGATTCATTTTTATGTTTATAAGTCAAACTCTGAAATGAACAATATCAAACTGATTTTATACCACAGGCCATGCTCAATCCACTTTGTGCCTTGGGCCTGATGAAATTATATTGCACTCACCATTGTGTTTATGATCTAGGCTTGTGGATATCACTATAGGGACGTTTCCTTATTTTATGCTATCATGTGCAGTTTTTAAATAGTTCCACATTTGCCAGATATCAAACAGTAAGATGAAAGGATGCATATTATTGTTCTCTCTGTGCCCTTCTCGTACAGAAATGTCAAGTTGCAACATTACCACAATAAATCTTGACACTTGTCTCCTGTAAACTCTATTTTGAACTTGAGCACGAGAAAGATGAATAGGCAAGGAAATCTAATGAGTGATTTTTGGAAAGCTAACTAAGTGAAGAAAATGCAAACTAAAGACATTAAAAATCAATTTAGAAACAAATAGCATTTTGTCAGACTTAAGAATTATTCATTAGGGGTTGAAGGTACATAACCATCATCAAGACAACATAGAAAATGAGGCTTAACAATAATAATTAACAATTTATTAGAAAAAAAGCCTAGTAATTTATTTTTTCTATTGTATTTTAAAACAATCTCATTTACACACACACACACACACACACACACACACACACACACGATATTCTCCCTGGGAATAAATCGAGTCACCCCCCGTAGTGCTAAAATCCAAGGTGCCATGCTGGAGATCATTAAGGAATTTACTGAAATGGATGTGGACTGCCTCGTTCTGTGAGTCATCAGGTTTTAAATAGAAAAAAGATAGTAAATTTCTGCCCGTATCACAGTGTGTGTCTTCTCTGATTCACTACTCTCATTCATCTTGCTACTCTCTAATTTGTGACGATGCAGGCCACATATAAATATTCATGGGAGCTCTGGAAATAGATTGCACAGCACTCAGTCTTCCATTAGAAATGGGCAGAATGTCAAAGAGGGCTTGAGATGAGTCTCAAAAGTGATACATTTGGTGTGTCACTGGGTGAGAAGAAAAAATAGCAGGATTATGTCTGAGAAGAATTTCACAGCTGGATCTGTGAATGGATCTCCTGGCTTATGGGTTAGGCCAGTGGTTTTCAACCCTGCTACACACAATATCAGAATCACATGGGAAGAGTTTTAAAATTACCAATGCCCAAGTTTTGTGCCCAAACTTTCTGACTTAATCCATCTGGGATAAAACCTGGGCATTTATATTTAACATTTTTTTCTTAAGTCCGTGGTCCGCAAACTGCAGCTCTCGAGCCACATGCGGCTCTTTGGCCCCTTGAGTGTGGCTCTTCCTAAGCCTTAGGAGTACCCTAATTAAGTTAATAACAATGTACCTACCTATACAGTTTAAGTTTAAAACATTTGGCTCTCAAAAGAAATTTCAATCGTTGTACTGTTGATATTTGGCTCTGTTGACTAATGAGTTTGCCGACCACTGTCTTAAGTGATTTTCATATTCAATCTTGGTCAAGAACCACAGGCCTAGTCAATGGCAAGACACACCAAGCCACTCTAACAAGCTTTAATTTCACTCTTGGGCATCATGCTTGGGCTGAAAGTATAAAAACAAAACAAACAAAAACACTGTGATCAACACAGTATAAATGTTATAATTTCTTCAGAGTATAGTGGAGCACAAAAAGGAGGAGGGATGACTCAATTATTTTATAAAGGGGCCTTTTTAATATTTGTTTAAAAGGTGGATGGAGAGGAGGTAATGTGATCAAGCAAAAGGAAATTTCCAGCTAAGGGTACCTCATGTTCAAAAAGACACATGAACCTTAGAGATAGATTTATGAGATGTAAGTGGACTGACCTGCATGGAGTACAGGGAACTGCCCCTCTCCTTCTCTTGGCAATTTTGTAAAATGTGCAATCTAGTCATTGATCGGAGATGTTTAAGTGTACTATGAACAGTAGAAAATCAAAGGTATTCTGAGGCACAAGAGATATTAATTTTCTATTCTGAGGTACAAGGGAAATTATAAAGGGTAAAGTCAGTTAGTTCAAAGGGTATCAACTTATTAAATATACCACTAAGGCAGTGGTTCTCAACCTTGGCTGCACATTAGAATCACCTGGGAATCTTTAAAATCCTGATTTCTGGGCCTCATCCTCCAGAAATTCTGTTTCTTTGTTATGGGGTGAGGCCACAACATGAGTAACAAAGAAACAGAATTTCCGGAGGATGAGGCCCAGAAATCAGGATTTTAAAGATTCCCAGGTGATTCTAATGTGCAGCCAAGGTTGAGAACCACTGCACTAAGGTAAGAGAATTGGTTCAAGGAAATCCCTGTTGAGCCTAAAATACCTGCTACAAATATAAGAAGTGCACTTGTGAGTGAAAGTCTCCCATCACTTCACATGGTGTCTGCATCCATCAATTCCAATGGGCGAAGGGCCAACCCCTGGAACCCTACCAACCCACATGTCCTCGTTACCTGAAAACTGTCTGAATCTTTACGTGATGACGATACTTCTAACAGGTGTATAGAACTTTGGGATGTCTGTCCAGTACAGATGTGGATGAGTTTGCCTAGGTCTCTCCACACTTGGTTCCTGATGAGGGGGTGAGGCTAAGGGAAGCCACTTAGGGCATGATGCTGAACAAATACAAGTGACCTCTAAGAGGTCAGGGAAAGGGCCTCTGAATTCCACCCTCCATAGCAGCGAACCAAGTGCAGTTCGGCCCTCAGGCAGTGACAACCACTATGCAACTGGGAAGAATTCAGCCTGGCTTTTCATTTTCACTGGGTTTTTTAAGCAATACTAATGTTATATGTCAATTATAACTCAATCTAAAAAAAAGAAGAAAGTGCAAAGTGACTGCTGGCACACACCTCAATCACCCCCTGGAAAACTCCACTTCCAAGACTGTAAGAGCAATTTTATCCTCTCACTTCAAGCCTATCCTGTAATAACTAAAGTGATAAAATACCACTTACTGCTATTTTTAGAAAGCAATACCCAAGAAAACTGACATCCTTCCATCAAACCATTTTTTTAAGAACTATCAAATTAAAGCTAATGGGGGGGAGGTTGTTTCAGATGAATAAAATTAGAGTACACTGGATCACATGCTTTTTAAAAAAAAATTTCATCCACTCTCCAATGGTTTATTGTCTTCAAATGCAATACTGATATGTTGTGCTGAGATGACATGCAGAAATTATTAAAAAAATTCTCAAATGCTTAAAGGAAAACACTGAACTGTCTTAATTTATCTTAAAATGTGGTTATCTTATATTTTTAAATACTCCTAATTATTTTGTTTCCCATGTGCTCAATCATTGATGTCACTGTCTTTTCAGCAACAGCAACCACAAAATATGCTGTCCTCTTAGATTAGTGGTAGCAGTATATGTTGGTCATTCTGCTATTTAGCTGTTGGGCAATAAAATTCAAGAGTAATGGAGCCATTTATGCCCTTTAAGCAGATCAAGTCTGCGAATATACCTTAACAAAACATTCTACAAATTATTTAACATTTTATATACTAAGATACTCATTATAATGTCATTAATCTTGGTTAATTTTTGTTTAAAATAAGCACTTTATATTGGAAACAAGCTAAGTTTCCAAGCCCTGGAGAATGTATAAGTTAATGAATGATGCATCAGTTATGCAAATGAAAATCTTCAAAAACTACTGCCATAGCCTATTTTTGTCTGACCCTCAAGTTAAGAATAGTTTTTTATATTTTTAAATGGTTGAGTAAACAGATTAAAAGAATATTATTTTGTGACCCATGCAAATTATAGCAAATTTAAATTTTAGTGTCCATAAAGTTTTATTGGAACACAAAAATGCTCACTCATATACCTATCACATATTAATTACATCTTGTTTATAGCCATCTTTCTACAATGGCATAGTGAAGAGACCATAAAATCCCCAAGCTTCAAATATTCACTGACAAAGTCAGCTGACCCTGCTCTAATGCAAGGGAAAAGCATGCAAATTCTGGAATTAGACTGATTGGTTTTGAGTGCCAAATCTGGTGGTTATTATCCATGTAACACTAGGAAAGATACTTATCCTCTCTGTGCCTCAATTTCCTCACTTATAAAATGAAGATAAAAAGAACACCTGCCTCGTAGGGTTCTTTAAATAATTGCATCATCTATTATATAAAAGCCTAAGTGATAGTCCGACTGTCTGACCATCCAACCGGTAGCTATGGCACACCATAACCACCAGGGGGCAGATGTTCAATGCAGGAGCTGCCTAGCGACAGCAACTTTGCAGAGTGCCCTCTCACATTCCGGGACCCCTCGGGGGATGTTAGACTGCTGGTTTTGGCCCAATCCCTGCAGGTCATGTTGAGGAACTCACCTGCCAAAGGGACCCAGCTCACTCTGCAAGACACCCTTTGAGCCCAGGAACTGTCCCAGGTGCAGCCAGCTGGGGAGGGACTGTAGGAGATTGGCTCCAGGGTGTGTCTGACCTGTCTCGCCCAGTCCTGCCCCACTGGCCACCTTCTAATTAATTGCCTTTCAATGTGTACGAATCCGTGCACCAGGCCTCTAGTTAATAATAAAAACCTTCACAGAGAAATTGTCTGGTAGAAAATATGCCAAAACATTAACAATTATTATCTTAAACTAGAGGGATTGTTCTTTTCTGTTCTCCCCAAGTTTACTGTATGTCCTGACATTGCCTATATGATGGTAAAACAAGCATAAATATAAAAGAGATAGAGATTATTCTAACCATGGAACCAGTTATGTGAAAGTGCAGGTTACACAAACAGCAGGAATGAATATTCTGTGACCCAAAGGCTTGCCTTCTGCTTCTTTACACATTCATCTTTCACAACATTTTTTTTCTACAAAAAAGGTTAGAGTGACACTTATGCATTTCCCCTTTTACCTGTGCTGCTGGTCACCTGGAAGTGAGAGATAAGTTTACCCAAGCGCATCCCATTGCCCACATTGCTAATGACCACTGACTTCTGCTGGCAGCATACTTCATTAATCACATTGAAAATTTCATTCCCAGCCTCTGCTCCAGGCATTAGTATCCAGCAGCCCTCCCCATATAGTTGCATTTTTATTCTGTATTAAACTCTCCTCATCCTTACAATCTGTCAATAATAATAACTATAAGTAAGGAACTTTTAGGTATGGACTGGATTCCTGGGAAAGAAGTTTGGAGGTGTGTAAGTTGAACACCAATCCTTAGACACAATGTATTAAAATCACTGAATTTCCCCAATACTATGTTGTTTAAAACATCCATTCACATAATTTATTCTTTATTTTCTACTACACCCCAAAATAGCACTAAAATACAAAGCTGTGAATGTCTGTGCAGGGAAAGTTTGCTAGTGTGAGTTCACAGGCAAGGAGGGGACTTAGACTGTAATAAAACATTTAGTTCCACCTAATGGGGAGGATATTCTTTTCCCAAATGGCAGGTTATACCTCAGAGTTTATGTTGAATGAATACAAGAGGACCGAGGAAAAATATTTGGATTGTTTGGTGTAACTCACATACCTAGTATATTGTCTGGCATGTAGACATCACACAAGGAGACCCATCACGATTCCTCCATCCATCCATCCATCCATCCACCCACCTATCCATCCATTCACCCATTAAACATCATGTATAAAAATGGTTAAAACAAAAACTTAAATTCACAGCCATAGTGCCACCTTTCAACAAGCACAACTTATTTTTAAATACATACTGTTTAGGCTGATTCTAATCAAGATACTGATGATTAAAAAAAATAATATGACTATACATTGGCCTTTAGTAAGCTAGCAGTCCAGGAGGGAACACAGACATATACATTGAACAAAAAGTGGTAAGTTGAACAATAGTAGCATGCCCAAGGTCTAGATAATGAAGTAATTCACTGGAAAGGAGGTTACAGAGAGATGTCCCACATGAGAAACATTGCACCCAAGTGGAAGATGCTGAGTCTCTTGCAGATTTGCCCATGTTATCAATCCATGATATTACTGATAAATTTTATGCATATTCATAGTTTGGTATCAGAGAGGGAGTACATTATGCAACTGATTTTATATAGCACAGTCATCACATGGTCAATATCTTTTGAAGATCGAAAGTCATGCTTTGCTTCACTCCATCCTGCTCCACTCTTTCTCTTTTACTTAAAGAGATATTTCTTTAAAAAAATATAATCTCCAATCACAGAATAAAGAAATATTCCTTAACATTATTTGGTTTAGTTATTACTCACCTGCTAAATTTAAAATTGACTCAAATCTCCAGGAAATAACAAAGAATATCTTTTAATGAACATAGAAATATATTTATTTTTATACTTTAAAAAAGACAATTGAGCATGAGAAATTGACCCAGCAGAGAGATTCAAGTGGAAGGAATCTACAGGTTACAAGGATGAACCTTCTTAGGGAAGTTCTGGGTTACATGTTTTGTTTTCAAGTGAGAGCTCTAACAGGATTGGTGCAAATGAAGATTGAATAATTAGCATTTTAAGGCAAGATGACTTCATCTTGGTCCTGTGAGCTAATCCTTCCTTGCTTTTGGAAATGTCATTTAGTCTTCTCCACTATTAAGTTAATAGTTATTATTTTTCAAAAAAGGACCTAGTATAAAGCATTACAGCTCCAGAAATTAGAAAAAGTAAATACATATATATATATATATATATATATATGAAGCCCAGCACGTGAAATCACGTGGCCCTGCCCACCCACACGCGCCTCACCATGCTCGCAGCCCCGCCCACTTGCACGCACCTCCCGGAACACACAGACCGGTCTTTGCTTTGGTTGTTATAGCATTACAATCTCTGGCTTTTTAATATATATATATATATACTTTTATTGATTTCAAAGAGGGAGGGAGAGAGGGAGAGAGAGAGAGAGAGAGAGACAGAGAGAGAGAGAGAAACATCAATGATGAGAATCATTGATCAGCTACTTCCTGCATGTCCCCCAGTGGGGATCGAGCCTGCAACCCCAGCATGTGCCCTGACCAGGAAGTGAACCATAACCTCCTGGTGCATAGGTCATTGCTCAACTGCTGAGCCACACTGGCTGAGCAGGTTCTGTCCCTTAACAAATAAATAGTAGAGATGCCACACCAGTTAGGAACTCCATACAGGAGCTCTAGTAGTGAAAGGAATTACATAAGTTAAAATGAATCATAAGCAGTTTATTAACTAGATACCAAGAGCATTACTAGCAGATCCTGGAAATATTGCTAATTTATGTTTTGGTGGATTTACCTTTGTTCTATGAACAAAAGTAACAATGAAATAAGAATTATATCAATGACAAGGAGTGAAACCTAACAATTTTCATTAATATAAGATATTATCAGTTCTGATAAGTATAACACAAGTCTATGAATCTTGCTAAATCTCATTAAAGAAGTTGGTCAGGGTCTGGTTATTGCATAGAACAACAACAAGGAAAGTCAGCTCAATAGCCAGTGTGCCATTTTGTGTTTTTTTTAGAAAAGATGAAATCCTCAAAGCAGACCAAACCACAAGACAACAGAGAGGGGTGTGTGTGTGTGTGTGTGTGTGTGTGTGTGTGTGTGTGGTTTTCATCTTTATTCCAAAGATGAAAACCAAGGTTCCATAAACTGAGTCAAGTATAAAAACTATACAAATCTTTGGGTTCTTTTTTTTTTTTGCAATAGGACATTATCGAGCTTTATGAATACATGACTAGAGTTTTAGGTTTCCACAACTCCCTAGAACCATTTTCAACAAAACTATTAGAAAGCAGGCATACATACACAACCTGATGAGATAGAACTTTTATTCACTGTAAACCATTTGTGAATCAACTGATAAAATCATGTCTTTTGCTCCAGACATTTCTTTCCTCCTAATCCTTGGCCTAATATTCAAAGAGGCATTTTTTCCTCCCTCACCTCATGAATATCTCTCTGATTTTTTTCAGCCTACATAAGTAAATCCTTTCCCTGACTCATTAGTACTCGTTCTCTGGGCTGTATGTATCATTTTTTAAATGATTCTTATTAATGACTTTCCTTTCACATTAACTAAATTATAAACATCTTAAGCCTCAGGCTGTGATTTGTACTTGCTCAGCAACCTTTGGATTCATAGGAGAGGAATGCAATGGAGGAGGGAGGTCCAGCCCACTCCCCAGGCACATTATATGTTGGGTCATTTATTTAAGAAATATTTATTGAACTTCTCTGTGCCAGGTTCTTTACTAGGCTCTGGTTATTGATGGAACAAAACAGACACACCCCTGGTCCTCATGGACATTATGAACTATGAGAAGGCAGAGTTAATTAATATTATAATCAAACAAATGACTACAACTCATTATAGCTCTCTAAAATAAACACTCTGGATTCAAGGATGGAGAATAACAATCCAGGCTTGGCAATGGCTAATTTCCACTCTCATTTTTATTTTTGTCAAACCATTTGATTTGATTCTAGTTCCAGAAACTCCCATCCACTTGGGGAAAAGAAATAGTGTCCCTAGAGAGCCTCTATAGCAGTGGGTATAAATGAGGTTCTTAGACTGCATTGCTGGATAAGAAATTATATAAGAACTGGGGCTAGAGAATGTATGAGCTTCCTAAGGTTGAAGCTTAGGAGCTTCAGCGAAGAGGGCCAGCAGGTTAGCAGCCTAGATGAAAAGAGATAAGGGAGGGAACTAGGATTACTGTAAAATACTCTTTTCTCCAGGATGTATCATCAGTTAGCAAACAAGTAGTTACATATTTCATCCTAATAATTTGTTGAACTTACTTAAATAGAGGAAGTATTATCTTCAATCCAGTGGTGAACAATACTCAACCATAATATAACAAGTTCTGTGTGTCACAAGACTGGGAATATCTTAGATGGGTTTTCTTTGGGGCGGCGGATGGGGAATTTACAAGACTGGAATCTGTGTGACTTGAGGTAGGGTCTTATTTGAGGCTTATGGACCTTCCTCAAGGTTGCATTGCCGTTAGCAGAATTGATGTACTTGTGGCAGCAGAACTCACAGTGACTTTGCTTTTTCAAGGCCAGCAGGAGAAAGTCTCTCTTTTTACAGGGAGGGCACTTGCTTAGGTCAAAGGCACCCAGGATTTGACAAAATTCAGTACTTGCTCAGGAAAAAATGTCTCAGAAAACTAGAAACAAGAGGAACTTTCTCAACTTGATTAAGATAATCTGCTCTAGCCAGTTTGACTCAGTGATTAGAATGTCAGCCCGTGGACTGAAGGGTCACAGTTTCAATTCCCAAAGGGCATGAACCTTAGTTGCAGGTTTGTCCCCGGTCCCTGTTGGGCCATGTGTGGGAAACAACCAATCCATGTGTCTCCCTCACATAAATGTTTCTCTCTCTCTCTGTCCTTCCCTCCTCTCCTTTCCTTCCCCCCCCCCCTCTCTCAAATAAATAAATAAATAAATAAATAAATAAATAAATAAATGGAAAAAATATCCTGGGCTGAGGATTTGGAAAAAAAAAAAAGATAATCTACAGATATCTATTTTCTCTCAATAATTGTTTATGGAATGAACACATGTGATAAGAATGCAAAAATGGTTGGTTCCATACGTTTTGGTTCTATACATTTTCCTTATATGTAGATCCCAACACAAAGACCAATACATTTCCAAAGGCAGAAGAAAATTCAATTTAACTGATAAACTCAAATTAAAGATTTTTTTAATACATGGAAAAGCATGTTCATAACTCATCTCACATTGTATTTGGAATCTTAGCCAATGCAACATAGCAAGAAAAATATATAGAAAACATGCAGTTCAGAAAGGAATAAATCAAGTTGTGTCTATTTGCAGGGGATGAAATAGTGGAGCAACCACCCTGTATCCTATGAGGTACCAACCATGGCCATAAACACCATACCACTATGATGGTTGGTTGGGCAGAAAATCAGGAGCCTAGGTCCTTGATGAACTTAGGTCTTCAGTAAAGAAGTTTCTTAATGAAGGTAGATTAATTTAACAATGCAGTATACATTTCAAAGGAGCTTTATATTTAATGTAATTATGGAGAAATAATGGTTTAAAAATACAAATGGAGAAAAGAATAACTATCCCTAGTCCTTCCATACAAATTGTGGTACTGTTGGGGTAGAAGAATAAGCAATTGGAAGAGCAACAGCTAGCAATAAGGTAAGCAAGTTCTTGAGAATAAGCAGTGAGTAGACTACATGAAAAATAGGTGCTCTAAAGGATCTTCATTTTGGAACTATAACAAAAAGTCACTACTGCACAGCACTGACCACCATTGTGCTTGTTCCTGAATGTGTACTATTCCCATGCAGGCAAACTCACGATCACGTGTCCCAAGTCCATTAATATTTCTAGGCCAGAGAGCTTGAAAATCCCAGGGACACAGCCCAACACCAGAAAGGAAGTGTGTCATGACTGTTTATATTAGTCTGCTGTACTAGCTTAACATGATTTCTTATTTCTCTCCTCATTTTACCCCATTACATTGCTTCCCTGGAGGAAACTATATTATCATAGATATATTCAACCTACAATGAACACAGATATAAGTTTATGGCGAGAACTTAAAATGTACAAAGGCCTTACTATATAAGTCAATGAAAAGGGAAATGTTGTCATTATCCTCAGATCTAGATGGTGGTGGAAAGCAAATGGTAAAAGCACTTTTTCTTCATGCCCTGTATAGTTTAATATCATATGCTTTTCATAATGAGCATGTTTTAATTTTTAATGTAAAACTTCACTAATGTTATTATTAAACATTCCAAAATGTAAAAATACACACACACACACACACACACACACACACACACACACATTTTGAGCCTGGACAAATGAGAAATAATTGAACTTGACCTCACTGTTACATCCTGTTGCCTTCATTGAATACAACAGGAACACAGTTAAGCAGTTTTAAAACCTTTCAAGGCTTGAAGAATTTCAAAGGGAAGGTGGAGGGGGGTGATTAACAGGGGAATTTATATGCATATATGCATAGCCCATGGGCACAGAAAATAGAGTGATGCAGGCCTGGTAGGGGTGGGTATGGAGTGGAGGGGATAAATGGGAAAAAACAAACAAACAAAGGGGGCATCTGTAATATTTTCAACAATAAAGATAAATTAAAAAAAAAAAAAACCTTTCAAAGCAGAGTAAAAGACTAAAATCCAGGCCAACTTCTATGTACAGTTTGGAGTTATTCTTAGCTCTGGGATTATTCTCAAGTACCTACTCATTTATTTCCAAAAGGAGAATATACTTCACCCACATTTCCCTAGCTGCAGTCCAATGTTTAAGCCTCAAAACAAAGATCACTGGAGGAAAAAACAAAAGACCATGTCTCAAGAATCCAGCTCACGGAGTGTGAGAGAAAATAACTTCACACGGAGAATGAGTGAGACTTGGGGTTCTCACTCATTCGTTCTGCCTGTGATTTTGGATTGACCCATTTTGGCCCTCAGTTTCATTAATCTCTGTACAATGTATATTTTCCCCCTCCAACCTTAGGACAGCAAAGGTTTGTGGAATCTGAGAGTAAATGAATAATAGAATCAAATGCTCTATTCTAAAGAAAGATGTATTTTCATTTATAGTATAGTACTAAAGGCCTGGTACACGAAATTTGTGCACTGGAGGGTGGGGTCCCTCAGCCCAGCCTGTCCCCTCTCACCATCCCAGAGCCCTAAGGGAATGTCCTCCTGATGGCTTAGGCCCGCTCTCCAAGGGGAGCGGACCTAAGCTGCAGTCTGGCCGCGGAGGCTTGGAGCAGGCGCCCTGTGTGTGTGTGTGTGTGTGTGTGTGTGTGTATGTGTGTGTGTGTGTGTGTTTGTCCGCTGGGGGCCTGCCTCTAGTCACGCCACAGAGGCTCGGAGCAGGCGCCCTGTGTGTGTGTGTGTGTGTGTGTGTGTGTTTGTCCGCTGGGGGCCTGTCCCCAGCTGCGTCATGGAGGCTTGGAGCAGGTGCCCCTCTGTGTTGATCTCTCTGGCTCTGGGCTGCACCTGCATGTTGTTCTCTCAGTCTCGGGGCCGCGCCCGGCCCTTCCTCCTGAGCTGGTCATGACTGTTAGGTAGTCTCGACCTCATTTGCATATTACTTCTTTTGATAGATAGATAGATAGATAGATAGATAGATAGATAGATAGATAGATACTAGGGGCCCAGTGCATGAACTCATGTACCTTGAAAGGAACTGTGGGCCGTGAGGCTGTGGTAGGCACAGAGGCGGGTCTTGGCCCATCCTCTGGGTGCCCACCCAGCCCCTCTTGCTGCAGCCCTGCTCCCACCACCTCCACTCCCAAGTGCTGATGTTGCTGGCCCTGCTTGCACCTGCTGACAGCACAGAGAGATTGGGGCCAGCAGCAGGTGTGAGTGTGGCCGGCGCCGTTAGAGGGTGCAAGTAGCAGCTCCTGCCCCAATTGCCCCTCAGGAACAGGGGGAGGTGGAAAAGCCCTCAGGGGCGATCAGGGCAGCAACCACTGCTTGCACTTGCTGATGGTGCCAAGCGATCAGGACCGGCACCAGGCACTGGCAGCAGGTGCAAGCAACGGCTCCTGCACCAGCAGTGGGTGCCTGCAGGGCTGGCACTGGCAGCAGGTGCGAGTGCTGGGCAGGACCATGTTGTGCGGGAGCAAAGAATTTTCAGTAACCACCAGAGGCTCTCCCCAATGACAGCAACCTTGGTCTGGCGCCCCCGCTCACCTGCCCCATCATCCAGCCACGGACGATAACCGCCATGTTCCATGCAGGGCCCCTGGTGGTCAGCACACATCATAGTGACCAAATGTTCAGTTGGTCCAATTGTTCTGCCATTCGGTCTATTTGCATATTATCCTTTTATTATATAGGATATTATTTATTTGTAAGAATGTATAATACAGGAGTTCCAGAGGAAAAAATATTATATGATATTGTTCCCTTTCCTTAATGTTAACATGTGCCTAATGTTTCAATGTTCATTTGGACTTACAATTCTTGGAACTCGCTCTTTCCAAATGCAATATGATCCATGGCTATTTATGGTTCTACAAGTTTCATAATGTATCCCAATAAAATTATGATAGCAGGGAAAGGGAATTAACAAGGATAAGGGTAATTGAGTCATAATGCACACAGTCAATGAAGTAAAAATGTTTTTAATCATTAATGTAGCAATGGCTTAAAGGAATATAATTCTTAGAGGCCCTGAGTAAGCGAAGGTCTGAGTATAATAATCCCTCCTGTGACACTGAATATTTTCCTATATGTCAGTGATAATGAAAGCAAATGCATTAAAACATAGCTCCTAGTTGCTGATAGTACACTTGTGCATGGTTGTCTACATTTTAAATTGGCATGAGTCATAAGTATCCCACGCCATAAAATGTCCACACTCTTTCACCCTATGATTTATCATGAAGAACCAATTTAAAGAGGGGATAACATCATAGTGTTATCTAAAATATTTGAACATTGGATCCAAGATAAGCATCCAAAAAAAATAGTGAGCACTCTTAAAACTTATGTTGTGACTATCACAATTTAGGCATATTTTGTGACCATTTGCAGTAGAGTTATACATATTAATGACATTGGAGAATACATATCCATCCCTACATCTTAGTGACTGACTCAGTTTACCAACTGACCCAATATGTCATACAATAGGAAATGAAACAAAACAGAATACAAAATAAAATAGAAAGCTTGTTGTGGTTCAGCAAAGTAGAACACCTGTGCACATGGGCAAGGGTGAGCAAGAAAAGGAGCTTGAGAGAAATCACAGTTCTGTTAGCTGGTGGGATTTTAGATGGTTTATTTCTCTTCGTGAACACTGCTTACTATTTTATTTCTATTTGTGTAATTATTCAAAAAAAAGTGGACAGAAAAGAAAACACAGGGCTATTTTCAAATTTATATATTCAAGAAAAGAGACATTAAAAAAAAGGATCTGAGGACTCAGTACATAACTTTGACCCTGGTAACTTCAATCTCCATGACTGTTAAGCCAACACTTACTGTAGGTTGACACAATATCACAGATCACATGACATCAGCTATTACGAGTTTCCAACTGCCATTTTATTATAACCTATTTCTCTATTAGAGCCAAGTGATTCCTGGTTGATTAACTTCAAGTAGATATCTAATGTCAAGTTTGAATGCCATTTTCCCTAAGCCCTGTTCAAGTGGGTTGTCAGAAAGGTGACACATGATAAGAAACACCAAACCCAGGTTTAGCTGCACCTCTCAGACCTGACTCCAATGTTTGCTAGATATTTCCCAAAGCAAAAATCAGTAACAATTCAAAATCCCATGTTCTTAAAGAGTGGGGATCACTGTTTCAGAGCCTGGTATTTAAAAAAAAAAGCTAAAAGAAGGTAAAAATTAAGTAATGATTACAGCTTCTTACATACCTATATGAAATAGAAAATACGATTTTAAAGTTTTTGAGGGACAGAAGCTCATGCTCAGGTTCCTGGGAGTGATATGCATCATCGAGGCAGTTAAACTTCTGCTGAGATCTTCTCTGCCTTCAAAAGAGGCCCCGGTGGTTGTTCTGTGTTCCTGTTTCTTATACATGTGTTATCCGTGGTGATAAATTATGCTGTGCTTTTTTTAAAATGAGAACCAGGATCAAATCCAAAACAACTTCTTTCATTTTGGGACTTACGCCAGGCAACTATAGAAAATAGATTTGTTAGCATATTTTTTTTCTTTCTTATTTCTGAAACCCTTATAAAAATACACTACCCTCCCAAACTCTGAAACTACCTCTAGAAGAATAACTTAAAACATCAGAGTAATAAGACTCAAGATATTTCTATGCAACTTCTTACTCTTTCAGTTAAGTAGTATATGTTGAATATGTCAATGATGCTTTAATTGAATTCCTGATTCATCCGCCAAGGATAAAACATAATAAGTTTATTGAGGAGTATGAAACAAGAGGGACTGTGCTTGCAATTGAATAAAAGCTTAGATTATTTTTAAATAAGTAAAACAAACATTTGTCAGAAAACATAAAATGATGTCCTTATTCTTGCTGAATTATAGTAACCAAATTTATACTGCATGATAATCTGTTAAAGATAAATGGTCAATATTCTCTGCGTGTTTATAATATATTTCAAAATATTAATAAGAATCAAAAGTTCTGTTGTTTTTTGATAGATATCTAAAAAATGGTAAATTTTTGCAAGTGGACAAATAAAGATATTAGGAGATAATGCAGTTTGGAAATTGCAGTCAAGTCTTGGTCCATCAAAAATTTAGAAATATAAACGTATTTTAAAATATGTAAGGGTTCACTGCATGGAAAATAAATTTCTATTTCCAACAATAAATATAATCTAATGCTATTTGTTAAGGACTAACATTTTTCAGAAAATAATAAATGTATATTTTCTTTTAAAGATAACATATATGTATATAGGAACTTGATATGTCTTCATATATTTGAAAGACTACCTCATAAAAAAGGAAAATAATTTTTTGGATCAAGAGAATCATAAGTGATGGCTGATAATTATAGGAAAGCAAATTCTGGTTCAAAGACATAATGAGTGCATAGTCATTGGAGCAGATTTTATGTTAGGTAGAATAAAATATAATGATTTTGTTTAAACTGATGGGACGGTGAACAGAACTGGGTAACACCGATAACTGAAACCATAGTGGAAGTAGGGCGTTACATGATCAATTGGAATTCAATGAAGAGTCATTAGAGAAACTATTTTCTGACACTTAAATTGTTTTTTTCTCTTTTTTCCCTTCCTTTTAAAAGTTAAATTTATTGGAGTAACATTGATTAATAACATTATGTAAGTTTCAGGTGTACAATTTTATAATACATTATCTGTATATTCCATTGTGTGCTCACTTCCCGAAGTCTAATCTCATTTTGTCACCATATATTTGACCCCTTTACCCTTCTCATCACCCCCACACCAGACTTCACCTCTGATAACCACCACATTGTTGGTAATGATAAATGTATCCCTATGTTCATTGCAAAAATTTTCACAATAGCCAAGACATGAAACAGCCTAAGTGTCACTTGACAGATGATTTGATAAGAAAGATATGGTATATGTATATAATGGAATACTACTCAGTTATAAAAAAGATGAAATATTGCCATTTGTGGTTATATGAATGGATCTTGAGAGTATGATGCTAAGTGAAGTAAGTCAGATGAAAAAGGGTAAGAACCATATGATTTTATTCTTATGTGGGATATAAAAAAAAAACAACCAACAGACAAAACAAAAACAAACGTATAAGGCTTGGAGTATTAATTGTAAATTAAAATTTGTGAGGGTATTTCTATTTACTGGAGAACTTCAATAGGCACATCCATGATTCAACTTTTCCAAATCTTTTTTTAAAATTTATCTTTATTGTTAAAAGTATTACAGATGTCCTCTTTTTCTTCCCCATTGACCCCCCTCCACCCTGGACCCCCACACAGGCCTTCACTGCACTACTGTCTGTGTCCATGGTTTATATATAAATGCATATAAGTTCTTTGGTTAATCTCTTCCCACCTTCTCTCCCTCACCTTCTCCAAATCTTAACACACTGGAATTTTCTCCAAAATGTTAACTCATTTCAATTTATCCTAGTGATTAACTGATTTTATCTCCTTCATTAGGCTCAATTTTCTGTGACTCAGGTCCTAGAAATAATGTTATTTTGTCTCTAATAAGTCTAGGTTCTTCTCAAATGCAAGAAATCAAAACTTTTCTCACAGTCCCTGAATTACAGATTTTTACAGTCACTGAAATCTAGCACTGATATCCCCAATTCAGTGATGTTGAAATGTTTCATCAATTTTGAGGAACAATTCTTGAGTTCTCCCCATTTATCTTATCTTCCCTATTCACAAATCTTTAAGAAAGAGAGTGAATAGAGGCAGAAAATTTCTTTTTCTTTACAAATTCCTCTACCCCTTGTCCCAACACCATGCTCCTACTTATCATCACCATTCACCTAAAACTGGCCATTTCTCAACTGTCTCAATTAGTACAAAGAGGTCAGCTATCATGTACCTAATCAGCAAATTTGCTTGCACTCTTGCCCTAGAAAGCTTTAGTATATCAGTCCTTTTTCCCTCTAATATTCTGATACATTTCAAGCAAAATGTAATTTCCAAATCTCCAATCTATTAAAAATAATAATGGGGGGGAGAGGGGATGGGATTGAGGAGAGGCGGAGAATGAAAAGAGAGAGAGAAGAATTTGAAATTTGTCATGGGTCATCATTGAAGGGTCATACATTTTAATTTAATTTTTTGGTTTGGATATTAACACAGTAATAGAATGTAATAAAAATCATCTTAAATGCCCTAAATTGAGTGGAACCACTGGGCGAGCTGGTATTCTCAATGCCCTCTATATTGAACTGCCCATGCCTCAGGCACACCATCTGTTTCCTGCTGTGCTCTAGGAGGTATGGGCCTCTCCTCTCCCTTGACTTGAAATATATGCTTGCCATGTACCAGTTGTATAGTTTCCCAAATACATGTTCCTGTTATTGTAACTATGGCATTTAAATATTAATTATTAATTAAATACTCTCAGTATTATATAAACTGATGAAATAAGTATAAAAAAAGAATTTCCATTTCTGTGCAAACCAAACAGAATGCTTTGTGAAGACCTGACATTAATGAGTCACTAAAAGCCTTGTCAAATTGATGTGGATGAGAAAACTCTGAAAAGTCAAGGAAAAATATCATAAAAATTAAATGAGCTTTGCACTCAAATTTCTTTGCGAGCTTTATTTTTAAAAACGCTACCTCTAGTTTAGAAGAACTGAAAAGGGAATTAAATATTATGTTCTAGGAATGGATTATGCAAGAATGATGATTCAGAATTCTAAGTGGAGTAAAAAAACTAAATCAAGAAAAGGCATGCCTCTATAACAATATATTAATGAAGGGATGCTCTTCATGTTAGATATTAAATTATATTTTTATAATTACTCTCTCTTATCAGTTTCCTCATTTAAGTGACCAAAAACACCCAGGTTTTTTAAGTGTGTTTTTATTGATTTTTAGAAAAAGAGGAAGGGAGTGGGATAGAGAGAGAGGAATATCAGTAAGAGAGTAACATCATAGATTGGCTGTCTCCTGTATGTTTCCTATTGAATACCGACCCTACAACCTGGACATGTACCCTAACCAGGAATCGAACAGGTGACCCCTTGGTTCCTGGGTTGATGTTCAAATGCTGAGCCACACTGGCTGGGCAAAAACACCTAATTTTATCAGATGAGATATCAATCATAAATCACTTTAAAGAGCTTAGTTCTCCTCTGTCTTTGGTCACTTCAACTTTTTGCAAGATAAGAATAATTAACTCCTCTATACCCTTCACCTAAATTCACCAGTTGGTGACATTCCTACTTTGGCTTTCACACATTTTCACTCCACATTCTTCACTTCTACTTTTACTCTATACCAGGGGTCCTCAAACTACCCGCAGGCCACATGCAAATACAAATATTGTATTTGTTCCCACATTTTGTTTTTTTACTTCAAAATAAGATATGTGCAGTGTGCATAGGAATTTTTTCATAGTTTTTTTTTTTAAACTATGGTCCAGCCCTCCAACGGTCTGAGGGACAGTGAACTGGCCCCCTGTTTAAAAAGTTTGAGGACCCCTGCTCTATACCATTATTTCTATTCACTTGTGTTTGTTTACTTTTGGTAAACTATTTGAGAGTAAGTTGCAAAGACCATGATCTTTTAATTCAAACAAGCTGAGAAAACTTGTCCTTCATCCCATAGGATAATGTACTATACAGTTCACAATCACATTTCAAGAAACACTCTAACTTCGACCAAAATGGAATAGATTTTGGTAGTGGAGTGACTTAAAAACTGGACATAATAACCCCCCACCCAAAAAAAACCAAAAACAAAAAAAAAAACCACAATGTCAGCCTTCTCTTAAACTGTAAATTAACACATAACAGACTAAAACAAAAATAAGATGTCACCTAAAATATTTCTAAGAGGAAAGAAAGAATAGACTGTAACTTCATTGAAACCATTAATATGTCCTAGAGAAGAAATGCATCACTCAGCAAAAAGGGAGGAGACGCTGCTTGGTCACAGAGAACAGACTGACAGTTGTTGGAGGGCAGAGAATTAGGGGGGGCGAAGGGGAAAAGGTAAGGGGATAAAGCAGTACAAATTGGTAGTTACAAAACAGTCATGGGAATGTAAAGTACAGCATAGGGAATACACGGAGTGGCCAGATTATTATGACCACCCCATCAGTACAATGAAGTGAATTAGTTATGCAAATAATAATAATAAAACCTTGAGAGTATTTGCTTAGGAAGTTTTCAATATTCAGTATTTTTGGAAGTGTCAATGAAGTACTGATGGGGTGATCATAATAATCTGGCCGGTCATAATAATCTGGCCACTCAATATATAGATGATGATATTGTAATCACTACGTATGTTGCCAGATGGGTACTAGAAATATCCGGGGGACACTTTGTAAAGTGGATGATTGTCTAAACACTATGCTGTACACCTAAAACTAACAAAAAATAATATTGAATGAAACCATAATTGAAAATATTAAAATAATATTTTTTAAAACAAGCTCATGGCAAATTTTAAAAAAAGTGAGGGACAGAGGTTCCTCCCAGCCACGCTGCCTAAGCATTGTGTAGTTAGGTAGCACTCTCTCAGTAAGGGTATGGTGTCCCTGGCTTTTTTATTAGTAAACAGTGGGACGAATCAGACTAGGTCAGTAAATATTCAGATCAAATAACAAACACTGTTTTTGAATTGGATGCACATGGAAGAACACAAATTGAAGCAATCTTCTGATAAGCTGTCTGTTAAAGAAAGAGGGGGGAAAAAACAACAGAAGGGATCCCCACCCTACTGATGAAACTTCCCACAGGTATTATTAAAATGGTATGTTAGTATTATTTTAAACATGATACCACTTTCTCTGCTCAAAACTGATCAATAGCTCCCACTGTTTAAATAAGCATGCCAAATTTTGAGTCAGAGATTCTAGGTTGTTCACAATGTGTCCTACATTTAAGACTTAAAGCTTTGACATGTGACCCCGACTGTTACTATTATAACCCACTACATGTTTCTTTGTTTGGCTAAATCAGGCCACTCCTGGTTCCCCCACAGCATCATTTCTTTCCCTCTTCACTGCTGATGGAGAACTTTCTCCTAAGGTCTTCTGTTTGCAAAACTTACATCTCCTTAATATTAAATATTAGCCACCAAGCCCATGCCAACTCACGTTGGTGCCTGAGGCAAAAGGAAAAAATCAGTAATACTGATCCAGTTTTTATTAAAATTTTACTATTTTGTTCATCATGGAATTGCTGGCATTAATATTGATTTTGTAGAATGTTGTATTAAAATATTATTTAATCTTGATTACTGAGATTTTTTGGAGTCCACTTAAATTAATGCTTGGGGCACAAACCTCACTTGTTTTATCCTAGAAACTCCTTCAGGAGGACTTCCTGATTCCCACAGCTGAAAGGTAACTTTATCTTGCCTAATATTTCAGAGCACTTGGTTTCTCCCTTGTTTATAACACTCAATGATTCTACGTTCTCTATCATAGCTCCTATGTACTAAGTTCAATGAGGGCAGAGAACTGGTGGTATTTATTTCACCTTCATTACTTAGCAGTCTCTTTTGCAGATTTAATGTTGGTAAACAGAAATAAGAAGCAAGAGACTTTAGTGGGAAATTGACATTTCAATGTGTGTTCTTCAATGCATTCACTACTTAGGGAAAAGTCTTGTAAGGGGCTCTTTCAAAATACAAAGAGTGGCAGACAATTAGTCATTCATTCACTGGAGAGATACTCACTGGGCATATACTACATGCCATGTGCTATGCTGGTAGAGAGTATTTAGTAGTGAATGTGTTAGACACAGGGCAAACATTCATGAATTAAATGTCATTCCTCATTGTGGTGAGCCGTATGAAAGAGGAAGTATAAGGTACTATGGAAAAATCTTTCAGCCCTGAGTGATGAATCTGAAAAAAATTACTCAAAGAGGTCCAAGCTCAGAACCCTCTTGTTTTACTCTACTGTGATGTTCTCATATATCATGTACATACTAAGACATATCTACTTAGTAGTTGATTATCTGTTACCGAATGAATTTCTTCTACCATGCTTTGTATACTTCAACTAAAGCACAACCCAAGCAATAGAATTTGGTTCATTGTAATTGGCCTTGGCTTTGCTAATAAGAGTAACTACAAAGGTAATTCTCTCCTAATATGATATTTAAACACATCCAGGGAGAAACAATCAAACAACTAACTAATTCTCTTGAGAGGTGGGAGCCAAACAGAACTCATAAAGATCAACTGAATTTTTTAAATTGAGAACACCATGGGTAGTTAGAGATAACATATTCGGTGAGCTAGATAAAGGTTTTATTTAACAACAGAGATAATTTCTCCCTCAGATTCAATTATTTATCATGACTTATTGTTTAATAACCATGGCACGTCAGAAGCTTTATAAAAAAATGCTTTCTTGTCTCCCATAGTGGAAGAAGTCAAGCCCCAAGCACCCTCCCCCGGCCTCTTTGGTGAATGGAGCAAGTCATTAAGGAGGAATTTGAATTGAGGAGCTTTTCATGGGATTTTCTGTCAAGACTTCTAAATAGACAGCCAATGAATGGGCCCTTCCTTACAAACACAGCCTTGTTGCATGTGGGCTCGGCAAACAGACACCATTGAGGAGACAGGTGGAAAAGAAAAATGAATGGACAGTGCAGTTTGCTGCTGTGAGGAATCTCATTACTGACTGACTCTGTGCATGCTTCTGTGTCTGGGACAGCAGCCACCCTTCCAAGAGGCTCGTCTTTCCCATGTGCATCGGAAAGACAAACTATCATAGGAGGTATGATTTGCAATTAGGACCTCGGTGCTAAGGGACATGCCTATGAGAGAGAGTTCTGTGTCCCACTGCCACATATAAGCCTATGTCCTTCTATAAGAATCGTGTGATCCTTATGACCTGCAGGAGACCAACATGAGTGTCCTGTTATCATTCCCAGGAGATAAGCAAGTAGCCAAGAGGAACTTCCAACAACATTGACCGTATTGATAGAGACCAGCCCTGGGAGAGAAAAATAAAGTTGTCACCTTGCCCCTATTTCACCAAAGGCAGCTGTGGACATTATATAATTGTCAAATTACAGAAGAAGAAATTTGAATTTGAATTTGAATTTCCAAAGGCCACAGCTCTGGGGAGTGCTTTGTTTTATCTGGAGAGAAGCAGGTACATTTGGAAGGCTTATTAGGACCTGGGGAAGATGATGAACACCTGTTGTTTGCAACATCATTGGCACTCACAGAACAAAACACACCTTTTACTTCTTGCACATCTTTTCCTAAGCAGCACAGAGCAGAGTATATATAATATGACCTCACACAGCAGGAGCCCCAGGCTGCGCCCATGCCCACATCCTGTGCACTAGTGAGGTAGTTATGTCAGGTCTGTCTAACTCAGTGGTCCCCAACTATTTTTTGGCCATGCCCCACCTAAGCATCTTTAAAATCCTAATGCCCCCCTGTGACATATAATTCTTACTATTCAAAAAGGCGAACTCCTATTCATGTGGAGGAAGCCTAAAAGGCCATTAACTTGGTCTAAACAAGCCTCCAAAGAGCATGGCATCCATGAAAGAGACAAATAAAAGAACCAAAGGACAGTTGAAGTACTGAGGAAGAAATCACTAATAAATTGTTAAAAATAATAATAATATGAAGTGATATGAAAAAATAGCAAATAAAGTTTCAAAACATATAACAGAGAACTGAAATGCATACATATGTCACAATATATATTTATATTTATATATTGTATATGAGGTCACTAGAACCATAAGAAATGTAAACAAATTCACTGTTAATAACTCATTCTCAAGTTGCCTTCCTTAAAAATCAAATTTTCCCACTGTGGGGCATGTGACCCACATTGAGAACCACCGGTCTACCACTGGAACATAAGTAGTCTGTTCACAATGAAGGACTAAAGAGTATCCTTAGAAAACAGAACTAAACAAAACAGATCTTAAAGGAAGCAGAAACAGGTAATGCAAGCTTAGGCCAATATTAAAACCATAAGTGGAAAGAGATACTCTGAGTATATGAGTTACTTGTATTTACCTCCAAGTCCACCCCAGGCTTCAGTTTTCTGAAGGAATAAAAGCAGTTAAAACAAAACCTCAAAAAAGTTGTTTCAGAGAAGACATTGGGGGAATGCAAAGAGCGCAGGAAACCCATAGAAATCTTAGAGATACAACACCCCTAATTTACAATGCGAGCCAGGCTGCTGTCAGGCTCAGCTGGGCGGGGTGGTGATATGGAACCTGATGGACGAGGTAGCCTCATGGACTTGGTTGTGTTGGAAGCACAGTGGGAGCAGAAGGCAACCTGAAGACAAGGAAAACCCACAGTGACAATGGCACCCCTGTGGGGCGGAGTTCCCTGAAGCCACTTGGGCTGCATGGTTCAGTGGACTGGAATGGAGATGTGTGTCCATTGAGGGCAAGGGCTTATTCACCAAGGGAAGCAGCAGATGCTCTGTGTGTCTCAGGAATTTATTTTTGAGCATGGAGGAGACACTCCCTGGCTATTTTCAGAAATACCTAGCTGGGCAGCTTCCTAATCTTGGCTACTGTAAAGAACGCTGCAATGAACATGGGAGTGCATGTATTCTTCTGAAGTAGTGTTTCGGATTTCTTCAGATATAGTCCCAGAAGAGGAATTGCTAGGTCATAAAGCAGTTACACTTTTTAACATGGTAACTCCATATTATAGAATTGTATACCTGAAACATATAACTTTATCAACCAATGTCACCCCAATAAATTAAATTAAATTAATGGGGGGGAAAAGAGAAATGCCTAGCTGGTAATGTGGGGAATGATAATCTCATAAACATGGGATACACGCAGAATATTTCCCCTTTATATCTATCACTCATGAGATTAATTAAAACTCATGTGTACCAGGCACCCTCTTTCCCACACTCCTGTCAAATCTGAATTGAGATGGGGTCGGTGCAAGGTGACAGTTTCTGTGGCAACTACATTGAAACATGCAGAAATTATTAATAAAGACCAAAATGTTAATGCCCCATTATAATTTTCCAAAGAGGTTGTTTAAAAAATCATACACACTTCAAAGCTGCCCTCCAGAAATCACTCACTTTGAGCGCATGAATGAACTTAGGAAACTACTGTTTTAGCAAACCCAGTCCTTGCCTCTTCCTGACCACCACACCAGAACATTCTTGCCACAACAGCTTTCTTCTCCTATTTTCAATTGACCTTGGATGGGTTGATTTCCTACAGATCCTTAAACCTTACTCACTGCTTTGTTTCCACATCTTTCATCCCTCCCTCTCAATGAGCATCCTCTCTAATTCCTCCAATTGGGAGTCTAGGATTTTAGGTGGCCGTGGTCTTAATTTTGAGACATGAGTGTAAGTAAAAAATCTAAAGCAAGTTTGAGCTGCTTTATTAGAGACATGGTGTCTAAAACAACGAAGAATATCATCTCTCTCTACCCTGCATTGGCCAGACTACATCTCATCTTAAATATTGTTTTCAGGTCACATCATATGTTAAAGAGACTACACCAAATAGCAAGTGCTTTCAGAATTAGGATTATTACATCACTCTTGTCTGGCTCAGTGTGACACATGAGACATACTTAATAAAGGTCTCAGAATCTCTACTTTTCTCTTTCTGCTCAGAAGTTGTGTGAGTAAGGCTAGAAGCTGGGTTTAGGAGCCAGACTGCCTGGGTTAAATCTTACCGACACCACTTATTTGTTATAGAATCTAGATCCAGTTTCTAAAATTCTAAACAAGCCCTTTGGCTCAGTTTTCTCAACCATCAAACAAGTAAATTATAGCAGACATCTGCTAGGGGTAATGTGAAGATTAAATGAATTGAACTTATCTCAGCGTTTAAAGGCACACACGTTAAATCTTAACAAGTAACCATTTAATGTTAGTTACTCTCAGTATTATTATTATGAATATTTTTCTG
Organism: Myotis lucifugus; assembly: GCF_000147115.1. Classification (NCBI taxonomy): domain Eukaryota; kingdom Metazoa; phylum Chordata; class Mammalia; order Chiroptera; family Vespertilionidae; genus Myotis; species Myotis lucifugus. Next base: position 113,915 of record NW_005871351.1, on the reverse strand, counting down.
CACTTAGGTTAACAATTATGTCTTTTTACTAAAGCATTCATAGCAACCAGTCTAGAAAAAAAAGAGTAAGCAAAAGAAAGCAATGACTATCAAAAAAACAAACAAACAATGAGCATTGTATATATGCTTTCATATGTTGACATGGACCTAAAATATTTTCCATTTTAAGATACAGATAAAAGTTGAACTATAACTCTGTAGACTACCTATGAAATTTTGCACCTGCCTTGTAAAACCTTCAGAACATGGGTTCTACTATAGTTTTGGTTTTGGAGATAGGCTGTAGATACATTTTAAGCAGCAATGTTATACTCCAATAAGTGCAGCCTCCAAGAGTACTGTTTCTAACAGTAGCCAAGTAACTAGGCATTTAATTCACATTTAGTCTTGTCAGTGAGAAACAAGGGAACTCAGTCCTGGAGATCTTTGAGAAACTCATGCATAAACTAACTGAGAGACTAACAGCTTTTTCCAATTCAACTTGTGGATCTGTTTATGACCTCAGTCAGCAAAGCTCTGCCATGCTTTGGAACCCCATTCGTTTCATATTCAGTTTGGATGGTGATTCCAGAGGCCCGTGGAAGCATGATCAATTAAGGAACCAGTTCTCAGTACTGAAGGGCCCAGTGTTGCTTGCTTATTTTGCATTTTACAATTTTAAAACATCACACTGCTTACAGAAACCAAAAGAAGTGCCATTCCCTATTCTCCATCATTTTATTGAAACAAATGAGAACAGATTAAAAAGGGGGGAGGCAAAACACTGTTTTATGATCTTTTGGTAGTTAAATGTGTTTTAGACAGATCACACAGCTTTTTATAAAGATAAATCTCCCTTCTTTACTGTATTTTTCAATTAAGGCACAAAATATATGTTCCATTTTCTTTTTAACATTATTAATAACTCATGCATAAAGTCAGACGTTTTGTAGTGACTTAGCCAGGAAATACGTTTTGGCATTTAAGAGTTAAATCATCTGCTAGAACTCAGAGAAATTCTTTGTAGAGGCAGTGATCCAATTCTTTCTCATTATTTTACCAACTAGAATAAATCATTTACTAAATTACGTTAAATTGTATTAGCTAAAACATAGAACATAGAAGACAAGGCTATTAGAATTATCTTAAATGGGCTTTTCAGCTTTCTCTTTTCCCTGTCACATGCCATAGACTTCACATGTTACCTGTACCTTACATTTCCCAGTTTTGTGACAGTCAATGTAAGTATGGGTTTCCATGTCTTAGTTATAACATAAGTCTGTGTATATTATCCTATCTCATCTTTATTGTCTCAGGTAGACACATATTGGAATTAGGAGACAGCTATCTATTGAAGCAGGAACTCAAAGACTGACACACTTTATAAGTTAACTGAAGATTTAGCACTAGTTGACAAATAAGTCCTCATGTCCCTAATCAACACAGAAGACCTTGCTCTTTCTTGACTAAGTGGATATCAAAAAACAACAACAAGTAAACAAACAAAAAAACAAAGCAAGAACTACCCTAAGTATGGTTTTGTATCACTTGGATTTTCTGTATTCCTCATATCCTCTGCCTAAGTTTTCAGATGCTATATCTCTTAAGTGGGTCGATGTATATCTAAGCCCTTCAAAACTCCACCACTACTGAGACTTCCAAAAATATCTTCCCATAAAAAATTCTAAGAATGAAAAGGGTGAAACCAAATGTATGGGCTCTACCAATGCAAGAGGTTTATATCAGTTGAGAGTAATATAAACAACAGAAACTCATTTCTCACACTTCTAGATGCTGGGAAATCCAAGCTCAAGTAGCCAATAGACTTGTTGTCTGAAGAGAGCCCACTTCCTGGTTCACAGAAGGCCCTCTTTGCAATTGTGAGAGCCGGGATATTCCTTCCTATTGTCTAAATCAACAGTAATTGATTCAAATATTTCATTAAAAAGCAGTATGTTAGGATAATTTGTGCAATTTGTGTCTTTTATTCCATTTATTTTTATGTACTATCTGTAAGAATCAAAAAGAGTTTATTTTTAAAATTGCAAGTCTGATTTCTTAGGACTTCAGTCCCATTAGATTTTGAATTATGGATTTGAACACTGCTTTATTCCTTATACTTAGAGCTATTGTTTTCTACTCCTTTGCCTTCTCATCATCATTATACTTTGCTAACGCTCTATCACTGTATTTCTGCCATTATTGAACAAGAAAAGCTATGCTATTCATAAAAGAGAGCAGACAGTTCCTTTAATAATTGAAAGGCAGCAGCCACTGTATATCAGAATTTGCCACAACTCTTTTTTCTCCCCCATTCATTCATTTGAAATCAGATTCTTGAATTTGTCCTTGTCAGTATGAAATAATACCATGGGGCTGGTTCCAAGAGAACTGGCAAGGAACTGTGCTGGATAAGCAGACAGTCAGAAATCACTGACTCCCATTTTGTGACCTTGTGGGAAGCCAGTTCTCCCAGACACTCGAACTCATTAACTTCAGAACTGGGATTCTGCAAAGGAGCCAACAGTTCTCTTTTCTGCACAGACATCTTGATCTCAGAAGTCTGCTCACCGCCCCCTGGTAGCTCAGCACAGGGGAAAGAACACAGGTTTCTGTATGAAACTCCCAGATCCACTGCAAATTAGTCTAGATCAGGTGAACCTGAGTTCACTCCAGTTTCCTTGCTGAATAGATATGTGACTTGGTACAAGTAATTTCACCTTGCTAGGCCACTGTTTTCCCATCTTCAAAATGGAGAGGAATATTACCTCTTTCAAGTTGTTAGTGGAAATTAAAACAAGATTATACATGTTGGAGAGATTTGAAGATGGCAGTGTAAGTAAATGCCGGTACTCCTCGCCTCCCACAAGCACATCAAAATTAGAACTAAAATTCAGAACAACCATCATCCAGAACTACTGGAAAGCTGGCTAAATGGAAGTAGTTCTACAACTGGAAGAGTAAAGAAGAAAGCACATTGACACTGGTAGGAGAGGGGAGGGGAATAACAGGCTGGTCTGGCACCCACGTGTGCCCCTTTTTTAATTGTGAGGAAGATCATCCCTGTGGAGGCAGCCTGTGAGGAGCAAGGGGCCCCATCCCCACACCAGACCCCCAGCCCAGAGTCCCAGAGCTGGAAAAAGAAGTCCCTACAGGAAGTAATAACTATGGGCTGTAAAAACCAGTGCAAATTGGGGCTCAGAGACACAGAGGCAACTGGAGACCCAGCTGTTCCTCTTAAAAGGCCAGCACCATGAACTGAACTTACAAGGTCCTGCTTCCTCTGTGCTCCAGCACCAGGCAAGGCTTGGGGGAACACAGATGCATATGAGGAGGAACTGGATTGTCTGGCATCAGGGCAGGAACTCGGGGGCAGCTTTCTCCCAGACAGAGGTGCTTGCAGGGATCATTGCTCCTATGCTGAAACCTCCCTGGTCACAGGGCTGACTGGCAGCCATTTCTGTTTGCTCTGCTCTGGTGAATTCCTTAGACTCTGCCTCACCCAAATTAAAACCCCACCCAAGCAGCCTACAACAGCTTTTGCATATAAATGGCCTGTACTTGTTCAGGCTAAAATCTCTCAAACAAGCTGCAGCTGGGTCAGGGAGACCCAAACCTATCAATAAAAGGCACCAAACCCGGCACCAGCACCAGCCTGCTGTGCTTCATAGCTGGGCCTCATCTGGGCACCTCTAAACCCAATACAAGGAGGAGGAATCTGCAGATCTCTCTGTAGCTTCTGCTGGATGGTCCCAGGCAGTGACTGACTTTGCACCTTATCGGAGACCCAAGAGCCAGTGTACCCAGTGATCAGTGTCAGACCATACCAGATTACAACTTTTCACATCCATAAGCAACACATGCAAGAGGCAGACTCAATGAGCCCCAAAGCCCCACTGAAGCTAGTCCTTCCCCATAAAGTTGTCTCCTGCACAGCAGCTCTCCCACTGTAGTCACAGCTGGTCCTCACAGCCAATTGGCCTGGAGGTCAATTCCTCCCAGTGACACCAATAGCAATCAAGTCTCAACTACAACAAGACTGTGCTCACAGTCCACAAAGGAATGCATCTAGAGTGACTGGGGAGGCTGATCCACTGGGCCCTATAGAACACCTACTGCTAAGGCCACTCTACTGTTGGGATCCAACCCCAGCAGGTCCAGGGGTTCCCAAAGGTTTGGACGGAGTCGGCGAAGAATGAAGGACACGGAGACAGCGTTCAGTTGATCAGCAGCCTAGCCAGGTTCTCTAGCCAGGTTCTCCAGCCAGGTTCGGTCTTTATTGTCCTGTTACATCTGTATTTATACCAGTTGATTTTAATCCTATCCATTCTATTCCAAAGGTTGGGGCCGTTGTTAATCTAGTTCTGTTGAGTTTAATCCTGTATAGGTTAATCTCTGTGTTCCATTATAAGGGCTATTCCAAGGTCACTGCTCTACTGATAAGCTACAAGGAAGTGACTGAAGGAGATTATCCTACCCAGTAAAGGTTATGTCCTCCCAGCCTTGCTGCTTGCCTTCCCTGGGACTTCCCTGTGTCGGTGAGTCTCCAGGGGTATAGGCTTTGGTGCTTTCCCTGGTGGGCAGACCCCTGTAGATGTGGGCCCAACAAGTCCCAAATTTATTGCCAACAGTCTTAGTCCAAGTTCTTCATAAGTAGTACATGGTATTTCTGTAACACTATGGGGTTTCACTGATTTATTCTCTTCCTTGGTCCTGTTAATCCCTAACTCCAGGGAAAAAATCCTCACCTGGGGAAACAACCTTTCTCAGGAAGGTGATTTTGTTTAAAACACATAGCGCTAAGACGGGGAGCAAACATATTAAGAACAGTATGCCATATACTCCAGGTCCATTGAAACATATGCTGTGCAGATGTTTTCTTCCCTGCAGCGACTGTGTCAAGCAGCAAGGATGGACCGGCTTCTGGCACTCTACCAACTCAAGGAGACATAGCAGCTCTACTCAATACATAGAAACAAACACAAGGAAGCAGACAAATTGTGGAGACAAAGAAACATGTCACAAATTGAAGAAATGGAAGAAACCAAACTACTGCATATAGATTTCAAAACCACAGTATAAGGTTACTCAAGAATTTTCTTGAAACCTCCCCAAAATGTATAAGAACTAGTCAGAAATTAAGCATACACTGACTGAAATGAAGAATAATATACAAGGATTCAATAGTAAAATAGAGGATTCTGAGAATCAAATCAACAATTTTAAATATAAAGAAGCAAAAATAACCATGCAGAAGAGCAAAAAGGGGGAAAAAAAAGAATCCAAAAATGTGAAGATAGTGTAAGGAGCCTCCGGGACAACTTCAAGTATACCAACATTCACATTATGGGGGTGACAGAAGAAAGAAAGCAAGATATTGAAAACCTATTTGAAGAAATAATGACAGAAAACATCCCCTACCTGGTGAAAGAAATAGACTTACAAGTCCATGAAGCACAGAGAGTCCCAAAGGAGAACCCAAACAGAACCACACCAAGAAACATCATCATTAAAATGCCAAGGGCTAAAGACTAAGAGAGGATCTTAAAAGCAGCAAGAGAAAATCAGTTATCTACAAGAGAATGCCCAGACGACTGTCAGCTGATTTCTCAACAGGAATTATGCAAGCCAGAAGGGAGTAGCAAGAAATATTCAAAGTGATAAATAGCAAGGACCTACAACCAAGATTATTCTACCCAGCAAAGCTATCACTTAGAATTGAAGGTCAGATAAAGAGCTTCACAGATAAGAAAAAGCTAAAGGAGTTCATCACCACCAAACCACTATTATATGAAACGAGAGGCCCAGTGCACAAAATTCGTGCACGGGTAGGGTCCCTAGGCCTGGCCAGGGATCAGGGCCAATTGGGGCTTTCCAGCTGCCGGCTGGGACCTGTCTTCATTCTGCACTGCTTCCGATGGTCAGCGCACATCATAGCAAGTGGTTGAATTCCTGGTTGGTCAAACTCTGAGGGGAAAATTTGCATATTAGCCTTTTATTATATAAGATGTTGAAGGGTATTCTTTACGAAGAGAAGGAGAAAAAGAAAAAAAGATAAAAAATATGAACAACAAAATGGCAAAAAATACATACCTATCGACAATTGAATCTAAAAATAAAAATAAATGAATAAGAAATCTAATGAACAGAATAAACTGGTGAATAAAACAGAATCAGAGGCATGGAAATAGAACAGACTGACAATTCTCAGAGGGAAGGGGGTAGCGGAAGCGGGAAGAGATTAAACAAAGTTCTTATATGCATATATGTATTATCTATAAACACAGACAATAGGGTGGCAAAGGCCTGGGGCTGGGTGGGATCCAGATCGAGGGGGGCAATGGGGAGAAAAAAAAGAGGGACATCTGTAATAATCTCAATAAAGATAAGAAAATTGTGTATGTTATCTTATAGTGTCAAGTCTTGAATATAGTGCATGGTCGTTTTTCGCCTCTTTGCTTTTGCTATAATATTTCTCTAAGAATAGCTTTTCAAATGAGCTTATTGAAAAAAATGCAACTGATAAGAAAATGGCTTAAGAAGAAATTTAAAATATCACACTACTTCTACCTATCCCACACTCCTCTATTCACACTGCATTTGACACCAAAGATAAACTTTATCAATGGTTTTGTGCATATTCTTTCAATCTTTTTCTTATAATAATGCATTTGGTTTTATTCATATTGTTATTATCACCATTCTGCAAATATTATTAAGGAACCACCAGTTGTCAAGAACAAAGCCTATGGGGAAAGTAAGACTAAGCAACCCAATAGGCAAAACACAATAGGAGAAAAAAAGAAGAAGAAGTTACTTTGCTAAATTTTAAGTGGATAAAACTCTCATAAATTGTAAATTGATGCAATCTTCCTGGAGGACAAATTAGGCATTCACCTATCAAAAGCTTTAAACTAAATGTTAGTATTTTGGAATAGTAAGTTCCATTTCTAGAAATGTATCTCAAACAACTAATTAAATGTGTATTCAAAAATTTGGCTATAAAGATATATGGCAAAGAATTGTTTACAGAATTATAAAAATAGGGGAAAATGTGTATGTTTAATAATAAGGGATTGATTCACTGAAGAGCAGGATATGCATTCAATAGAATGCAATGCAGATATGAAAGCTATAAAAGTGATATTTAGCAACATGAAACGAGGCCCATTTTATGTTATTGTAAAAACCAAGTAATGAAGCAATATATAAAGCATAATCTCATTTTGGATATTTACCAATGAAAGATGATCACTAATGAAGGGTGTTTAGTAATAAAGACTATAAACCAATGTGCTAACAATAGATATGTTTACAGATTTGATGTAACTGTTTTCTTCTCTTGGTTTATCTATACTTTCAGCTTTGTTTTGTTTTCTAGTGGGGGAAAGTTAGCTTTCATGTCATACCATCTATCTCCTGAGGCCCACCTGTTAGTCACTCACACTGTTAGAAACACAACCAATTCAATTGTCTTGGAGTTAATTAGCAGTGATTTCAATATTCTCTCAGGATCCCACTTCACAATTGTTCCTGCCTCTCTGGAGAGATTCGGGTGGGGATTTACAAATATAATCAGAGCTGCTATTTGTAGCACTGGGTCCTTCTACACTGCTGTCTGCTTTTCTCACCATCCCTCAACTACATTATCCACTTTTGCTGCGAGGCTGATATGTTGCTGCTTAAGCAGCTGGTGACCTTCTCTCACAGAAACAAATATCTGATGCCTTTCTCTCTTCAGCTCTTTCTAATTAGCTCTTTTAGAAATATTTCCCACTGTGTGTTAGTTTGGGATTAGGTAGTGTGTATGAGTGTGAGTGCGTGTGTGTTATTTCACCAGCCTCTCCTTTCCAGAGAATAGAAATTCTGAAAGGAGCTGGTGAGATTTTAGTTAGTTGAGTGTCTGTCACACACAGAACCTCATACTGTAGCTCATGGATATTGAACACTGAGTCTCTTGCCAATCCTTTCATATTCTACCTGACTTAATCTTTCAGAGCACCTATATTTTGCAAATCAGATCCCTTTAGGGTCTGAACATAACCGAGACCAATTTTGAAACAAGTTCATACCCTTTCCCCCAGATCTCTGGAGCCACAGTAAGTCAGAAGATATGGTTGGACACCTGTCTTAGATCTCATGTGTCTATCACATGATGCCAAGTGACTTTATTTATGACGAGACAAATTACTGTCACTGAATAAGTGGAGTCACCAGACCATGTATATAAAAAAGACATAAAATGATATTTAATAGAAATAACACTGAATTGAAAAGAAATTAAAATTCTAGGTTCAAATTTGCCATGAGTAACTTTTGACAAATCAGCTCAGATTGTGTTTATTTCCATATCTGTCAGATTAGACATTCCTGTAGTTAGACTTTAAAGGGGTCTTCTCATTTGAAAGAAACTTGTCTTCTCAGAATGAGAAACCCATATTTTATTGGCATAGTCCATATTCTAATGCAAACCAAATGAATTCAAATATGCCTCATTGCCAACTACACGTTGATGTGGAACTTTAATTTTCCAAGATTTATAAGTATGTTATAAAGTTTGTAATTTTGACAATAGTATCAAATCCTTTTGCTTATCACATTACTACAGGAATCAATTGAGAATACAAAAAAAAAATCCAATTCACATAGTTATTTGGGTCTAATGCCCTAAAAAATATGTATATGTGTGTATGTGCATGCATCTCTAATGCTTTCAGTAGTAGTTTTGTTTTAACACATTGGATGCGGGAAACGTATTTATACGTTTTACGTTGACTGGTAAACACAATTTTCCAGTGAGTTTTCAAGTATTTGTCTGTTTAAAATTTAAGAAAAATAATTCAGTATACATTTTATAGTAAATCACAAAAAGTTTCATTGAAAAAAAGTATGTAAAACTAAAGTTATCGTAATTTTACTGAATGTTGCCATTTGCGCAAAAAAATTAAGCAAAAATGGCCCGCATACAATTTAAATAGAGGTGTTTCATATGCAAGCTTCCTCAAGCTTCACAACTGAGCTTAAATTACCATTTAGTTAATGACAATCCATATATAAAAGACATAGAAAAAAGAAAGGTTTCAATGAGGGAACAAATCTTGTGGAAAATGATTCAGCAGCTCACAGTCAAAAGGTCCATGTCTCTTCAAGTCTTTCGATAGAATGGTGATTTCCATTTCTGTCTAATAAGACATTTATAGTGTATTTGTCCTTTTCATTAACTCTACACACACATTTGCCAAAACATGACATCCAGTCAACTTTTGTTGTATAAGAATATTTTCCAAACCAATTTGACCTCCATATCCCTTTTCAGTAACTGTATTCATTCCTATTGTGGCATAACAAATCAAGACAAGCTTAACGGCTTAAACGCAACTCTCATTTATTACCACACACGTCCCTTAGGGCAGAGGTCCAGCATGTCGAAGCATGGGTTTCTGCTCAGCATCTCACACTAAGATATGTCAGCTGGCTATGTTTAAATCTGAGGTTCTAGGGGGCAAAATCACTTCCAAACACATTCAGGTTGTTGGCAAAATCCATTTCTTTGTATTTGTAGGAAGGAAGTCTTCTCTTCCTGGCAGCTAAGCAACTGTCACCTCCTAGAAGCTATGCACAGTTCCTTGCTGTGGGACTTCTCTCAGGCCTTTCACAACATCACAACCAACAAGATCCATCATGGCCCGGCCGGTGTGGCTCAGTGGTTGAGCATTGACCCATGAACTAGGAGGTCACCTTCCCATTCCTGGTCAGGGCACATGCCCGGGTTGTGGGCTCCATCCCCAGTAGGGGGCGTGCAGGAGGCCACTGATCAATGATTCTCTATCATCATTGATGTTTCTATCTCTCGCTCCTTCTTCTTTCCTCTCTCTAAAATCAACAAAAACACATTTTTTTAAAAAAAGATCCCTCATGTAGAATCTTCCTCACACTAAAACTCTGCCTTCTCCTTACCTTCTTCAATTAGCTGAAGAAAATGACCTATTTGTATGTTTATTTTTTAATATAATTTAGAAACATCAATGATGAGAGAGAATCATCAGTTGGTTGCCTTCTACATGCCCCACACTGGGAATCCAGTCTGTAATCAGGGCATGTGGCCCAATTGGGAATCAAATTGTGACCTCCTGGCTCATAGTTCAAGCTCAACCACTGAGCATTCCAGGCTGGGCAAAAATACCCTGTTTTAAAAGGGATCCTATAATAAGCTAGACCCACTCTGATAATCTCGCCAATTTAAGTCAACTAATTTGTAACCTTAATTACATCTGCAAAATCCCTTTTGCCATATATTTAACAATACAACTGCAGAGTAACAACGGGGGAAACAAAGCATGTTCACTGTTTCCAGGATTAGGGTGGGGAATCTTGAGGAGTTACCTTAGAATTCTGCCTACCATAGTATCAAAAGGCCGAGTGAATCCTTCCAAGTTTACAGAATTCTAATACATGTGGCAACATATTTGAGAGAGATTGCCCAACATGATAGATTTATGGGAAACTAGTTTATAGGACTACTATAAGATACCCAAAAAAAAGAACCAAAAACAAACAAACAAACAACAAAAAAAGTTTCTTGAGGTCAAATGAACTGTAGAATTTATCTCATTCCATCTCTTTACCAATCCACCATCTAAAAATTCCTTTTGGAACATTATAGTAATAACTGCTAATACCTCTTAATGATTTACCTGGTGCCAGGCACAATTCTTGGTGTTTTATTTGATTTCACTCATGCCTTCCTCATAATGAGACTAAGGTAGATATCCCTGTTATCATCAACACCATTTTATGCACGAATAAATTTAAGCATAGAAAGGTTAAGTAATTTGCCCAAGATCATAAAGTGTTCTACTAAAAAATATCTACATAATCTCTTATTTTTGTTGACCCATTGCCTCCTATGATCTGAACACCACCCTCTGTCAACACAGCCCATGACTGTGTCAATGTGGATGACAATCATGTCACCATGTTTCCCCTTGTCACCAAGCTGACAAGTCTACAAACTGCACTGCCTTATAGACGGCTGTTCCCCAACTTTTTCCATGAGATAAAATAAATCTATACAAGTTTTTTAGACCTAGAGAATATAGTGAAGTTATGAAAAATAATGAGATAACACCATATAGTACCACACTGCACATGCCAGTATGCACTGTGGTCACCTCTAAATGAAGATAAAAACCACACTTTTCTGGGAATGCCACGCTAGCTTTTCCAAATCTGAAATATATTACAATATCTACTTAAAGAAAAATGGATTTGCTGAATGTTATTCATCCATTCCCTGTGCAGTCTGCCAACAACATACTTAACTCACATTATAAAAAATCAACAAGCTTCCCTCATAGCCCTGCTTACAGTGGTATGACTAAAGCTCACCCACTGCTCATCTGGTGAATAACCAACATATATATATGTAAAAGGAATTTCGGCTTTCTAAAGAAAAAATAAAAATATTGGAATGTAGTTTATATTTAAATGAAAATTTTAAAGCAAGTGTTCTATTTTTAAATTTATTTTATATAGGAAACCACTTCATTTTCATCAAAGCTCTGAACCAGTCACAATATAAAAAGCAAACCAAACACAGACTTTATTTTACTAGATATCAAAGTACTTAAGAGATATCTGTAAACATTAAAATAGAGTTTCTTAAAATGTGGTCTATGGAACACATTTATCAGAATTACCTGGGGAAGTTATTTAAAGCACAGAACCCAGGGCCCTACCTTCCAATTTCAACTTCCCCAGGAAAGAAATCTTCATGCTAATTTTAGACATACTATTTTAGGAGGAAGGTGAGTTAAAACCACAGCAAAACAATTTTTAGAGACATGAGCTTCAGAAGGAATATAATACTTCAGTGAATTTCCATAGGACTAAATGGCATGCTATCTATAAAGCACTTACAACAGCACCATGCAGACTCAATAAATGTTAGTGCCTTCTCAAATGTCTTCCAGATGATAAGGACTGGTGTTCTGTTGAATGATTCAAGTTTTCTTCTTTTTAAAATATATTTTTACTGATTTCAGAGATGAAGGGAGAGGAAGAGATACATAGAAACATCAATGATGAGAGAGAATCAATGATTGACTGCCTCCTGCATGCCCCCTACTGAGGATCATGTGCCCTGGGCATATGCCAGAATGAAGCCTTGACCTCCAGGTTCTTAGGTCCACACTCAACTGATGGGGAAAATAAGACATTGTCGTTTTTTAGGGGAGCAGCGGGGGCTAGCAATCTGAATTTGTGCCCGTAACCTAATGTACATTCTTGATAACCTATAATTAAGTCATTGTTTCTTTCTCCACAAACTGGTCTTGCAAGACCTGTTACCTAAATGCTCACATTTCACAGAGGCCATAAACCAGTGGTCAGCAAACTACAGCTCGGCAAACCACAGCTCGCGAGCCACATGCGGCTCTTTGGCCCCTTCAGTGTGGCTCTTCCACAAAATACTGACTTCTGCGCATGGGCCACGAAGTTCAATCGCACTGTAGTAAGCACCGGCACGTGGTATTTTGTGGAAGAGCCACACTGAAGGGGCCAAAGAGCCGCATGTGGCTCGCGAGCCGCAGTTTGCTGACCATGGCCAAAAACCATGACACAGCCCCCGGAGGAGGGTTATCAGTGCTAGCGCCAGGCCAGGCCCTTAGATATGAACTCAAGACCCCCATCCCAACCCATGGGGCTTTTTGCAAAGCCTGAGAAAGATCCAGAAGTATAATCCATATTTGGGGGACAAAGACACCAAAAGGGGATAAAAGAGGGGCTTCCATCATATTGGTTTGCTCAGATTTTGGAGGCAACTCCACTGAGACTGCCTGCGTAATAAAGCTGTGTAACTCCATTTCTCTAAGCATCGCTTGGGTTTCTTCTGTCTACTACAACACCACCACTGAGCCACACTGTCTGGGTGACCCAAAGTTTTCTTAAAGCTAAATGTGCATGGGTGAAGAGACTAGTGAGCAGGTATTTCATCAGTGTAATAAGCAATGTGGGAAAAATAAAAATGACATTTGAAGAATAATTCAGAAGGAAGTAAGCTTTTTATGTCTACCAATCCCTTTTCTCAAATATTTTCTTCATCTTTCTGTGCATTTTTTTCTTAGAAAGGTATTTTAGTACTAGCTTAGGATCTTACACCTATATCATAAGTTTAATCCATAAGTTTGATTTCTTTATTTGAAAGTACATGTATAGTGAATAATTTGGAAGACTTTGCCAAGACTGTTTTTGGAGTTCAGGTAGAATTCTGTTTATGGTGATGTCTTAGTTTTAAATGAAAACCCTATAAAAATATGTATAACACAGCATGTTATGTTAGTAAAGCCAAGATTATGTCATGCTCAGTTATAAAATTTAAAAAACATCATGTATAATATCTCCAAACATTTCTTTTACAAATCGTTTTTACCTAAGAAGGTTGTTTTACATTCCCTTCCAAAATAATGGGTAAAGGTGAAAGAAGAAATGAAAAAAAGCAGAGCAATATGCTTCATAAAAAAACATACATTCAGTTACATTTGTGAACGGATTCTTCACAGAACAAACACTATCTCCTGTGCACCAAAACCTCACTGTATTAGATTACACTTCCTGCCATGACTATGGCTAACTGCCCTAGAAGTCGTAAAGGAGTTCTCATTTCTTTGTCTCGAATAAATAGCTTTGGAATTTTATTTAATTTACATTATTTAGTGAAGAACTACTATGTTCTACACATTGTAAAGTCATTAATTTACTCTCCTATACAATAGAGATAATAGTAAGTGTCCTCCCAATTTATGTTTTGCTTATGGGATTCTTGACTTTATAGTTGTGTGTGTGTGTGTGTGTGTGTGTGTGTGTGTGTGTGTGTGTGTCATGCTAAGGGAATCCACAGAGGATAACTTTTCTTGGTCTCCATTGCAAAAAGAAAAGAGTTAGCCCACGTTATGAACATCTATTGAGGGGTTCAGACACTAAATGAGACTGAATAAAACAACTTGTTATATGAATTTTCTCAGAAGCAGCTGCATGATTTTCCTTAGATTTTAAAAAAGCTGTGACTCATACAAATTAAGAATGAATGATGTAGATCAGATGTAGCAGTGGTATTTGGGGGGGAGGGGTCACAGTATACGGTAAGATACAGATTTCGCATTATTTATGACCTGACGGGACTGCACACACCCCCCACACACACACACACACCTGAAATAGAATAAGAACCCTTCCATGTGCAGTGTACTCTGATAAATTTCCATTCTAAATATTAAGTGAAAAAGCTGCTTCCCTCCTGCACAGTTTGCATCTCAATAACTGTAACTCCTGGTACTCTATCATAATTAAGAGAACTCTGCTAGGCATCATAGAAACCTCACATTCATCATGGCATTCCTGACACCACAACATTCTTGCAGATTGTGCTGTCAATCATAATATGCAGCAAGGGCAAGAACCCCATTTTCTACAGTGGCCTTGTCAATGAGCAGATCCCAGTAACTATGCATGAGACTCAGAGGCCGAGTAGTGGCTGAGATACAGGAGACTGAGAATTTAATTGGGTCAAATGCCTTAGACCTTATTAAATCCCTTTTTTAAAATGTATATGTTAACATAATTTGGGGAGAAGGCAGCCCACATTCTTCACAGCCTGGGTATCATGATTATTGTTTTAATTAAGAACATTTAAGGCTAATCTCCCTTGATTTTTTCAATTACAATGTGGGTGGTGTGCCACTATTGGAGTGTATGTGGCCTGAGCCTTGGAGAAGCAGCCAGAAGCCTCTACTGGGACTACCACAGCCTTGAGAACAAATGATGAAAGACTAATTTCTACCTCTGTTTCATATATTAGTATCACAATAGATGTTATTGTGTTTGTTTCATTACCATTTGTTGTTGTTTTCATTCATGAATTAAATTGGCATAAACCCAAGTGTGCAAATAAACCTTTCCAATATAGGAAATGTATATGTTTAATAATAAATTGGCTTCAACTACTCCAGATTACTTCCTATATACCAGGGCCTAAGCTAAGTGCTTTATGTATATAAAAATTCAGTTAGTACAACCTAGAGGAAATGGACATATTCCTACAAAAATACAACCTTCCAAAACTCAATCAGTAAGAATCTAAAAATATCAATGGGCTGATTACTATGGAGGAAATTGAAGTAGTCATCAAAAAGCTTCCAGCAAACAAAAGCCTGGGGCCAGACGGCTTCACAGGGGAGTTTTACCAAACATTCAAATAACTAAAACATATCCTCCTCAGACTATTCCAAAAAATTCAAGAGGAAGGAACACTTCCAAGCTCATTCTATGAAGCCAGCATTACCCTAATACCAAAACCAGATAAAGACAATACAAAGAAAGAGAATTACAGGCCAAAATCCCTCATGAACATAGATGCCAAAATCCTCAACAAAATTCTAGCAAATTGGATCCAGCATTACATCAGAAAGATCATACACCATGACCAAGTAGAATTTATCCCGGGTATGCAAGCATGGCACATTATCTGCAAATCAATAAACATGATACATAACATAAACAAATTGAAAGATAAAAATCACATAGTCATATCAATTGATGCAGAAAAAGCATTTGACAAAATCCAACACCCTTTCTTGATAAAACCCTCAGCAAAGTGGGAATAGAGGGATTATACTTCAACATAATAAAAGCCTTATATGACAAACCTACAGCCAACATCATAATCAATAGGCAAAAACTAAAACCATTTCACCTAAGAACAGAAACGAGAGAGGGATGCCCACTTTTACCACTCCTGTAGTTCTGGAAGTGTTAGCCATAGCAATCAGACAAGAAGAAGAAATAAAAGGTATCCAAATAGGGAAAGAAGACATAAAACTAACATTATTTGCAAATGACATGATACTGTACATACAAAACCCTAAAGACTCCATCAAAAAATTATTAGACTTAATAAATGAATTCAGAAATGTAGCATGATACAAAATTAATGCCAAGAAATATATGGCATTTCTATACACCAATAGTGAACTTACAGAAAGAGAGACTAAAAAAAAATCCCATTTACCATAGCACTAAAAAAATTAAGATATTAAGATACGTAGGAATAAACTTAATTAAGGAGGTAAAAGACCTGTACTTGGAAAACTATAGGACACTGAAAAAAGAGATAGAGGAAGACATAAACAGATGGAAGAACATACCATGTTCATGGATTAGAAAAATCAACATCATTAAAATGCCCATAATACCCAAAGCAATCTATAGATTGAATGCACTCCCCACTAATATACCAATGGCATATTTCACAGATCTAGAACGAACTCTCCAAAAATTAAGCTGGAATAAAAAAAGACCCCGAATAGCTGCAGCTATCCTGAGAAAGAAGAACAAAGTAGGAGGGATCTCAATACCAGATATCAAGCTGTATTACAAAGCCACTGTTCTCAAAACTGCCTGGTACTGGCACAAGAACACATATAGATCAGTGGAATAGAATAGTGAACAGAGAAATAGACCCAAACCACTATGCTCAATTAATATTTGACAAAGGAGGCAAGAGCATACAATGGAGTCAATACAGTCTCTTCAATAAATGTTGGGAAAATTGGACAGATGCATGCAAAAAAATGAAACTAGACCACCAACTTACACCATACACATAAATAAACTCAAAATGGATAAAGGACTTAAATGTAAGAAAGGAAACCATAAAAATCTTAGAGGAATCCACAGGCAGCAAAATCTCAGACATATACCAAAGCAATATCTTCACTGATACAGCAATGGAACCTAAAGAGAAAATAAACAAATGGGACTACATCAAAATAAAATGCTTCTGCACAGCAAAAGAAACCATCAACAAAAAATAAGAAAACACACTACATGGGAGAACATATTTGCCAATGTTATCTCCAATAGGGTTAAATTTCTAACATATACAGAGAACTCATACAACTTAACAAAAGGAAGATAAACAACCTAATAAAAAATGGGCAATGGACCTAAATAGATACTTTTCCAAAGAAGACACACAGAAGGCCAAGAGACATATGAAAACAAGCTCAAAGTCACTAATCATCCGAGAGATGCAAATCAAAACAACAATGCGATACCATCTCACACCTGTCAGAATGGCTATCATCAACAAATCAACAAATGACAAGTGCTGGCGAGGATGTGGAGAAAAAGGAACCCTCGTGCACTGCTGGTGGGAATGCAGACTGGTGCAGCCACTGTGGAGAACAGTATGGAGTTTCCTCAAAAAACTAAAAATGGAACTCCCATTTGACCCAGTGATCCCACTTCTAGGAATATATCCCAAGAAACTAGAAACACCAATCAGAAAGGATATATGCACTCCTATGTTCATAGCAGCACAATTTACTAGCTGAGATTTGGAAACAGCCTAAGTGCCCATCAGCAGATGAGTGGATTAGAAAACTGTGGCACATCTACACAATGGAATACTACACTGTGGTAAAAAAAGAAGGAATTCTTACCATTTGCAACAGCATGGATGGAACTGGAGAGCATTATGCTAAGCGAAATAAGCCAGTCGGAGAAAGATAAATTGTGATCTTACTCATTTGTGGAATATAATGAACAATATAAACTGATGAACAAAAACAGATCCAGAGACAGAGAAGCATTGATCAGACTGTCAAAACTCAGAGGGAAGGCAGGGGAGCGTTGGGGGGAGACGGAGAGATCAACCAAAGGACTGGTATGCATGCATATAAGCATAACCAATGGACACAGACACTAGGGGAGGGTGAGGGCGTGAGCAGGGGTGTGGGGGGCAATGAGGGAATAAGGACACATATGTAATACCTTAATCAATAACAAACAAACATTAATTAATTAATTAAAATGTGAAACGATAAATTCAGTCAGTAGTTTTAGTTTTCATAGGTTTCATTTCTCATGTTCCACCACTTGCGGGTCTCGTGTCCTGGCCTTTGGCAGGTGGTTCTCTGTGTTTCTGGGGGCCCCAAGGTATGTCACCTGTGTAACCAGAAGCAAATTGATTCCTGCTGGTACCACCTCTGCTGTGCATGGTGTCATACCTGAGTCCTTCAGTCCCCTTCCTTCTTACCTCTTCCCTTATTACAGACCCTGTGGGCAGGCACCAAAGTAGGCCCTATCCTTGCAAGAATAGCAGGAGTCACTTTAGTCCCTGCATGCCATGGGAAGCTCTACCCTCCCCAAGAGTCCCAAATCTGTGCTCTTTGCACTTCACTATTTAATAATTAGTAGAATGGCTATTTTGAGCTTTACTCTGATCCCTGTCTCTCCTTAGGTTGTGTGATGTGAGTGTGCGAGTGTGTGTATGTGAGTGTCTGTGTGTGTGTGTGTGTGTATGCCTAGAATGGGTTAAAGATATAATTAATCAGAATAAAGCCACATACTATGCCCAATCCAGTGATTTCCTCTGCTGAGAACAGCTCATTCAGAGTCCTGCTCATCTTTCCCATCCACTTATGTTGGGTGGCTTGAGTTAGTTCTGTTTGTATGGGTGGCCCCTTGGTTCTCCTGCATGTAGCTATATGTAGTACAGCTCCCAACAGTCTTCTGATGGTGGGCAATTCAGCAGCAGTCCGGACCCATTCGAGGTTTTAAGCAAGAGACTTCAGTTGTGACATAAACAGGCCTCTGTAGCTACCCCCCTTTCCCCAGTTGCCAGATGATTCTAAGTGCCTCTCATATTCAACATGGGCCTTTGTTTCCTGGGTATTTTCACATGTAATCGTATGAACTATCTTGTTACTTGGATACATTAGCCTCATTTTAAGGCTGGGAATACTGAGCCCCATAATTTTCAAGTAATTATCCAAATACAAAGGCATAAGATGTGAACTGAGGTTTCCATCCCAGCTTGAACGTGTTTTGAGTACTACGCCCATCTGATATGACTGAGAGATAGTATGTGTATGATGCGTGGCAGAAGCAAGCAAGCATTACTTTCTTTTATTGTTTAAATGTCATTGGCCTATTAAACTTCCAGGCGCTTAGGGAAATACTTTCTTCGAGACTGCACGCTGGTAACTCATGATAGAAAACAATGTGCTAACTCTCTAAGTTACATTTCCTATTCTAACAGGCTCTCTTCCTTAACAGCTGCATTTCATTCCATTCTCTTCATACTCTGAAGACTCTCCAGTCTGTATCCTCCGCTAAGATCTCCCTCCTGAGATCCAGACCAAAACTTCTAGCTACCTAATTAGCATATCCATGTGAATATTCAGATGCACACCAGGTTTTATATGTGGAGGACAATGCTTACTGACTTTTCCCCCTTACAAAATGCTGCCTCTCATAGCACCCGTTTTGGTTAATGCCAACCAGTCACTCAGACACCAAACGTATCCATGACCCAAATATTTCCAACTCTGTTTTTCCCTTACCGTTCACTTCCAGGCAGTCTTCAGGTTGCAATTTTTTCAAATACATCTTCTTTTTCTTTATATTTATTTTTACTGCCCTGATTCCAGTTTCCCTGAGTTCTCATTCCTTGAAATCTCTTTTCAAAATTGACTTTAATAATAAAGCACACTTAGTTAAGCCCATTCCCTCATTATGTCCACTTAAAGTTCTCAAAGGGTGCAATTTCACCCATAAGCATTTTGTTGTTATGGGGATGGGAAACTGGTGTGACATTTAATGGGCAGGGTCTACACAAGTCTTGCAATGCATAGACAGTTCCACTTGAGGAGGGATTCCGCTAATCCTGCATGACCTTGGAAAGCCCCAGGGGACACTGAGTAGGTGAAAATAATGTGCATCCTTATCTAACAACAGACCTTAATTCCATTTTCTAAAAAACATCCAATTGCATATTGTCTTCTGAATTTTCCAGAAATGATAGTACCTGGGATAAAATTGAAAGTTATTTGTTTGGAACTTACCAAGAACACTTCTCCACTTTGGAAAAACACAGTAATACAGCCATGCTGACAATAGGGATGGAGTCAACATGCAACACACTTGTATCAGTTACACTTGTACCTGTGGCATTCCTGAGCACAAGTAAGAAGATGTGACTATTTAATTCTCTCTGAGATGGTGCCTAAGGATCGATTTACTAAAATACATATTTTCTATTAAATTATTTCCTTTATTTTTTACTGGCATCGGGCCACTATTTTGATTTTTAAATTATCTGTGTAGATAGATTATAGTATCTATGAATTTAGCTTCAGGTTATTATAGATAGTGTTATAATCTTTCTTTTTTTTAAATCCTCACCTGAAGAAAGAGAAAGAGAGAGAGAGAGAGAGAGAGAGAGAGAGAGAGAGAGAGAGAGAGAGACATCCATGTGAGAGAAATACATTGACTTGTTGCCTCCCAAATGTGCCCCGACCTGGACTGGGTATCAAACCTGCAACTATATAGGTGCCCCTGACCAGAATCAAACCCAAGACCCTTCAGTGCACAGGCTAACACTCTAACTACCGAGCCACACATACCAGGGCTATAATTTCTTTAAAAAAATAGTGTAGTTTAGTCTGCTTTGGTTGAAAACTATGTACCTAAAGTTGATTCTAATGTGTTATCAGAGGACATAACATTTGGTCCCTATTTATTTCTCTCCTTCTGCAAATACTGTGAGTTTCTGCTCAAATATATATTTTGGTTCTGCTCATGCTAATTATTTATTTAGAATGGCATTACCATATTTCTTTTTCTGTCCCTGGACTTATCAAAATCCCTTTCTTAACAGAAAGTGAATTATACATAGATGTGTCTCATATGCTTAGTGTTCCAATTGGCACATTATAATGACTTTTTCTGGTACTTGGCTAGCTAATGTCCATTCCCTCTCTGGCAACATCATGATTCTTCCTTGGATAAAGTTTGCTGGGATTGCAGTTAGGAGCTTGGCACTGCACTCGCTGGAGGAATAAGCCCAGGATCCAACCTGAGTCTGCTGAAAATATCAGTCTTCCAATCCCAAGCTAAAGGAAAAAGAGCAAATAAACAAAACAAACAAAAAAAACCTGAAAAGAATTGGATTTTTATCCACTTCAGACTCAGGCCCTGAACAAAGCTTTTCTGGTATGAGACCATGTCTGCCCAGAACTGCAAACTTAAATAGCATAGCCTTATGGGGTTCTTTTTGGAATGACCTGCTCCATAAACGCCCAGCTCCCAGCATGACAGCAGCCAAAGCTGCAATGCACCAAGCATTCTGCCAGCGCTCCAGGCTGCTTCCCTTTGCTTCCCTAACTCTCCAAGTTGTGTGGCACCAGCTGACCAAACCAAAACATTGTACAGGAAAGGAAACAGCCAAGAGCATATAAACTCCTAAGAGCTTCATCTCTCATACAGCTTGGAGTGTTTTTATGTTTCAAACTACAATATACAGAACTCTCTCTCTCTCTCTCTCTCTCTCTCTCTCTCTCTCTCTCTCTCTCTCTCTTGCATTGACATTGTCAAGTATAAAAATGCACGGCAGTAGCATTGAAACACTATTAAAAATCATCTTCCATTGGATGTTTTATACAACAAGGATTAAAATCAGTCTTCCTTTAAAAAATAATACTATAACTTTTGTCATTTCTTCCAATGCCTGATGGTTTGTTCTTTAAAAAAAATGTTTTTTATTGATTTCAGAGAGAGGAAGGGAGAGGGAGAAATAGAAACATCAATAACGAGAGAAAATCATCAACTGGCTTCCTCCTGCACACCCCCTATGAAACCTAGGCATGTACTCTGACCAGGAATTCAACCTCCTGGCTCATGGGTTGACACTCAGCCACTGAGCTACAGCAGCCGGGCTGAGGGTTTGTTCTTTAACCCGGAGATCTGTTAGCAACTTGGGATTTTCCCATTGCTACATATATAGCAATGCCCCCCAAAATATTTTGTCAAGACCAATATGAGTGGAAATCTTAATCCTTCTAATATGTATGGCAGCATAAATAAAAATCCCAGCTCTGCCTCTTAGCAGTCAAATAATTCTAAGTTCTTCCTATGAATCTCATGGCATTGCCTATGAAATGTAGGAAATAAACCAGGGCAGCTAAGAAACATGTGTTTTTACTGGGGGGAGAGGTTAAGGGGAATATTTCATAGTCATGTTGCTGATGAAAGACCAACAGCAACATGACTATGAAAGGAAAGAAGGAAAAATGAACTTCCATGTGAATTCTGAGAATTGCAGTGCTATTTCATTGGGCCAATTTACAAAACTATATTTGATTTTACAAAGCAAGAGTTTCTTTTGTAAAAATTTAAAGTAAAATGAAGGTAAAATTAGGTTTGCTTAATGAAACAATGTAGACATCCTATTCTGTTTCTGAAAGGAAAATCACATTTGAAAGGGACAAACTATTACTAAGAATTGCAAATTAAGATACACCATTTAATAGGAAAAGGCCAAGCTAAGCTAAAATGAATGATTCTATTATAGTAAACATATTTTCTCTAAATACTTTATAAATGACTATTTCAGGCATGACTACTACTATGTCTTAAAGAATTGGTCAAAATAAATTCTTAAGCAGAATTCTTAAGAGGCCTACATCTTTCCCCCTACCCTTAATCACTTAGCATATTCAATCTTATATTGCTTTATTCTAGAATGAATTAGAACATCAGTGAAGTCATTAAATGATCGATAATAAAGCTTTAAGAATTAAATGGGCATTATGGTTTACATGTTTGCATCTCCTAAGAATCATTATTTAGGTAAATTTTGTCTCAAGTTTCAATACTAGAAGTACATGACCAACAATAACAGATATTCTAACTAAAAGTCACAAGTATAGAAATATTCAAAAGGCCCCCTTCTCTCTAAATGTCTGTACACTAGCTGACTGGTTTTAATAGCTTTTACCTTATCTATTAGTGACATTTAAGGAAGCAAGCTAAAAGGCATTTTATTTGACAATACTTCTGCAGACTAATTAAAGCTGCCCCTCATAGCATGGGAAATAAAAGGAGGCTATATACATGGTGTATGCTGCAGCCTAATTTGTTTTTACAGATCATCATTAATCTGCTTTTCTTTGGCTGGTGTCATGGGGTTGGTTGCAAATGCTAATTAGACATGTTGGCTTAATTTGTCAATCTGGGACAATAAGCAAGAAAAATATTTCTGAAAAAAGGTATTATTAATTGAACACCCCCGCTTCTACTTTCCAACTCTAATTGTCTAAGAGGGTTGTTTCCTAGAATATTTCACTTTTTTAAAATTTATTGGGGTTCCATTGGTGAACAAAGCTATATAGAAATCAGGTGCACAATTGTACAATACATCATCTGCACACCATATTGTGTGTTTACCACTCCAAGTACAGTCTCCATTCACACCACTTACCACCCCTATACCCTTCTCCACCTCCCTCCACCTCACTCCCTCTGGCAATCACCACACTGTTTTCTCTCTCTCTTTTTTTTTTCTGTTTTGCTCAATCCCTCCACCCACCACCCACCCAGTAGAACACTTCACATTTAACAAACCCTCTTTCTACCCTCGATTGAAATGCAAACTTTTTAGCTTTTTATTAACAAATTATTTAAGGAGTAGAGACAGAGTTTAGAGGTGGGACTAAGAGATTACCATATAGAGAATGAAAAGGAAGCCACTGGGAATCTCGACCAGTTCTCCAAACTCCTGACATACTGCTATGCTGATTCCATCAGCACAGAGCAAAAGCTTCATAGTGTGCTGCCTTTTCCCAGAGGTTTACATCTTTGAACTCCTAATGTCCGGGAGCATTTATAACATCTTCCCTGACAGTCATTCATTGGTTTCCATGTGTGTTCTCTATCCCAGTTAAGGCTTTATCATGTTCCCCGTTTTTCCAGTGAAAGTGTAAGCTATTTTAGAAATTGGCTTTTCTTTTATCCCCATATTCAAACAATGGCCAACTCTATAACGTAGATGACTACCTGACCGACTCTGGACTTGATTTGTGAGCACTTAGCAGATGTTAGGTGCTCTGATACTCATTGAATACAAATCTCCCCATTGAACTCTGCTTCTCTTCTGAACTTCTTTTTGGTATTGGATTTTACTTACTGTTGCACGAGTATGTATCACTCAGTAATTCATAAGCCCTGGAGGAGAGGGAGCGTGGCATTTATATTTGCAATCCACACAGTGTCTGGCTCATTGTAGACACCCTAACAGTGAAAATCAATGGCCAAGCATACCAAGAGGAAATATACATCCATGTATTTATGGAGTGAATTTGGGCTATTTCTCATGCCTGCGCGTCTATATTTCCTAGCTGGCACCCCTCAGGCTTTGTTACTGAGTCCTCTGTGTCTCATGCAAAATGACACCTCAGGTTAGAGGTAGCCTTTTCTGAAACAAACCCAAAGCCACAAACCCCAAATTAATAGAAAGGAGAGAAATTAATCAATTTTTAAAAGAACTGTTCTAAAAAATTGTTCATTTTCAAATTATAGCTTTCTTTTGAATAAGGTGATCTTCTAGTACAGTGGTTGGCAAACTCATTAGTCAACAGAGCCAAATATCAACAGTACAATGATTGAAATTTATTTTGAGAGCCAAATTTTTTAAACTTAAACTACATAGGTAGGTACATTGTTATTAACTTAATTAGGGTACTCCTAGGGCTTAGGAAGAGCCACACTCAAAGGGCCAAAGAGCCGCATGTGGCTCTCGAGCCGTAGTTTGCTGACCACGGTTCTAGTATAATCAAAATATGTATCAATTCACCAAAATAAAATGTTATTTTCTTGCACAGGTTCTCAAGGGCACATAAATGATTTCAAATAAGTGTGTATGCAAAATATTTTCCCCCAAACTCAATCTCCTCAAGCACACCCAGTGAAGAATAAATATCTACTCCTGGTAGGGCCAGGAGCTACCACCAAAAGTTAACTATAGTAGAGAAAGGTTATTTTGCCAATGAATCAACCAGCACGTGTGGTTGGCATCATTAGGGAATTTCTGCACTGGTTCTCAATCTTCCCATTTTCATCTACTTTTCTTGCTGTGCAGATAACAGAAACAAAGAGACCATCAATAGTGGGAAGAAACATGAAGGTCCTGTGTATGTAAGGGAGGGAAGAGTTATTCTAAGCACTCATTCTCATGCCTCCTTTGCCGTGGCATCACCATGGCTGAGTCAGGCCGTCAGAGCAGCAGGGCTGCACAAAAAGGTCTTGGATTCAACCCAAGAAAGGGAGAGAGAAGACGAAGGTTTCTAGCATTTATTGAGCATTCTCTTTATGTTGAGCCCCATGCTAAGCCTTTAACAAACATCATTTTGTTTCATACTTACAATAATTCAATTCAATAGCCCTGTGATATATAGAGGTTCAGAGATGTAGAATAGAGAAAGGAAACTAAGACACAAGAAGGAGAAAGAATATGGATATATGTTGTGTGAAACAAAGAATGTAACAACAGAAGTGAGTCTCACACAACATTAAAATTAAGTATAACAGACAAATCAAACTTAATTGAGTACCATCTAAGTGCTTGGCATTGTACTGAGCACTCCAAAGACAAAGATAGGAAACGCAAACATGTGACGCTTTTGTGGTGAGAGGGATCTTGATTTGAATTCCAATTCTCCTTAAAACTAGCTAATGACCTCAGGTGCATTGCTTAAATCAGAACGCTTAGACTAAGATTCTCCATCTGTAAAATTGAGCCTGCAGTATTTCCTCCAAAGCTTAGTAGTTAGGATAAAATCACATAACACACAAATAAAACATTAAAGGATGCATAGCAAATGTTGAATACATTGTGTCTAGTATCAAAATTCTGGTAGCCTAGCATGTTTGAAATGAAGCATAATGTTTTAAAATGGCAAAGCTATCTACATGCTTTATGTAAATATTTGATTCACAAAGTTGTCAAGGAAAAGAACATAAATCACTTCATTGGCCTCAACTTCAATGATCTTGCTCAACCCTAGACAGATAAAATATTAAAAGCAGAACACAAATTCTTACTTGGACTTTTATAAGTCTTTACTTTTACCAAGATTCTACCTAAGAAATAGACATGTTCTGAAATAAATCATGAGATTAGTAAAAGGCACCAAAAAGCACAGATCATTATTTAATAAACTCCTTTCTTTTGAGATCAGCTATATCCTCAAAGACTTCCATCTCAAATGTATAACAGCAAGTAGGCCAAGTGAAATGAATAGATTGTTTTTGCAATTTTTGCACCGATGCACCAGAATATTTTAGAGGCTGGAAGCTAAACAGTAATAAGCAGTTTCTGATTATCCAACAAGAATTCTTTCGTCAGCTCCTTTTGCTTAGTTTAACATCAAAGACATTAGGGCAGTGGTTCTCAACCTTCTGGCCTTTTAAATACAGTTCCTCATGTTGTGACCCAACCATAAAATTATTTTTGTTGCTACTTCATAACTGTAATGTTGCTACTATTATGAATCGTAATGTAAATATCTGATATGCAGGATGGTCTTAGGCAACCCTGTGAAAGGGTCGTTCGACCGCCAAAGGGGTCGCGACCACAGGTTGAGAACTGCTGCATTAGGGGTTGAGGTGATAAAATGCTGCCATGACCCAAACTTCTGTTACAGCACTCACTCTGCATCCTTCCATCATAGCAAATGAAATAAAAATCTCACACACATTTATTTTTTTAAACAACACATGTGCCTCACAGCTTAAGCTACACAAGTGTACTTTGCCCCTGGAGTGGTGGCCATGTAAGTGCTTTTACCAGAGTATACTCAGCTCCCTTTCCTACAGGGACGTTGAGCACAAAATATGTAACTCAGTTTTACAGACAGCATCAGAAGGTTTCCAACAATGTATGGCATTTCCTATTTATTAATATTCCCAAAAATGTAACCTGCTGGTTTCCAATCTCAGTGAAGTTCAAACAAATGGCTTTTAACTGCGAAAAAGCCTGAAACGTAGGTTTAAAAAAATCTGATGAAAAACAAAATATATGAGAATGATTCCAGAAGCTTCTGAGATATTCCCTTAAGATGTGGTAAGTAGAAATAAACTGTTTGGAAGGGAAAGATCATTTAAAGGTAACTAACTTCTACGATGCACTACATTTTCCTAGGATCTCATAATATCCCATGAGGTAGCTTTTACTCATTTTTTAAAACTACATTTTTATTGATTTCAGAGAGGAAGGCAGAGAGAGAGAGAGAGAGAGAGAGAGAGAGAGAGAGAGAGAGAGATCAATGATGAGAGAGAATCAGTGATTGGCCACCGCCTGTACGCCCCGAACTGGGGATGTAGCCCGCAACCCAGGAATGTGCCCCAACCAGGAATTGAGCTGTGACCTCCCAGTCCATAGGTCAACACTCAACCACTGAACCACACAGTCCAGGCTCATTGTTTTTCCAGAAAGGGAAAACTGAGGATGAAATGTTTGAATAGTTTTTCCAACACTGCACACATAAAATAGTAAAGGCAAAATAGGGCTTCTGATTTTTGTAAATGTTTGCTTTTACAGAGATTCTAAATAGCCCTATTCTTGATTAGATAAAAATGAATTCACAAGCTAAATCCTATAATATCAATTGCTCTTTTTTGTAACATTTTTGCACACATTGGGAAAATGATTCACAAGAGAATATATGAGGCATAAGAACTTCTCTAAACCTCCAAAGAGACCTTAGTCATAAGTACACTGAAAAGTCAGATCTGAGTTCTAGTTTTAACTCTGCATTCATCTTGATCAGGAGACTTAATATTTAAACTTCTTGATTCAACTAATCAACGTGCAAAAGAGACTGATAACTTGGATAAGGAAGCAGTGCGCTCTAGAATTTTATGTCTTCAGAGCCTTTTTTTCAAACAAACTCAGAGACTCAGGACTAAATCCTACTCTGCTACTGATTAGTATTGAAGCCTAGGAAAAGTTACCACTAGTCCATAAGTCTGTTTCCTCCTTTAGAAAACAAAGATGACAGTAAAGACATGGTAAATAGCATTGTTCTGGGATCCAACGAGAACCTTAATAGACACTTTTAAGGAGAGCACTACCTCATATATGTATAGTGTACACTCAATCAATGCTACCTAATATGGAATCTATAGCTACTTCAGTTCTGGGATTTTTGTGAGTTTAAATTTGATGCACTTACTCATTATGGTGGAGGAGTCCAGACAAATAAAAGCAAGCCAGTGACTCTGAATCTGGGATTGTGTCTACCTCTCCATTCACCACTCAGTTTCTACTTGGATGTCTTCGAAGGAGTATTCAGGGAGAAGAAATAGATGGCAAGGAAGACAGAAAAACTATTTGTAAAAGAGGGAAAAGCAGCAGCTTTGCCCGTGTGTGAAGGTGCTGTGTTGTCTTGCAGAAACTGAGGGCAGACTAGGTGTGAAACTGAGGAAGTATGTTAGGTGAAAGTGTTAAGAATTAGCACAAACACCAGACAAAAAAGACTGACAGCTCTCTTCTGTGCACTTCCATTGACATTGCTCATTGAACAAATAACAAATAAGCAGAAAATGCTTCTCAATGTGAAAAATAGTGCAAACAATGAGAGGCAGGCTCTCAAGCACACCCGGATTACATTGGTCATCAGAAACTCAGTTAATTAAGAAAGAGAGAAGGACATCTTTTACTATGTTCATTCTCTGGGTGAGGTCTGCACTCTCCCAGGAACTATTTGTTTTCTTTGTTTTTTCCCTTCATAATCTTTTCCTCCATGTTGTTATTTAATGATTGCTATTTTTTCCAGGATAATGTAAATTCTTTGAGGTCAAGGATCATGCTTGTTTTCATTCTATTAGCCTGAATGAAAGACATTTTCATTATTAAGGACTTAAATATATAGATATACATAGATATAGATATAGATATAGATATATAGATATAGATATCCTATGTTAAAAATAGCATCAATTCCAAGTTATCTATCTTACAAAGGAGCACCAATATAGAGTTGACAAAAGCCCATAATAGATAACTGATTCAATACCCTTTTTCTTTGTTCTGAGACGAACGCCAGAAAGTCCCCTCTTGTACCTTGGAAAACAAGTCATCCCGAATGCAGAGGCAACCACTCTGATTTCTATCCTCATAGATTAGTTTTGCCTGATATTGGACTTCACGTAATAAAATCATACACTATGTATTCAGGGTCTTCAGATCATACTCTGAGAACTGCTGGGATAGATGTATGATTACTTTTATAAGACATTGCCAAACAGTTACCAAAGTTGGTTTATATTTTCATTTTCTTTCCAATTTATAAGCCTTACAAGTTTTCCACATTCTTGCCACAATTTCATATTGCTAATGCTGTTGTTTTGTTTTGTTTTGACTTCATTTGCTGAGTGTGGAATGACATTTCATTGTGTCCATTGTGTTTTTAATTAGTATTTCTCTAATGACTAATGATGCAGAGCATATTTTCATGAGCTTAATGACAATCTGAATATCATCTTTCATGCAATGTTTAGTCAAGTTTTTACCTCATTATTTTTAAATTTGGTTGTATTTTTTTAACTATTGACTTGCATCTGTTTTAAAAAAAAATATATATATATATATATATATATATATATATGCTGGATATAATCTGTTATAGAAATGTGTATTAAAATATGTTTTCCAATCTGTGATTTGCCTAGTTTTTAATGCTAAATTTTGCTAAGCAGAAAATTTTAATTTTGGTAAAGTCAAACTTATCATTATTTCCTTTTTTGATTATGCTTTTTATGTCCTGACTACAAAATATTTGGCTTTCTGATAGTTACCGAAAGATTATCTCTTGGGTTGTCTTCTAGAAGTTTTGTGGTTTAACTTATATGTTTAGATCTATGTTTCATTTAAAATTAATATCTATATATGAAGTGGGATAGAGATTGAGGTTGATAATTCTTTCCTTTATAAACATTTAGTCAGTCCAGCATAATTTGTTAAAAATATCTTCTTTTCCCATTGCATTTTGTTGTCACTCTTATCAATCAATATGTTTTACATATATGATTCTATTTCCGAACTCCTGGGAATTGGCTTTTAAATAATAAAATGAAGTTTCTATCCTTATAGTTAACATCATTTCATTATATAAACTTGAGGAAGTGGCCTCATCTGTAAAGTAGGGATAACAGTAGCATCTACTTCATTAAATATCCTGCTTTACCCAGGAACTGGGAAATACTAATTTTACTTTTATTATTATTTTACAACTATTATTACCACCATTACCATCACCACCATCTTACTGCAAACTACATACCACTGAGAAGAAATGTAGATAAAAAGAAATCCATAGATTAAAGATAAAAATAAAAAGATTGTTCATGCTATGTTTAAAACAACACCCATAACAAAGCTCCGTATCTTCATAGTTTAAACCTGAACCATTTTACCAATGCAAGTACTGTGACTGACTATAATTTTTCTCTCCCAAAGAGCAATCAACTATTTATACTTTTCTGTCAGATTTTATAATTGGCTGCCCTTAATATCTCTATTTGAGAGGTGAAGAGAAGTCAAAATAAAAAAGAAGCTAAACATTTCAACGTCAAGGAATGAGATGAATGAACAAGGATCAAAATACCCTGCTCCTCCTCAAAATCACACATTCAAGTCCTTGTAACTTCACACTTATGCTATAAAGATAGCATTGTATACATTGGTATACAACTGCTCTGCATAAAACATCTCTACCCATTTATAAATTTGGGGAATCTACACTAATAAAAGACAAACATGCAAATTGACTGCACCTTCACTACACCTTAAGCCATGCCCAACAGCCAATCAGAGCGACTATATGCAAATTAATCCAACCAAGATGGCGGCCAGCAGCCACAGAGCTGGAGCAAGCAGGAGGCTTGGTTGCCCCAATGATGGAGGAAGCCAAGCTTCCCGCCTGCCACAGCGGCTCTGCGCTCCACTCAAAGCAACAAAGTTTCAATTATAGAAGGTAAATAAACCCTAGATACCCGCTTTCAGCTGGCTGTGGCCATGGAGCTGGAGTGAGCAGGAGGCTTCCCTCCCGCCAGCCCTGGCCAGCTCTGAGCTCCTCTCAAGGCTACAAAGTTTCAATTATAGAAGGTAAATAAATCCCAGAAAAAAAAAGAAAAGACAAAAAGGAGAGGCTGGGAGCTTCCATGGCCGGGGGGCTTGGCCAGCCTGAAAACGGCTCTCAGCCCCTCACCCAGACTGACCAGGCACCCCAGTGGGACCTCCACCCTGATCCGGGACACCCTTCAGGGCAAACCAGTCAGCCCCCACCCGTGCACCAGGCCTCTATCCTATATAATAAAGAGATAATATGCAAACTGACCCTAACAGCAGAACGACTGGGAATGACTGGTCACTATGACACACACTGACCACCAGTGGGCAGACGCTCAATGCAGGAGCTGCCACCTGGTGGTCAGTGCGCAGCCACAGGGGGAGCTCTGCTTAGCCACAAGCCAGGCTGATGGCTGCCAGTACAGCAGTGGTGGTGGGAGCCTCTCCCGCCTCCTCAGCAGTGCTAAGGATGTCCGAATGCAGCTTAGGCCTGCTTCCCGCTGGCAAGTGGACATCCCCTGAGGGCTGCCGGGCTGCCAGAGGGATGTCTGACTGCCAGCTTGGGCCTGATCCCCCAGGGAGCAGGCCTAAGCCAGCAGGTGGACATCTTCCGAGGGGTCCCAGACTGCAAGAGGGCATAGGCCGGCCTGAGGGACCCCCTGAGTGCACAAATTTTTTTGCACTGGGACTCTAGTTTTTATATAATTGTAAAAATTTATAATTGTGTAGCAGAACCAATGGACATGGACATTGGGGCAGTGGGGCTTGTCCTGAGGGGTGGGAGTGGCCTGGGAGGGGTTGATGGGGAAAAAGGGAGACATATGTAATACTTTAAACAATAAAAAAATAATAAATAAATAAATAAATTTGTAATTGTGGCAAACACTGGACATATATATTATACTTGAGTCCAATTGACTCCAATTGCTAGAATACAAGCCCTAATTTCAATATCAGTCCAGTGGAAAAATAAAATATCTGTCATAGGAATCCCCTCTGTAGTGTAGTTTCCAGATAGAACATTCCTCAGATGAAGGTTCTGTCCATCTATACTATTATATATAAAAGCCTAAGCAACCATTACGGCCAAACAACCAGAACAACCAAAATGACTGGTCAACCAGTTGCTATAATGCACACTGACCACCAGAAGGCAGATGCTCAATGCAGGAGCGGCCTCCGGTGGTCAGTGCACTCCCACAGCCATCCTCCAGTGGCTGGCCAACATCCTGTGGGCCCTCCTCACCCCCAACCCACTTCCTGCAGCCCCTTCACCTGGCCAGCCTGTTCCCTGATAGGCCTCAATTGCCAGTCAGGCTGGGAAGCCCCACCTGTGCATGAATCTGTGCACCGGGCCTCTAGTAATCTATATTTTCTTTTCTTGGATAATTCTCAGAAAAGAACAGCCCCATTGTCTGTTGCTTTGACCAGGTAATTCAAGTTTTGATTTGAAACTTCCCAGAATGAAAGATACATTGATAACCTGGTTGTTGATAGTTCAGAAATGACTGGGTGTTATATTTTCACTAGAGGCTTGATGCACAAAATTCGTGCAAGAGTAGGACTTCCTTCCTTCGGCTGCCAGCACCGGCTTCCCTAGGACTGGGACCTGGGCTTCCCTCACAGCCCTGGCTTCATCCGGAAGGTCATCCAGAAGGACGTCCAGTCTAATTAGCATATTATGCTTCTATTATTATTGATTATCTTGGACTTCCAAAGTAACCTTGATCTGCCTTTTTCATGTACACCAATGCCTGGTTTTCCCTAAAGAGTCACACTCCCAAGAAAATAAGTGAGTCATTGAAGCTTTACCTCCCTTCCTTACGTTTTAGAGCAGAAATTTAGACTAGTAAGATTAAATGACTACTCCCAATCTCAATGAATTAAACCCATTAACACTGCCTCCATAATCACTTCTACCACCACCATTATAATGAAAATGCTTAATACTAGAATGGTTACCTCTGTTATTACTGACTCTGGGCTCTATCAATGACAATACGACTTTCAATATTAATGGGTTTTATTTCATGTCTACACACTGTTATTATTTTCATAAAATATTTTAGTTCAGATGAGGTCTTTTACACTACTGGGTCATTAGCCATGTGCAGGCATTAAATATAGCTAATTTAGATACAGTATTTAAGGTGTTCTCCCCAGATTCTGTACTCGGCTCCCTACACAAAGGCTTTCTAGTCTCTTCCTGGAACTAATTACAAATGACCCCTGCTTAAAAGCTTGGCTCAAAAACATATTTACAGCTTATTTAATTATAAATAAGAAGGCTCTTTCCATTTGTACTAGTTTCCTAGACTGCCATAACAAATTACCACTGATTTAGTGGCTTCAAGTAACAGAAATTTACTCTCTCATAGTTCTGGAGACCAGAAGTCCACATGGAAGTGGCAGCAGTGCAGTTCCTCTGCAGGTATAATGAGAGGACCCTTCCTTTCCTCTCCTACCTTCTGCTGGTTCCAGGCATTCTGTGACTTATGGCAGCATAACTCTAATCTCTGTATGTGTCTTCACAAGGCCTATTTCTCCATATATTTCTCCTCTTCTTATGACATTGGCCAATGAATGTAGGCCCCGCCCTATTAATCTAGGATGATCTCATCAAAAAGCCTTTACTTCATTATTTCTGTAGAGTCCCTTTCCCTAATAAGATCATATTCACAGATACCAGGGGTTAGAACATGGCTATGTATTTTGGGATTCACAATTAAATTCATGACGCCATTGATGAGCCAAATGCATGTACATGTGCCTACAAACTACAAACATCTCTGCACCAAATTACCTGATAGTGAAGGGTGAGTTGTAATTCAACTGCCTTTACTGGAATGGAAGTATAAGGGATGATTAAAGACAGGAAAAAAGTGTAGACATTTCAGCAAAATTTACTGTCCCAGTATTTTCTGGGCCATACATGCATGCTGAAATAATAAAATTTTCAAGAAAGATTAGATTAATGTTGGATACAATTCAAATATACTTACAGCAATGGACACCTTAGTTACTCAGGAAATTATTCAACAAATGTGCTTAGTCTTATGTTTTAAAAAGCTTTGTTAGTCCAGCCTAAATAAATAAGTAAATAACCCATTCAAAAAAATATTTACAATGATGCTTGAGTAGTCTTATTTTTTACTTACATAATAGATGTTAATAAAACTGCGTATTCAATTTTCATGTATTTTGATGGATTGTGGGGTTTTTATGGTATGAATCAATGTTCCAGAAAAGAAGTTCTAATTTACAATATTGTACCTCAAGAAAATAAGAGTCAACTATCATCCAAAAGACAATTAGGTAATAAATTTTGAGGTGCCTGTCCATTACTCCAATTTAAAGAAACATAGTCACTTTGAATCATATTGAAACAAAATATAGACTTTTCTAACAGAGCACATAGTGACTTTTAAATTTCCAGCACATTTAATGGATATTCCTCTGATTCTAGAGATTTCCCTTAAATGAGCAAACAAAATATGTTCCTCTGATGTGCAACAAATGGCTTTGGTTCTAGCTTGATAATATTATTCACTTCACCACCACCCCACTAGCCTTAGCTGACAAATTCCCCTATGCCTGAGTCACAGCAGAGGACTGTTGATATCCAGATAAGTTCAATTAAATTCGTCCCACCTTAATACCCCACTTCCAGTTTACTTACTGAACAATGTCTAATCATTTAATAAATATGGGCATTTTAGGAGCATTTTAAAACTTTAGTTTTTAAAAGTTATATTAGCAGTGTGTCTGGATGCCATACTCAGGCACACACACATCTATGGCATCCCTGAATTCTGGTGGAACGAATACCACATGAGCATGTGCCTCAAAAATACAGAAGTCCACAAAAGTTAAATTTTATATTGCAAGGGTTTAATTAAAAAACAACAACAGGACACAAAATTTCCAAGTACTCATGCTACTTCATAGCTATCATATTTTCTTGGATGAAATCAATGCATATCAATGGATTATTGTAAAGGTGCCAAGTACAAGTATAGATTCTCTTATTTTACCAATAAGCTAACAGGATTCTGAAAATGCTAGGGGGTCACATAAAGATTTTGAGAAGTGTGGTGTTTAAAATGTGCTGCATGAAGTAGCCCCAGGCAGCTAGTGTCTTAGAATAGGAAAGAGAAGGGGTGAGTAGTGAGAGTTTGGGTCTCCTCTGAAATGAGGACCCTCAGCTTTTTAATTATTTCATATTAGGAGTTTCATATAGATTTTATATACAATTTAAAAAAATTCTCATGTACCAATATGTTTTCAAATCACCGGTTCCAATTGTTTACAGATGAGGAAAATGAAGGCAAGAGAAATAGAGGGTTTTGCCCAAGGACATAAGAGTACCTTGCTGGATTGTAGGCTGATTTGGCCATGGCATCTGTCATCCAGGTGATCACTGTCTGTCAATGTATATATATACCTTCATCATTTTATATGAACCTAGAGTATCTTCCCTAATGGCACAACCAAGACTATAACTGACACCTCTCTTGAATTACAAGGCTGTGAGTTATTCTCTACTACTTCCCACCTGAGTTATTGAGAGATTTCTCAGAAGTGACATAGAAAGCCCATCAGGGATTGGAGAAGGCACACCATTTGCTCTTATTGCTTCTGGGTAAATGCCTTTATTCTCCCACCACAATGGCACTTTTAAAATAACTTCATTCCATAAAAGATAACCGAAACTCAATTCAATGTGATCAGAGATCTCAGACACTGAAATAGAAAGTGGGTCTCTCTTCCTGGAATCAGATACAAGTGCTCTACATAATATATATATTCAGAACTACACCGTCTACCATAGATTTAATATGTTCCTGCTCTACCAACTCACTCCATCAAAGTAAAGCACAGAACTTTGAAGATTAAGATGACGTGAACTGAATAGAAAACAAAAAGATAGTGTTACTCTCAAAAGAACAATAGTAAATTTCTCTCTTCTGAGTCCTTAGAGCTCTGTAAGCTTGACCTTTTTTTTCCCTGTTGAGTATCATTTATTTGACTCTTCTCGGGGTAGCCATGAATGCAGAAAGGGCATATGAAATTTAAAAGCTGTTACCGCTAAGCTTCAATATCCTTTCATTACAGAATAGGAGAAAGATGCCCACTCAAGAGAAACTCCTGTGCAAAATATGGTGACAGACACGGCAAGTGCCCCAGCATGAGTATTTGTTCTGTGTTGACTGACCTCATTCAGGAAACATAAAAAGTGCAGAGCTATAGACAGGGGGGGGGGGGGGGACGGGGTAGAAGAGAAAGAGAAAAAGAGAAGGAAAGGGGGGATTCAGGGACAAGAAGTAGTTTATCTTCACCTTATAATTATCTGTCTTTCTGACTTACAATTGGGGAGCAAAAAGGAGGCAGAAAAGCACTGTACCTTCTTTATTATCACAGAGGTACTATGAGCAAAAATGTGAGTTTATATTACATCCCCGAAAATGTAGTCTGTAACAAAACCGAAAAGTGTGAATATAGTTGTGTTGCTTTGTAAGATACAAACTTCAAAATTTCCCATCTGCATAATTAAACAATCCTTATCTTAAAAGTCATCATATTTGTTAACAGTGAATCAAAACACTGTTCATATTGTTAATTCTTCCACAGTTGTGTATATGTCTAAAGGATATTCTCAGAGATAGATATGAGAATTTACACTAATGATATAATTTTGTCCTTCAAAATAATGTGATTGTTGACTTTTATTCAGGCTGATGCAAATAAACTTTCAGGCACTGCTATAAATTTAGACCAGTCACCTGCTACTTTCCAAAATAGAGCTTTGTTTCTGAAAAGGTATCCAGAGAATTAATAGCCCCCAACACTATGTGGTATATTCAACTGGTGTTAAATCCTTTTGCATGCTACTCCTTTTTAGTAATTTAAGCTAAGCTCCCTCATGCCATAACATGTGTCTAAAAGCATGTTGAAGCTTATGAATGATGTTCTAGCCACCACGAGTGACCTCAAACTGTTTACTCTCTTGTTTTTGAACTTTTGATTCCATATCTACTGGTAGGTCATACTGTGACTTTGTGAAAATTATAAAAGGAGACTCTTTGAGAACAGGTGAATTCTAAAGAAAGAGAAAGAGAGGGAGGGAGAGGGGGAGAGGGGGAGAGGGAGGGAGGGACTCCTTCAGAGTCCCGACTGACTGTAGTCCAGGGCTAGGACTCTTGTGTTGCAGGCCTAATTTACATTTTAGGAAAGCACCCTTGTGTAGGGCATAAGCTACTCAATTGTTGTGCAGTCGGGTGGTCTGACTAGCTGCACTTAAGTATTAGGTTTATGTAAAATTTTCTCCCACATTTTAGATTATAAACTTTTAGTATTATTTCTGGTATGACTCTAATTCTCCACCCTCCAAACTTGATTTCCTGGAGATGGGATCAGTAAAAGGAATGCTGGACACCTTGAATTAAAGATAATTCACATTTTGGCCCTGGCCCATGAGGGTCAGTTGAATGGAGCATAGTTCTGTGTACCAAAGGGTCACAGGTTGAATTCCCAGTCAGGGCACACACCCAGGATGCAGGTTCACTCCCATGGTCAGGGTGTGTGTGGGATATCTCTCTCTCTCTCTCTCTCTCTCTCTCTCTCTCTCTCTCTCTCCTCTCTCCCTTCTTCCCTCTCTAAAATCAATTAAAAAATAAAACATATATCCTAGAGTGAGGATTTTTTAAAAAAAGGATAGTTCACACCTCTAAACAATATGATGTGATAACATTGGTGCAAACTATCCTGGTCTTGTCAGAATACTGCATTCACAATAGCCAATCTGCTACTGCTGGATTCTCAACAATTTATACCAAGATACTTAAAGATTAGATGATGCAAAACAGAAGTCATCAGGTCAGCATTCTCCCTAATTTTATATTGCAAATCACCAGACTGAAAACAAAGCTCCCCATAATGATTCCCTGGACAGGTGCATGAATGGTAGTCTATTAATACCTCAGAGAGGTCCTGATTAAAGTAATGTATTTACTGTGTTTAACCCATTGATAACAGCACTAATCTAATTCTACACACACACACACACACACAAACACAACATTTCAGTGACTGGACTCTGGACTTTAGGCCAACTAAAGAAAAGAGCCACAAAATAGCATTAAGTTAGTTGTCACCCATCCTAAGAGTAATAAAGCAGCACGAGTTATGTTAACCTCACTGAGCTAACTTTCTCCATGTAAATTAGTAGCAATTCTAATACCTATCTAATGTTTATGGAGATAAAGTCCTTCATTCTTTCATACAGAATATCTAGGAGTGGTGAGAATGGTAGTAGATAATGACCAAGGTGGAAAAAATGCAAGCTCATGACTAAATGTAAGATGGAACATCGCAAACAGGCCCTTCCTTTAAAAATATTATAACTAATATATAATATTCTCTTTGAAAATTCTATTTGTGTTTTCTTGTATAAATATTTCACCTTTGACTTTGCTCAGAGAAGGGCACGTTTTCAAAAAAGACTTGATTCTGAGTGGGTAGAGTGATTGGATGTGCCTATTTTTTCTGCATTTCCTACTTTTCTAGCCTTTTCTATATTGCTGCTGGCACACAAGATAATTATGGGTAGTGCACAGATACATTATGAACATTTTAAATAGATAAAAGTCTGTTTAAGATATATCATAAAAACTATAGCTATCAGAACAAAACCATAATTTTACAGATATTCTAATTTAGAATGAGACTAATTTTATAAAAGAGAGAGCAGAAAAGCAAAATTAAAGGAATAAGAATGAATACTGGTGAAACACAGATATTGAAAAATCATACAGATAGGATGCAAATGATTAAAACTTGGAGACTATTGATCTATAGCAACTCATAAAGCAGATCATTACCATATCTATTACAAAGGCAAAGAAACCAAATCTTCAAGAAGGAATATAAAGTGCCCAGGACTTACCAGCAACTGACTCGGCTGAAATTCAAACTCAGTCTTTCTGACTCCAAGGCCTATGTGATTAAATACTTCATACGCTGTCTCACCACTTTGATAATCTCTTCATGTGTGTCTTTTCTAAAGCCTAAAAAACCAAACTCTTGTTTTATTTAGGTATATTCTCTCCATCCTCTGGACCATCTCATGCTCCATTCCACTTTCAGACTTCCCATAGCACTATGGGGCTTCAATCATTCCTCCTATATTTATGATGTATCTACCTGTAGCCAAGGAATTGGAATTAAATGGGAATGAAATACACTCAGTCTCTACTTTTATAGATCTTATAAGCTTGTGAAAGAAATAGCCATAATTTTTTTAGAAATTCCACAAACATAGCAAACTGAAATGTGAACTACAGTAGAGGGTTACATACTTTAAGAAAAAATAGATGGGGAGGCAGAGAGATCATGAAAGAATTTACTAAACAAGTGATGCTTAAGCTGAATTGGCAAAGAGTAGAAAAAAAATATTCAACCAGAGGGAAAACATATGCAAAGAACCTAAAATTGGAAAAAGCAAAGGCGGGGAGGGAGGTTAAACAAAATAAATAAGATCTATATTGCTGAAAGAGAGAGAGAGAGAAAGAGAGAGATAGAGAGAGAGAGAGAGAGAGAGAGAGAGAGAGAGAGAGAGAGAGAGAAAAGGTGGTTCCTGAAGAGAGGAGAAAGGAAGTAAGAGGAAGTAAGGTTACTCCTGTGGAGACTTTTTGTTTTGCATCATTATTTTCTACTTCACATGCATAAATCTTACTTATTCCTAATGACACACTTCCTAACAAGATCAATCTAAATACTCATTTACTCATCTCCACCCTGGAGACTAGCCCCATGCTGGGCACCAGGGGCATTAAACATGTTGACATTAAAAATCAATGACAATACTATCACATTATATAAATGGCTTCAGTCAAAATCAAGAGTCTGTGTTAAAATTCTGGACAGGGTTTTTACCAGGCAGTTTTCCAGGAAACACAACCCTGGATTTAAGACAGGAAGACAGCTTGACAGTGATCACATCCACCAGGCTGGAGAGGACATTCATTTCCTGAATATGGTGATGTCACCACAGTGAGTGCGCGTCTCTAGGTTACCGGATAGCGTTTGGAAAAGAAGTGGCTTCGCTTCACCTTGCTCACTGTTTCCATTTTCATAAATGTTACAATAGGAGAATATGTCAAATCCAAGCTACAACCATTCCATCAACTCCATCTTCTGGTAGGTGCTGGGGAAAATACATAGCAACTTTCAGCATCCTCTTTTCTGCAAATACATAAGCTTCTACCATCGGCCTTGATTCCAAGCACATTACCAGAAGTAACAGAATGTATGGATCCTCACATTATTTGCCCATGCACACTAGTGTCTTAAATTTAAGTATCCTGTATAACTTTTTCTTCTAAATTTCTATCCAGATTATTCCAGGTACTAATTATTTGTAAATAGGAGACTCTACTATTATCCAAATTATTTTTATACATGAACTATTAAAAAAGATTGATTTCAAGCCCTATCAGTGATTGCATAGGTAAAAATTGTACATTACAATGTGTAGCGATAATATATGGCTGGTTAATATCATTCAAGTTCTATCTCTGAATTCCACTTGAATTCTTGAGTCTATAACTTATTTTTAGTATCATTAGGAATAATGGTGTATCCCTAGTGATTCTTGAATACAGTTCATGAGCATAATTTTGTTTTAACAACAACTGATTATTTCTTTAATCTGTGTTTATTGATTTCAGAGAGGAAGGAAGAGGGAGCGAGAGATAGAAACATCAGTGATGATAGAGAATCATTTATCGGCTGCACCTTGCATGCCCCACACTGGGGACTGAGCCCACAACTCAGGCATGCGCCCTAACTGGGAACTGAACCTTGGCCTCCTGGTTCATAGGCAAATGTTCCAAAACTGAGCCACACTGGTCAGGCCCAACCTATTATTAAATACCTTGTATATTCTGGTCCATATCCATTATGAGCTCCTGGGGAAAGATAACTATAGTTATGATGAGAAAAAATATTACGGAAAATATCTTTCATTGAAAAGTCATTAAGACACATAATAATAGTATTCATAACATAGTAAGATTAGTACATACGTATCAGATATAAACTTTTCTTTGTATTTTTCAGATTACCAGTTTCTCCAAAAAGCAAGGAGATGCAGTTAATACCAAAATAAAGCTTTACTTTTACTTAAAATGACTAATACATGGATAGGTGTTAGTCCTGTGCCAGTCCCCCTGGGGAAGGTCCAGGAGGCAATCCATTTCTTGCAAGCTCAACATCTCACAATCCTCACTGCTAGTCTTTCACACATTTTAAATCTGTTCACAAATCACATCTTCTTGCTAAAGAACAGCAGATTTCTCAAGATTTGTGCTTCATATACAGCTAAAGAAACATTTTCTAGACTTAAGGGGGTAAAAAAAAAGAAATAAAAACAAATTCAAAAGAAGAGAAAGAAAAATGCGACAGACTGAATGCCAAACTTATAAACAGCTTCAGCACAAATCGATTTCGATGGAGAATGTGTCTAAAATTCACTGAAAATCTCTCCTTCTCTCTCCCCATCTCACTCTGTCTCTCGGCCTCTGTTTTTCTGTGCCTGTGTTTTTCTTCTCTGAAGTTACGTGGCATAAGTGCTTGCCGACCTATAGCCAGGGTTGGTCAGTATTGCAAAATTACTCAGAATATCTAAGGATGGAGGGTGGGAGACTTTATAAGCAATATATCAGTTTTCTGACAAACTTCTACAAACCTTGTAACTTAAAACAACACAAGTTTATTCCCTTGTAATTCTGTAGGGTCAGAAGTCTGACATCAGTTTCACGGTTTTAGTTAGCAAGCTATGATCACTTCAACATTAAACTTAGTAATGAGAGAAAACACACAACCAAAAATTCATCAAGAGGTCTCATTCAAAATCCCATAAGGAGTTATATAAATGACATGCAGGCACATCCACCTTGAAAATAGGAGTTCCATTTCAGTAGATGTCTTTTTAGGAAGTGATCAGGAAGTTCAAAGAATGGAGTTTGCACTTTCATAAAGCTTGAGCCCTAAGATCTCACTGGGTCACAGG
Source organism: Myotis lucifugus (assembly GCF_000147115.1). Taxonomy (NCBI): domain Eukaryota; kingdom Metazoa; phylum Chordata; class Mammalia; order Chiroptera; family Vespertilionidae; genus Myotis; species Myotis lucifugus. Next base: position 71,898 of record NW_005871351.1, on the reverse strand, counting down.
AGTTGTTTATTACTCTGTGGACAAGCCCATGCGTGGAGAGCTATTCTTCTCTTCCTTGTCTGCCACATAGTAAGCGCTCAAGATCTTAGTTATTTTTAACTAGAATTAAATTCAGTTTAAGAATCTTAAGGCAAAAACCAAAAAGAGAAAAAAAGCTGAGCTAGAAACACATTTTTTAAAAAGAGCAGCAAAAATAATGTATGCATAAGAGAAAGAATACACTTGAGGCAATGAGAACATTCACGTGAAATAAAGCTTTATGATATAAGCCAGTTACCAAAGGCAAAAGAGCCCAGAACACAGTGTATTTCTTGTTTTTACTTGCAATTGTTCAATGAATTAGGCTCTGTTTTTAAGAAACCCTCTGAATAATATGTTTGAATCAAAATAAAACTTGTTTTCCTTACTTTAGTGTCACTCATCTAAAATGAGGGAAAATTACCTGGTGGAATAAAATCCCCAAATAAAAATGTACTAAGAGTTTAAATTCAAATCCTTGAACATGACTGGTATCTAAGGTCAGTATATAACTAAGTCTCCTCAAAATGTTTCAACATTATTATGTCTGTTTCAATATTGTTTTCAATATTTTTTAAAACTAGAATGGCACAGTGTGTGTGTGCGTGCATGGCACATGAAAGAGAGAGAGAGAGAGAGAGAGAGAGAGAGAGAGAGAGAGAGAGAGGGAGATCTTTGTGTTCCACAAGTATATTACTTTTCTGTTTTGAAGAGTAAATACATGTGAAATAGACATTTATAAGCTGTTTATATAATCATGCTTAGAATAGCAGGGCCTGGACTCTGAGTTTTCATCACATGCTTTGGTCCCATGCATTACATTTCTGGAGCAGACCTGGAGAAAACCAGCTACCACACGACTGCATTATCTTAGCCACTTGAGAGCCAGCTTTCTCACTGGAGCTCATTTCATATACAGCAATGCTTGATTTAATTCCCAAATGACAGGATGTCAAGTTGATAAAAATTAGTCTCAAGAATCAGGCAAAACTAAATTTGAATTCAAGCTCTATTACTTATTAATTATGTGAGAGGAACATAGTTCTTTGACTTATTTTCTTTTCCCTTTTTTTCAGTTTAAACTTGGTAGAAAAGAAGTACCCACAGAGTTTGGCTAGGATTTCTTGCGATACTGTACTTATATATATTAAATGCTTATGACAATAATCTATACTAATAATAGCCTAGGGCCATCACAACCAGATGAATGACCGAACACCTGGGTCCAGGTGGAGTCATCAGCGGTGGGAGTCAGGCCTGGGTCCATCACCAGTTAGAAGGCATCTCAGGGTGAGGACCATCCCCTCAGCCAGAACTCAAGATGGTCACCTGGCCTGGCCTGGCCTCTCCTCAGAGGCAGCCCCTTTCCTCCATGTACACTACAGAGGACAGACAGATGCCTAAGAGGCTGGGGCCATGGTGCCCCATCCCTACCCTACTCCCCTGGCCTCCTTCACCTGTGGCCCCCACAGAAGGGTATGTATGAGAGCCCTTCCCCTGCTACCTCTAACCACTGTCTCCGGCCATCCCTCAGCACACAGGCATATCGGCTTTGAAACTTGCCCTACTCACTTCCTCTTACCCCTTCCAGGGCCTCTGCTCTGGATGAGCCTTTGGAATCCAGGGCTCTGGGGTTTTAAACAGAGCTGGGGTGGGAAAGGGTAAACAGCACCAAAGATGGCTGATATGGCCACCCACCTCTGCCTCAGCTTGAGCAATTAGTTCAGCCTCAGAATGTGGCACTCAGAGGGCATCCCTACTTCCCCTGCAATGGCTCTAGGGCCTTGGCCCCAGTACCAAACTCCTCTCCCCCTTGGCCCTCCCTATAGTTGGTGTTTGCTGCAGCTCCGTGTGCCTTACTTAACCACCCCTTCCTTCCCTGTTCCTACAAAGGAGGCTGCATCTTTGTATGTTATATTCATATAAACTTTATAACGTTTTGAAAACAAAAAACAAAAAACAATGACCAAGAGAATGTAGGCAGTCTAGGTCAGGAGAACAGAGAGAAGGGAGAATTCCATAAGTTGGCCTATGCAAAGATATTTCTGAGTGACTGCCTGGTGTGTGACAGTTGTGTGATGGCTGAGGAAGGAGTCCAAGTTTCTCAGCAGAACACCAAGGACTTCTTCCGTGTTCAGAACCTTTGCTTTGGTTTTCAGAATTCCCTGCTCCCCATCTGTTGGCTCCCTCCCTCTGAGGGGCGCTGTCGTCGTCACATGGGTGCAACTGGAATATTGTATCTCGAGAGGATGGCCCCAATGTACGTATCCTTTTATCTAACGATGAAAAATTCCCAAAGAATAAGAATGGAGACAGACTACTGTCCTTTAGGCTTAAAAAAAAAAACAAACCCAGAAGTGTCCTGTGAAGAGTTGAGACTTGGTTCTGTCCATGCGCCTCAGAGAGATTGGGTGAGGAAATGGCCTGGTTTGGCCCTGACTTTACCCACTTAGGTTACTCTTGAAGATGTCTTTGCCACAATGTGAATAAACTGCCACCTTTTGGAATAGGGGCTCATACGAAAGTCTGCATTCACAACTTTTCTTCAAACAGATCTATGTTCTGCAGCTGTGGCCACTGTCCTGAGACCAGGTCCTGTCACTAGAAATCAGGGGGCATTGGAGAGGAGTCCTCACCACCTCCCCGTGCCCTTTTACATTCAGGGATTGAGCTGAACTCACTTTGGGGGAGGCCTGGCAAGGGTGACAGTTGTCACAGATAGAAGGATGGAGAATGGAGAGGCAGACACCCTGCTTGGTCCCTCCCTGGGTGGGGTCAAGCAGATGAAGGCTGGCCAGCCTGCCTCACAATTGGGTGAGATAGCATCCTCTGAGTCCACCTCTCACCCCGTGGGCCCGACCACTCCCCTCAGCTCCAGGCAGCCCTCTGTATTCCATGACATCACGCTCTGCCCTCACATGCTGCTAGCCCTAAATGAGAAGGAAGAGAGCAGTTGGCCCATAGACAACTACACAGAAAGATAGGGCTCATGGCTGACGAGCGCAGAGGTGGCGGGAGCCTCTCCTGCCTCCATGGCAGCGCTAAGGAGCAACAAGCCGAGTGGTAAGGAGCAGTGAGCAGGCAGGAGGTAAGGAGTGAGGGATCCTGGACTGTTGAGAGGATTTCCATGGGAACGGGTCTAAGCCGGCAGGCAGACATCCCTTGAGGAATCCTGGACTGCGAGAGGGTGCAGGCTGGGCTGAGAGACCACCCCCCTCCAGTGCACGAATTTTGTGCACCAGGACTCTAGTGTCTGTTATAAAATAAACACTCAATAAAGCTTTTAGAATTTTTTTCTTCCAGTTTAGCACTTGTACTTTTAAAATAGCTGTTAGAAATATTTGTCTCTATTTGCTTAGCAAACTAAATGAGGTAAATTATTTAGAGAAATTTGTATGTGTGCATGTGTGTGTATGTGTGTGTGCGTATTCTAAATTAGGTTAATACATCAAATTATCTATTCCTGCTAGTCTACTCTGCCCAGCTATTTTTTTGTTGCTAACTAATCTTAATATTAGACACACAAAAATTACATACATAATCTACACTAATAAAAGAGAAACATGCAAACAGGTTTATCTCAGCTATGCCCACAAGCCAATCAGAGAGACTATGCAAATTAACCCAACAAAGATGGTGGTTAATTTGCATACACAGGCACAGAGAGAAGACTGAAGGCTCCTGCCAGAATGAAGACTGAAGACTGAAGACTGAAGAGGCTTGGCTTCTCCGCTGCAGCTGCCAAGCCTCACTGCGGCCGGACCAAAGGCCTGGGTTCCGGGTGCCGGAGGAAAACCGTGGCCGGCAGCCAGGGGAAGGAAGGCCTATTGCATGAATCTCTTCATGCAATGGGCCTCTAGTCTATTATACATAAAACCCTAAGCAACTGATTTGATCGTTCAACCAGTCAACCATTTGAACAGTCAACCGTTTGGTCACTATGATGCATACTGACCACCAGGGGGCAGATGCTCAATGCAGAAGCTCCCTCCTAGTGGTCAGTGCACTCCCACAGCAGGAGAGCCACTCAGCTGACCAATGGGCACTCAATGCCTGGCTCAGGGCTGGTGAGCACAGCTGCAGCAGGGCGAGCCTCTCCCACCTCCACAGCACCACTACCAAGTGCAGGCGCAGCAGGGCTGGAATGAGCAGGAGGGCTTGGTGCTGGGCCCAGGCTTGAGATCCTCACCTGCTGCCTGCTGCTTTGCACACTACTACATCCCTCGGAGGATGTCAGACTGCTGGTTTTGGCCCTGATCCCTGTAGGCCATGCTGGGCCTGCAGGGATCTGGCCAAAACCAACTCTCTGACATCCTCCAAAGGGTTTGGGATTGGGAGAGGGCACAGGCCAGGCTGAGGGACCCCACTGGTGCACAATTCCATGCACTGAGCCTCTGGTATCCTATCTAATAATAAACAAACATGGTAATTAACCATACCTCTGACACGCTCCCCATTGGCTAATCAGGGTGATATGCAAATTAACTGCCAACCAAGATGGCGGATGGCAGCCAGGCAGCTGAAGCGAACAGGAGGCTTGCTTGCTCCAGTGGAGGAGGAAGCCAAGGTTCCCCACCTGCCGCTGCTGGGTTCTAGCTTGCACTCTAAGAAACAATGTTGCAATTATAGAAGCTAAACAAACCCCAGAAACCTGCTTTCAGCCAGCCGGGCCTCAGAGCTGGAGCTGCAACAGTGTTTCAATTATAGAAGCCAAACAAACCCAGGTACCTGCTTTCAGCAGCCGAGGTCTCAGAGCTGGAGCCGAGCCTCAGAGCTAAGGCGGCTCTCAGTTCCAGTGACAGCCATAGAAGGTAAATAAATCCCAGAATAAAAAGAAAAAAAAAAGAAAAAAAGGAGAGGTTGGATGCTTCAGTCACCTGCCAGCCTGAAAACAGCCCTCAGCCCCTCAACCAGACTGGCCAGGCACCCCAGTGGGGACCCCCACCCTGAAGGGGGTGTGACCAGCTGCAAACAGCCATCAGCCCCTCATCCAGGCTGGCCAGGCACCCAAGCGGGACCCCCACCCTGATCCGGGACACCCTTCAGGGCAAACCAGCCAGCCCGCACCCGTGCACCAGGCCTCTATACTATATAGTAAAAGGGTAATATGCAAACTGACCCTTACAGCAGAGTGACTGGGAATGACTGGTCACTATGACACACACTGACCACCTGAGAGCAGATGCTTAATGCAGGAGCTGCCCTCTGGTGGTAAGTGCGCTCTCACAGGGGGGAGCTCTGCTCAGCCACAAGCCAGGCTGATGGCTGCAAGTACAGTGGTGTTGGTGGGAGCCTCTCCTGCCTCCTCAGCAGCGCTAAGGATGTCTGACTGCAGTTTAGGCCTGCTTCCCGCTGGCAAGTGGACATCCCCCGAGGGCTGCCGGGCTGCTAGAGGGATGTCTGATTGCCATCTTAGGCCCAATCCCCCGGGGAGCGGGCCTAAGCCAGCAGGTGGTCATCCCCTGAGGGGTTCCAGACTGCGAGAGGGCACAGGCCAGGCTGAGGGACCCCCCCCTCCCCCCGAGTGCACAAATTTTTGTGCACCAGGCCTCTAGTGTTTTTATAAAAGAGGATAATTTAACATAAAACAAAGATAACATTAATTTTATAATTGTGTTCTACCAGTGTAATTTAAAATAACATAATAATCCAACAGATAATTTTAAACTGTTAATAAAATGTAACTTCTGCATAATGACTTTGGCTTACAAGTTATGTTAACCTGTGCTATTTAATTAGTTCTTAAAAACAAAACAAAACACACACACACACACACACACACACACACACACTTAAGTTGAATATGGATGTTTTGGTCTGAAAAGTGTCCCTCCACATTTCATATTTTAAATTGCTAACCTCCAGTACCTCAGAATGTGGCTGTATTTAGAAGCAAGGTTTTAAAAACAGTAGTTAACTTAAAATTAGGTCGTTAGGGTGGAATCTAATCCAATATACCTGGTGATCTTATGAAAAAGAGATGAGGACACAGATATACACAGAGGGAAGACCACGTGAAGACACTGGAAGAAGAGCCACCCACAGGTCAAGAAGAGAGACTTCAGAAGAAATCAACCCTATTTACCCTTTGATCTTGGACTTCTAGACTCCAGAGTTGACACAATATGTTGTTTTAACCACCTGGACTATAGTACTCTGTTTTGACAAACATAGAAAATCAATACAATGAACTACTCCCTTTTTAAGCATAACACTAAAAAAGATTCAGAAACTAGTGTGAGGTGTTTTTTTTTTTCTTTAACAATTTGCACAAGCAGAGTCAGAATTTGAGTCATTGTTTCTAATGACCGTCCGTGTTCTTCCCACCTCACTATTGCGCTTCTTGAGTAAGCCAATGGCATAGGGCTGGTGCCTTTTTTGGAGTCAGACACTGGGTGTCAAGGCTTTTGCTAACTAGAGAGCAAGTCCCTATTTAGCTTAGCAGAGAGTCAACTGACTAAGTTGTGTGGTAGAATCATGATGTTGCACATCTCCCTTCCTATACTATGTTCCTTGTCTCTATCAGGTGAGGTGATATTGGAGTACCCAAACCTGGATGCAAATCCATAGTATTCCCTGAGATATGATGAAAACATACCAAGTGAGCCTTCATCTAAGACCTACTAAATAAGAATCTTGACTAAGGCAAAGGATTGTGTTGAATAAGCTGTGTTTTTTAAGAAGGTTCCCAGATGATTCTGATAGTCAAACAAGCAACATTTAGGAACCCCAACTATACACAGTGGGAAGACTGTAAGTTTTGAAATTGACAAACATAAATTTAAATCTTAGCTCTGCATTATAATTTCCTTAATAATTCTAAATTTTAGATTCTATACATGTAAAATGAAGGACAGTAGCCCCTGCAGATCATTGTACATGTTGATATGTTTGTGTCTGCATGTATATACTATACATATGGAGCCCATTTTTAGACATTGTTTTCTTTTTATTTTAAATCCTCACCTGAGGATATTTTTCCATTGATTTTTAGATCAAGGGAAAGACAGAGAGAAATATCAATATGATAAAAACACATCGATTGTTGGCTCCTACACGAGCCCCGACCAGGGCCCGGGCCGGGGAGGAGTCTGCAACCAAGGTACATACCCTTGACAGAAATTGAACCTGGGACCCTTGAGTCCACAGGCTGGCACTCTATCCACTGAGACAAACCAGCTAGGGCTAGATATTTTCTTTTAAATACTGTATGGACTGAAAATCTGACTGAAGAATTTATTATCAGCAACCTGACTTATATTTGATCCCTGAACCTTGGCAATATTAGCCATAAAGAGCATCCAATGGCTTTTCTACCATATGGATTCCTATTACCCAGACTATTAGGTTCAAATTTGCTTGAATGGTTCATGATCTCTCTTTCCAAGGTTATCGGCCCAGGAAGAAAATTATTCCAATAGGACATTCAGATTCTTATGTGAACCAGATTTCTGGACCAATAGCAATTCCTTTCCTTAGTTAGCAGCCAAAATGTGCCAAGTAATTTTACAAAGTGCTAGAGGAATTACTTTCAATGTGATGAGCCAAAACCTCATATTGAGTTAGCATTTCATCTATTTCTGGTAGAAATTTCTCAGGGTACTCAGATCTCAGGCCTTAAATCATAGAAGATCTCTAAGCACCAATCATGGCAAGTTTCTCCTCCTTTGTTTCACATAGTTGAAAGCCAGAATCAGCTTGAAAATCCTGCACTCCAATAAATTGCCAACCAAATAGAATGAGATTCACCCATTATTCTTTCTGTCATTCTATCCTAAACAATCAAAGTTCAATCTGTTTGCCTTTAAGCTCCTTCTAAAACCCTCCTTTCCCTCAGCTCTCCTTTTCATCATCCTTCTCACCCTCTTATGAGTTGAACAGAACACCTGTCTGAAGAAAATCCCATTAAATGCCCAGACATTCAGCAACTCCTCCTAACAAATTCTTATCAAGAGACAAGAGATCAATAAGCAGAATAACTTGAGTCCTTATCAACCAAACTAAATTAGGTAATGGTGTTTTCTCGAAACAGAATGAGCCCCACATTCTAAATAACCCCTTAGGAAGGCTAGTTGCAGCTGAAGCTCTGAAGATTTTATGTTGAGATGAATCATCACATAATGTTGGTCTGCCAACAATCATCAATGGCTGCGCCAGTAAAACATTTGGAAAAATCCTGACTACCTAAGGACAGAGACAGTTCATCCAGTATTCCTCATGGGGGCCAAGAAAGGGAAAGGAAGAAGGGACTCTTTTTTACATCTGGCTGCTGGGTCATAAAGTTCCACAGCCCTTTTAGGCTTTGGAAACCATCCTCTGTCATCTGTGGCTGGAGGCATTTTTTTATCCTATATTCTAAATATCTATTCTAAGAAACCACAGGCAGGTAGATCTGATAAGCCTGAGTTCTTACTTCCAAATAGCAGAGAAAGTTGACCACTTTTTGAAGAATGCTTTCTTATCCTCTAGTCCAGTGGTCGGCAAACCTCGGCTCTCGAGCCACATGCGGCTCTTTGTCCCCTTGAGTGTGGCTCTTCCACAAAATACCACGTGCAGGCGCGCCCGTACAGTGCGATTGAAACTTCGTGGCCCATGTGCAGAAGTCGGTTTTCGGCCTGGGCGAGTCTATTTTGAAGAAGTGGTTCGAAAGTGGGGGGTGTCGGTCGGTCGGGCAACAGGAGATGTGGTGCAGGTGGGGCCGTGGGGATACACAGCGCTGGGGAGGCGCACGCAATTCATGCAGGAGTTGAGTGAGCCAGTCAAGACAGTGAAATAAGCCAGTCAATGAAGGAAAAATACCACATGATCTCACTCATTCATGGATAATAAAGACCATTATAAACTTATGAACAAAAATACAGAGGCAGAGCTGCCTCAAACAGACTGTCAAAATGCAGCGGGAAGGACGGGGAGGGTAGGGGGGCAGAAGGGGGGGATAAGAGATCAACCGAAGGACTTATATGCATGCATATAAGCATAACCAATGGACATAAGACACTGGGGGGTAGGGGAGGCCAGGGGATTGTCAAGGGCGGGGGAAAAAAGGAGACATATGTAATACCCTTTGTAATACTTTAAGCAATAAAAAAAAGATTATACATCTATAATTATATATCTAAAAAAAAAGACGAGTGTGGATGGGAGAGTTGGAAGGGGTCAACCTCAGCGAAGGTACCTCAATCAGATTGAGGACATTTTTAGCAAAGGCCAGCTTAGGAGTACCCTAATTAAGTTAATAACAATGTAACTACCTATATAGTTTAAGTTTAATAAATTTGGCTCTCAAAAGAAATTTCAATCGCTGTACTGTTGATATTTGGCTCTGTTGACTAATGAGTTTGCTGACCACTGTTCTAGTCTCACATATGTATTTCTCCAATGAGGTCACTTAAATGTGAAGCACCCCCTTCTGCAGAATTCTAGGTTATTTCTGTTTAAGATCTATGTGTTAGATTAGCATCAATCATATGCTAAGCAAAAATCGAAGTGCTCAATGAAACAGGATAAGTACTAGTAAACTCTTTTGTTTTATTTATAGAATCTGCATTATGGTGAGAGGCAAATTTATCACAACAACACAAAAGGGTAGTGTAGTGTAGCAGTTTTAGAGTTTTACACAGAGTGTAACAGAACATTAAGCAACCTGGTGGTGCAAGTGATTGAGTATGGAAAAATATTAGAAGTAACAACTGAGATCAGAGTTAGCTTATCAAGATAAAAATTATATAGGGTGGGGGACAAGAGATGGGGAACATGAGCTGGAGCTAACATGATTGGTGCAGGATTCAGGCTGAATCTATATGCATGAGTCCTGGGTATTGTAGAAACGCTGCTGATCCAAAAAGAGCTTGGTAAATAATGAGGTTAAAGAGGAGGGTAATATCAGAATCGTGAAGTGGAAGAACACTGTCCTAAGAAACTTGGGTTTCTTCCTAGAAATGATAAACACTCAGAGAAAAAGTTTAAAACAGGAGAGTGACACGTTCCCATTTGCTTGTTGGATGGTCTACACTGCAAATATCATGGAGGATGGATTTGCAAAGGGAGAAGAAGTAGGTGCGAGGAGACTAATTAGGAGGTGCTTGTAATACTTTAGATGAGAGCTGATGAGAACTTCAACTCTCCACAGAGATTGTAAATATATAGAAAACATGTTTTGAATTATTCAACAAATAGTTTGATTTTCCCCCCAAAGTAATTTCTCAATACAAATCACTAAGAAGGAAAGGCCTTTCTATAGATTTTTACATGAGCTAAGATATGCCCATTTTTAAAACCTCATCTGGTATAATTTTTTAATGTAAGACTACCTAGATAACTCCACATTACTTAAATTGTAACAAACAAAAATGACTTTTAGTTGAGCAATTTGTCAGCTGCTGACCCTTCCTGTTAGCTTCCATTACAGAAAAAGAAGAATGTCAGTTTACCACTTGTTTACTGAAATGTTTGTGCTTGTTCTTGACTTTGATTGAATTATTCTTGCTGAGAAAGATGAATATTTCCACGCTGGCTAAAAAAAGTGAAATTAAAATCAATTTCCACTGAAATATGTATTGTTTCTCAAAATGTTTTCAGCCTCTTTGATATATTAAATTTATCTTACCTGCCACCATTATCTGATTTCAAGCCCTGAAACCTGGGCAGGGATGATGTCATATTAACAATCACTCCTAGGAAGAATTGCTGATAAAATGTCCACAACAATTTATTACATTTGATTCAACAGCTGTGCTATTTTGGAAACCCCATTTTAGACCCACAGGCAGATCGATTCAGACACATACAAAAACTTTTCAAAACTTTCAAGTATTGGAAATCTGATTTTACTTATACTAGAAAGCCAAATTCTAATGTCTAAAGACACAGAAAAACTCTGTTTTTCAATCTTTCGAAAATGTGGTGAGTGAAAAGTCTATTTTGTGTGTAAATTGTTTAATATGCAGAAACCCACCCTGCATCTGAGTTGTGGGATATTAACCTTGAAATAACTTGGGAGAATACAACCCAACTAGAGTCAAGAAAACATACTATCCCTTGCCTTCTAAATCATCCAGATTATCAAAGGGGGATAATTTTTGGCATTGTGGATTACTAAAACCAAAATCTCCTCAAAGACTGTTTTCCAAACTAATGAAGTATAAATAGTTATAAATATTTGTGGAGAAGAATTCATCAAAAACATACTAGCACTTTGTAGAACTCCTATACATTCAAGCCCTTTCAAAGACTTTGCTGGGCAAGCCAGAGATCCTTACAACACAGTGATATATTTAAATCCTGCCACACTCATTTCCACCAAAACAGAGAAAGAAATTGACAAGGGTTTGCACGCCTAACTTGGATAGGTTGGACGTGCTGCATTTGGATTGTACAAAGGAAGAGGTATCCACGTAACAGAAAAGAAGGATAATATTTACTGAGCTATTATTGTGACTATTGTGTTATGTAATCACCACCATAAACATAAGATAACTGTCATTTGAATATAATTGTGCCTTAAGAAAACTGACAGTGCAATTTCACAACATACTCCAGGTCATACATTGTTGTTATGGGCATTTTGAGTCAGACTTATTCATTCAGCAGGCCACAGAAAAAGGAATGTTTTATATGTCCTGTTTTGACTGGACTAATTTTGACAAGTAGGCCTTTTAACATTACCGAAACTATAAACTACTAAACCTTCAAGTTAAAAAAAATAAGTAAAAAATAAATACTGTGAAGTTGGAGAAACAGATACTCTTATGCATTTCTGAGCCTAACCTTATCTCTGATACCCATTGTACAGCTGAAAACCAGCCTTAGCGTGAATATGGGCCAGTGTAGCATTTGGGAATAGAACAGACAGTCAGAAGAACTGGGGTGAGAGATACATGTAGGTTTTTACAACTTTCACATATTCCGGAAAGATCATAAATCACTCTGCGCAAATGTTTCTTTCTCTAAAAAATTAACTGTAACTTAATGGTCTATAACATAGTTTAATCACTAAACAAATTTAGCTACTTAGTTATTTTCTATTTAAAAGTCTAGTGCTAAGATTAGACTAACTCACAATTCATCTAACAAACATTTTGAACATGTATATTCCTTTTCCTGGACCAACCACAGTACAGGGAGTACATATTAGGTATTTTCTTTTACTACAATATGCAAAACTATCTTAGATGTCACAGAGCTACAGCAATGAGAAGATTAGCATTAATTTTATTTATGTAAATTTTTCTCCCCCTGAAGAAATTTACTCTGCAAAAGAAGCAAATAAACATGTTAAGCACTAAAACTGGACTGAAATCCCAGGAGAATTGCAATGTGAACACCCGTTACACTCCTCTTTTATTTCTTCCTCTTCGCCTAGCCACAGGGGAATGGATTTACCAAGAGTATGTGACTCTGCTGTCCTTGATTCACTGCATAATTGGAGCTTGCCAGTAGGAGAAATAACAAGTCAGGGATGCCTTGCAGCCTTACAGATTGTCCAAGTATCTACAAATGGAGCTGAGAGGTTAACCCAAGTCGGAGACACACAAGTCTCAGCTCTGCCAGGGTAGATTCTTTTTCACTAATGACCAGACTAGAAATGCTGGCCCCCAGAGAATAATTATCTTAACTCCAATAGGAATAATGATCATATAATTATGATAACAGCTAAAAATTGGGAATATTTTAAATAGCCAACAATGAAATAATGGCAAAATAAATTACTATATCCACAAAGGAGCATATTACCTTCACTCTAATATGTCTGCAAAGTGTTATTAGTAATGTACAAAGTGTTAATTGTAAAAATATATAAATATATGCATATAATATACAATATACATATACACAGAAAAAGATATACATATATTATAAACAAATTATTAAAGATATTGGTTAGTTCTGAGTAGTGGGATTATGAGTGATTTAAATATTTTCTTATACTATTCTCTAATTATATTTTTCTAAGAGATAGATTTATAAGATTGATAGATAGATAGATAGATAGATAGATAGATAGATAGAGAGATAGAGAGATAGAGAGATAGACAGACATAATCACTAGTCAAGGCAAAACTGAATTGCCAAGAGGCAATTGCCCCCTTTAACTGTGGAGTAATCCCTTATTGAGACTCCCTGTTCATGTTTAAGTGTACATTAGTGTTTCAGATAGGTAGAAAACAATTGCTTAAGGTTAGTCTCCCTGGTGACTAGCTGAGGAAATGTACTTAATTACCAGCTAGGCAATTTTTTTATTAAAATGAAATTGGAAAGGAAACAAACAAACAAACAAAAAACAGACCCAAAGAGGTGGGGGAAGAGAGGCAAATGCAACACTCTACTAAGATATGGATCCGGGAATGAAGAGAACCAGACTACCTGGGCACAAAATGCCATGAAGAATGAGAAGTTTCACAGTGCAGATTTTCTTTTCGTTTCACATTCCTTTCTTTTGCTTCTGATGACCCAAAGCCAGTGGTACTGAAAATAGGCCTATTCCACGAGGCATTACATTAAATTTGTGATTTTTAAAGGTTTTTCTTTTAGAAAGCCTGTTCTAAAAGCAGCATTTATTTTTACCAATTATTTTACAAATAATTTACACTTATCTATTTATTAAGACTACATAACTTGTGGAGCCAACTCTGGTAAAAGTATATGTGGGGGAACTAAGTGAAATATTTGCCATAACTAAGGATTTATCCCTTTGAGAACTTAGACAAAAAAGAACACAAAGTTTGGATATAAATATATCAAATATGTATTGAAGATTTTCTTGGATTTCAGATTATACTAAATGCAAGTTAAGCATTTAAATGATTCTTATGAAGATAAATGGTTTCATTGATTTGAAAATATAACTAGCCTAAGAGTTAGTCTCAATGACCAAAGGCACCGATTTTTAGCTTAAATGTTAAAACAGCAGTCTTTATTTTCCTAAATTAAAGTTGAAAAAGTAGTGATATGCCTAAAGTTAAATATCTCTACAACCAAAAATCTTGATAGAGACAATCTAAAAAAGAGGGTTAGCAGAAAGTTGTTTTTGTTTTTTTAATAATACCTTCTTTCTCTCTCTTCATTATCTTCTTATCAATGTAGTCCTTTCTGTACATTTCTTTCTGAATACTCTCCTGTCTGCTGCATGTGCCTGCCTGTGTAATCAATCTCTCTCTCTCTCTCTCTCTCTCTCTCCCCTCTCTTTCTCATTAGCACATGCACTACAACTTTATTCCAAATGTGGTGGGAGCCAGCACCCAGGAGGCTTCTACTATGACAATGAGGACAGAAAGGAAGAATTATTATCTGACTGGGACTCACCTTTTCTGGATTACAAACTCCCAAGTAACTTGTCATTTGCACTGTGGTTAAATATAGCCTGCATATGGTTCAAAACATCTGCGATTTTACATTCATGCATAAATTATTTTGTACAGTAGAGTTATTGCAGAAAGCACCCTCCCATCACCATGGTTACCAATCCTTCCTGTAGAGCCCTGTATTCACATGTACTGTTAGTACAATCACAGGGCGGGTGGTAGGAATAAAATACAGAGATGCAATTCCATAATCCAACATGATGATATTTGGTGATATTGGTAATTAGTAAAAAGTTAGATCAACTTGGCTTTCCTTAGAAAGGCTTTTGCTTTGGGCATAAGCTAAGCATTTTTCTATGAATGATATAAGATAATTGTAACAGTGGACAGTGGTCAAAGGTCCTTTAACTAGACTTAAACTCACCTGAGACCTTTATCGATAGCTTTCTTATCTGTCTCCAGAATTGATAAGATGCACAGTCACTTTCCTTTGGAATTGTATCCTGATATTCCTGTCTCAGAGTGTCTGGCCTCAGTACCTATCAGTGGAGGCTTATTATAAAAATAAACCTAACAGATAAGGAATCCAAAAGGCAGAATAAGTCCTGTGCATGAATATGAATACTCCATTGAAATAATTAAAGATCTATGTCCTCCTAATTGCTCTCAGTATGAAACTTAGTTCTCTCCTTAGTCTTGCTGTCTAAGACCAGCTGGGTCTCCTTCCTTCCAACAGTGAAGTGCAAGGTACAGTCAGTCATGCTCCATGCTTCATCAGAGACTCATACACTCACAAAACGATTGCTCTTGTGTGATATAACCTAGAAAGTAAGAAGATAAGACCATTGTGCATTGGGAAATTTGAACGATGATAATTGGAGGACAAGGTTGACAAAAGAGGTAATTCAGTGTTGAGAAAGCATAGCTTTAGAGTAGAAAATTTAAGAAATAAAACCTCTATTTAAAACTGGATCCTGGCATAAAAACAGGCATATAGATCAATGGAACAGAATAGAGAGCCCAGAAATAAACCCACCCCTTTACAGTCATGAATATTTGACAAAGGAGGTAAAGATATACAATGGAGTAGAGAAAGTCTATTTAATAAATGATGTTGGTAAAATTGGATAGATGTGTGCCAAAAAATAATAAAACTAGACCACATTCTTACACCATACATAAGAATAAACTCAAAATGGATTAAAGACTTAAATGCTAGTCTTAAAACTATAAATATCCTGGAAGAAAACATAGGCAGTAAAATCTCTGATGTTTCTCTTAGCAATATTTTTTTTCTGATATACCTTCTTGGACAAGGGAAATAAAAGAAAAATGAAACAGATGGGACTATATCAAATCCCGTGACCATAAGTAGATGAGTGGATAAAAAAGCTGTGGTATATTTACACCATGGAATATGACTCAGCCATAAAAAGAAGGAACTCTTACCCTTTGCGACAGCATGATTGGACCTGAGAATTATTATGCTAAATGACATAAGCCACTCAGAGAAGGATAAATACCATATGATCTCACTTCTATGTGGAATCTAATGAACAAAACAAACTAACAATCAAAACGGAAACAGAAGCATGGATACGTGGAACAGACTGACAGCTGTCAGAGGGAAGGGATGAGGGAGGGGCTATGAAAGAAGGTGAAGAGATTGGCCAAATAACATATATGCATGACACATGGGCACAGATAACAATGGTGATGGCCAGAGGAAGGGTGGGGGGAGAGGTGGAAGAAGGTAAAGGGGGAATAAATGGTGATGGAAGGAGACTTGATTTGTAGTAAACACACAGTACAATATACAGAGGATGTACTGTATAATTTTATACCTGAAACCTATAGAATTTTATCAATCAATGTCACACCAATAAATTCAATTAAAACTTTTTAAAAATAAAATTGCATCCTTGTGAACAGAGGCTTTTCAGTGGGGTCGACTCGAATGTAACAGACTAAATATTTTTGCTATATACTTAACAGCAACATAGACATCTTAGTAATTAATAGAGAAGGGGAAATTGCATTTGTATAGCTCAACAACTTAAGATGAATGACTTTTTTTGGAGTGTAAATTTGTTTATGCTTTGTTTATTAATTTCAGAAACAAATATTCTCTCTCTATGTCTCATTTGATATATCTTCCCATATGTGTAGGGAATATGACATGTAGACAGAAACTTTTTTTCAATTGGAGCTGTGTCTACATATAAAACAGACTCAATGGATTGAAAAAGTAAGAGGTACTGTAACTTACAGGTGAACTGGGAAACAGGTATACAACTTTATAATATGTCATCTGTATATTGAATACTTGAAAGTTGTTCAAGAGCAAATCTTTAAAGTCCTCATCAAAATAAAAAGAAAAATTGTATAACTAGTATATATGATGACAAATGTCTATTACTGCAGTGATCATTTCACAATTTATACAAATATTGAATCACTATGTTGTACACCTGAAATACAATGTTGTATGCCAATTAGTCAATTATACTTCACTAAAAATATAATAAAAAAATAAGTAAATAAAGGAAAAATGCTGTTTCTTATTTTCTGTATCTGTTTTCTGTCTTGGAGCAGGAAATGACCAGTGCAATAGAAATTCAAGAACTAATACTTGCTTTGAAATTAACAATCCAATATTATAGCATTCAATTCTATAGAGAATTGTTTCATTTCCTCTAAATCCTCAGTTGGTATATGTGTCCGCATTGTACTACTTCACAGTAGCTTTAGGCTAATCATGTTGTTTTTCTTCAAGTATAGAAAGATTTTATGAATACATGCAAAACAGGCTCCTGGGGCTAAAATGTCTTTATGGAGTGATTAAAGGATTTTTTTTCTCTGTAGGCAATGGGATAACATGTTTTTAAGGCAGCTGGATAATAGAATCATTATAATACTTTATGGAGGTACTTCTGAGGGCAAGTAGAGACAGAAAGACCAGAATGGTGAGAGATTAGAAGTACAGGTTTCAGTTAGGAGGCAGGTGATGGGAAATGAGAAGCTCCCAAACTAAATCGGTGGCAGTGGGTTGAGAGAGGAAGTTTGGAAATAGATTTTTTCTAAAAAGAATTAACAGAATGTGATGTCACTTTAAAGGGTGTGGAGGAGTGATACAGAAGCCAAGGCCAAACATCATAAAGATCAGACTTCTGCCCTAGCCGTTTTGGCTCAGTGGATAGAGTATTGGCCTGCAGACTGAAGGGTCCCAGGTTCCATTCCTGGTCAAGGGCACATGGCCGGGTTGCAGGCTCAGTCCTCAGTAGGAGGTGTGCAGGAGGCAGCCAATCAATGATTCTCTCTCATCATTGATGTTTCTATCTCTCTCCCTCTCCCTTCCTCTCTGAAATCAATAAAAAAGTATATATATATGTTTTTTTTTAAAAAAAAGATCAGACTTTAATTGCAGGAGACTAGATGGTTGTTTATATCACTCAAGGAGATAAAAATATTCTTATTTTTAGGGAAAAGATAGAAATTAATTTCTGATTTGTGCTTAGTGAATGTAAGTGCTTGATAAAATTCAGAATAGAGTTGCCCAAGAAGCAGTTGACTATAGTGATTTCCTGGTTAAAAACCCCTCAAAATTTTCTAGGCAGTTTCATAGATATAACTTCACCCCACAGTTCCAGTGGCGGGTGGCAATAGCTGAAGAGCAAAGACCTCTTCGTTGGCCAGGAGAAGGGCATTTCAGTAGTTAGCAACCAGTCTTCCGGGGTGAGATATGCCAGGTTGATCTCAGAACACCTTTCCAATGACAGTGCAAGATTTGACACAACTGTTCAATTCTACAACCCCTTTTGCCTTGATATCTTTTTTTTAAAGCTTCTTTTCTATAATGCAATGGAAAAGTGCATCAAATTTGCTCTGAAAGGCATCAAAACATATCAGGTTAAAGGAGCAGACAGTGAATTGAAATAAATTCATTTTATAGAATTGTGTAACATTTATTTTTAAAGACTGTTTTAAGATTTTGTTTGGTGTTTGAATAAATATATGCTTACATACCCATTCAGCAAATACCTTCTTAGTCCTTCCTATGTCCCAGGTTTTTTACTATGCACAGAGAGGGAAGATATGAATAATAGACAAAGAAATAACAGGTAGACTAAGAGCTTTGTTTCTGGTGTGGGTGGTGATAGGATAAAGTAATGAGCCCCAGTGAAAATATAATGAAAAATTGAGTTACTGCCCTGAAACCTAGGATGATATAGCCACATTACATATACAATACACATAAGTTACATATAGATATATAGCGCATGTGTTACATATATATTACATATACATCACACATATGTTACACATATGTTACATGTATATGTATATGCAAACAATAATGGTAGAGTGCAGCAAGTAGTGAGCTAAAAGTATGACACATAGTACTCTAGGAAAGCAGAGGTGGCCATCGAACCCCCCATGTCCCTAAAGAAGAGTTATAAGAGTTGCTTACGCTTGAACTGTGTCTTAACGAATAATCTGATTTAGCTAAATGGATAGAAAGATAGTTGTTGAGGTAGGAAGGACCTCACAGAATTATAAAACATTTCGGTTGACAGGTGGTGAAAGATAAGGCAGGAAGCCAGTATAACCAATCATACAAAGGTACTAAGTCATAGAAAACATCTAATCTAATAAAAGAAAAACATGCAAATTGACCGCACCTTCGCTACACCCCCAAGCCACACCCACCAGCCAATCAGAGCGACTATATGCAAATTAACCCAACCACGATGGCGGCTGGCAGCCATGGAGCTGGAGCAAGCAGAAGGCTTGGTTGCCCCGGCAATGGAGAAAGCCAAGCTTCCCGCCTGCCCTGGCCAGCTGTGGCCTCTGCTAAAGGCAACAAAGTTTCAATTATAGAAGATTAAAAAAATCCCAGATACCTGCTTCCAGTGAGCCTCCACTGGAAGCTTGGGTGGCTGGGGGCCGTGGCCAGCCTGCAAACAGCCATCAGCCCCTCACCCAGGCAGGCCAGGCACCCCAGGGGGAACCCCCACCCTGAAGCAGCTGTGGCCAGCCTGCAAACAGCTATCAGCCACTCATCCAGGCTGGCCAGGCACCTCAGCAGGACCTCCCTTCCTGAAGGGGGTATGGCCAACCTGAAAACAGCCCTCAGCCCCTCACCCAGGCTGGCCAGGCACTCCATCAGGGACCCCCACCCTGAAGGGGGTGTGGCCAGTCTGAAAACAAAACGGCCCTCAGTCCCTCACCCAGGCTGGCCAGGCACCCCAGCGGGACCCCCACCCTGATCCGGGACACCCTTCATGGCAAACCAGCCAGCCCCCACCCATTCACCAGGCATATAATAAAAGGGAAATATGCAAATTGACCCTAACAGCAGAACAACTGGGAATGACTGGTCACTATGACACACACTGACCACCAGGGGGCAGATGCTCAATGCAGGAGCTGCCCCCTGGTGGTCAGTGAGCTCCCACAGGGGGAGCTCTGCTCAGCCACAAGCCAGGCTGATGGCTGCCAGTACAGCGGTGGTCGTGGGAGCCTCTCCCGCCTCCTCAGCAGCACTAAGGATGTCCAACTGCAGCTTAGGCCTGCTCCCCACTGGCAAGTGGACATCCCCAGGGCTCCTGGGCTGCCAGAGGGATGTCTGACTTCAAGCTTAGGCCCAATCTCCCGGGAAGCAGGCCTAAGCCAGCAGGTGGTCATCCCTCCAGAGGTCCCAGACTGCGAGAGGGCACAGGCCGGGCTGAGGGACCGCCCCCCCCCCCCGAATGCACAAATTTTTGTGTACCAGGCCCCTAGTATCACACATAAAGACCCAGGAATAGTCCTTACCAGAAGTCTCTTGATGAAGGAAGTAGACTTAAGTGGTCACTTAAATATTAATAACCATATCATAGTTCCCAAACCTGGCTGTGTTTCCAAAGTTATATCCTTAACAATTAATAACAAGTAATTTTGATGTGCAGCTAGGTTTGAAAAATATAGGTCTAAATATGAGATCCTGCCTCTCTTTTCACAGGTAATTTGGGCCACAATGACTTTCACATAGCCAATCTATAATCTGGCCAGAATGGATAAAGTGGCATGGTATTTTAAAAGAAAAAGAAACTCTCTAACGGGACACTGACAATTAGCAACAAACAAACAAACAAAAAATACACCTGTATTCTCTCTCACTGTAGTATAAATATAAAATAAAATGACATGAATTTATTTAGTTGTATTCTTAAAAGTAGAAGAGAACCACAGAGAGAAATACCACAAATGTAGGCTATGTAACCACACAGAATAAAAGCAAATGATCAAATACTGTAACACACAACAAAACCCAGAGGAGAATATGAATCAACATAATGATCCAGGGACAATGAATTTTGCCAGCAAGGATTATGGAATCCCTAGCCGCCGTCAATTTTGAACCATCTTCTGATTCTCCAACCACATCCCTATCTCCAGAGACCCAACTCTGGGCTGAACCTGGGATCCAATCATTGTGATTCTTGTCTTTTTTTCTATGTAAGTTATCAAAAGAAGCCCATCACTACTTTGGGTATGCTACTAGTAAGTTTCTTGATACTAAAAAGCAATTATCTAAGGGCAGAAATCAATAGCAATTAGAAATATTCAAAATCAATAATATTTACAACCCAGGAAAGTCAAAGTTAATTTAAAGGGCCCACTAGTGATATGAATACATATGGCTTATGCATTTATAATCATATATTTTGTAAATATATTTGTAATCAAATTTACTGCTTACATTTTTTAAGATTATGTCCCCAAGCAGCTGAAAAATAGTAAAACTGATCTGCAGGCAAATAAAACTTTCAGCACAGCCTTACTTTAAAGCAGAACACCCTCTCTTTTTTTATTTAAATTCTTTATTGTTTAAAGTGCTACATATGTCTCCTTTCCCCCCCATTGACCTCTCCCCAGCTGTTCCCACCTCCAGCAGATGCCCTCATACTGGATGAACATTCAGTATTATCTGCTCTAGTCACCCTTTAAGGGTCATCCAACCCATTACACAAAACCCATACTCAAATAATTTACTACACCAAGAGGTCCTCATTGCAAGACCTCCCTAGTGCTAAAGGCCCTCTAACCTACCAAAACCAGCCCAAAAGTGTGCTATTGTGCCTGAAAAACTTACCCAGAAGGCAGCAGTTTTCAAATGTTAGTGTGCAATATCTCTAGACACTGTTATAATGCAGGTCATTAGGCCCAACCCTGAGAAATGTATGTTTCTGTAGGACAAAGAATTCAAGTCTAATCAAGTACTGCCTAAGTTCTGAAGCAATGATATTTGGTTACTCTTTAGGACAAAACAAAGACAAGTATTACACAAGGGAATTATTCATTAGTTAATTAACTTATGAACAAAGATTGGTTTAATCTATCCCCACATATACTTAGGTAAGAGAGATAAATCATTTAGAAGACACAGTTAGATCTCAGATTTCAAGTGGCTGACTTGGGATTCTGGGAATATCTTATATTCTATAAAATATCTACACAGAACTTTGCAGCTCACAAAATATACTCACATGTATGTAGGTTCTACAAAATGCTATTATGTAGGTATAATAGATATGCTAATAACCATAAATCACAAATAAGAAAACTTCAGGTTTCTACAGTTTAAGTCCATTGTCTGTACTCGTACCCAGAGTCTCTGATTCTGGTTACAAGACTTAATTATTGACTATCACATTAGGAAAGAACCTGGAACAAATAAGATGTAAAGCATGATGAGAGTAGGGCATGGGCAATACTGTGGTTGAAAAGGTAGATAAAAGATAACATGAAGGCACTGGATGTCTGAGTACAGGAAATAAAGGTCAAGAGAAATCTCTAAAGCAGTGGTTTTCAACCTTCTGGCCCTTTAAACACAGTTCCTCATGTTGTGACCCAACCATAAAATTATTTTCGTTGCTACTTCATAACTGTAATGTTGCTACTGTTATGAATCGTAATGTAAATATCTGATATGCAGGATGGTCTTAGGTGACCCCTGTGAAAGGGTCGTTCGACCGCCAAAGGGGTCGCGACCCACAGGTTGAGAACCGCTGCTCTAAAGGAAGGATGAAAATGCACCAAAGATAAAATGCCCTGGCTTTGCAAGTTTGGCTGCAACCAGCCTAATCTGCAATGAGAGCTGGCAGCAAGCAGTCACAGTGGAAAATTTTAAAAAGAGGTGCTCCTACCTTGTCTATAATTGCCTGTGATGAAGTAACATCTGGGCCAGACTGTTGGCCTGTGAGGGACGTGCAGCAAACACATAACCAGGCCTCCTCTAATTAGAAGTCTGCTCTTCCGCCCTTCCACAATTAGCACTGAATGATGCTGTGAACGTCTTTGATTGTGCTAACTCTGGACATGAATATTTTATTCATTTGGACCATACCTCAAAAATCAACATACTTACAAAACTCCAATGTGCAATACTAACTTGATGAAAAAAACTTCTCTAAGCAAGACATTATGGATGCACAATACATACTATTTACCAAGATAATGAGGACATTTTCTGTCCTGTTTTTGTCCTGTACTATGTACGTCCACACAAAATTTTCATTTGATAAAATTGGCATATTTTAAAACTTGCCTAAGAACATAGTTGAAGTTAATTATGTTTGGAAAATAGTTTGTGGATTATGGAACACATGTCCTGGTGGTTTGAGCTAACCTGGTCTGTTCTCATTTTCTTCATGTACAGAGTTAGTGGGCCCTTTAAAAAAGAGAACAATACAGGACATTAAGAGGGATGAATCATTTTGGAGAGATAATTAGACCTCAGCTTTCAAATGGCTGGCTCAGGGTTCTGGGGATATTTTCAGTGCATCAATGTGAAAAGAGACATTGTCCTAAATTCTACACATCACGAGGTCTACAAGCTCCTGCATAATCTGGTACCCACGCAGCGCTCAGCATCCACACCTCCTACCAGCCCCTTTCTGGAAATTTTCCCCTTAGTCACATGGGCCTTTTTTAAATGTTTTGAATATTTTTAAATGCTTCCTGTTGTAGGACCTGTGAATTTGCTAACCCTCAACCTGGAATACATTGCTCCTTTTCTTCCTATTGTTGACCCCTCCCATTCCTTGGGTATCAAAATCATCATCAAATCCCTGGAATATGATCTTTGTCTGATCATCTCCACTTTAAACTGAGTTTCTTATCTATGAATTCCAGGGCTTTTGTGGATTTTCTTCATAGAATCCATTACCATAAAAATATATAGTAACCTGGGTAAATATTTGTTGCAGGAATGTTCCTTCCCACTACACCATCGCTCCATGTGGACAATGTTCAAGCTTGTCTTTATTATGACTGTGTTCCTACCAAGGCACCTAGCATAGAGTAGCTACTTAATGATTATCAATTGAATGAGTGAATAAATGAACATAACTTTTTTTTAAGTAAAAATATCAGCATGTGTAGTGCTGCAGGGTGAAGGACTGAGATTTATTTTTTAAAAAAAAGGTGGACTTGGGCCATTAAATAATAGCATGCATCTTGTGAAAGATTTATAGATATAAGAAATCCTTTGTTCTATAAACGTTCCTGAGGGACTTGGAAAATGCCTGAAATTAGTGATTCTCAAATGTTGGGGGTTATAAAGACAACATAAAATTTGTCTTTGCCTCATCTCCTCCTTTTGTCTTTACCCCATCTCCTTTTCAAATTCAGTAAGTCTAAGGTGGGTTCTGCAATAAACAAGCACATCAAACATTTTTAATAAAATAATTAATTCTACAAATATTTATTGAGCACCTACTTATAGGTGACAGGCATGGCATGACGTGATGGAGACATGGGTAATACCCACATTTAAGAGTCACTGCAATAAATGATGACCTGGTGATTTTCCACATCGCTTCCAATGCTACAATTCTCACTTATTTGTGCATTTAGTAGGTATTTGTTGATGATTCCTAAAGCCTAATGCACTATACAAGTCTTAAAGTGACAGATAATTTCTTTACCTCAAGTTCTTGAAATATCTCAGAAAAGAAGAAAACACATGTTCACATTGATTAGATAGTTGCCAAACATAAAATACTGATAAACAGTTTTACATGTTCTCAAATAGGTATGTTTATGAACAGTTAGTTATTCAGGTCTCTAAAATGTAATATAATATTTTTGTGCTTACTAATCCTATATAATAAGAGAAGAATATGCTAATTAGCCATTATGCCCTGAGGCCTAAGGACCAAGCACTTCATGACCAGATCACGAATCAGCAGGAGGGTGGGCCAGCGAGGTACAGAGGGCTGCGGAGAGCTACAGGAGGGGGCAAGGGCAGCAAGCTATGGGGGGAGGGGGCTGGGGGAGCTACAGGAGGGCAGGGCAGTGGGCGGAGAGCTACAGGAGGGCAGCAGCAACTTACTGGCACACAGATTTGTGCACAGGGCTACTAGTTTTTAATAATGTTATATGCATTGTGATTTCAAACACAGGAAATATTTTTGTAAGCACTAAGTAATATGCTACTGATTATTGTACTACATAGAAATTCTATGAAACTATTACCTTTATTATTTATGAATAACTTGCTGCAAGTAACCTAGCTGGTAAGATGAAAGGGAAAAATAAATGTATATAAATATCTTCAATATGAGGCAGTCAGTGCTAAGTACCCAATGGAAGGAACTATAAACAGAATAGGAGAAAACCATTTGAGGGGGAAAAATGCAACTGTGGGCATTACAATATATTTATTATGGAATTCAAGATGACGCTGTTTCACTAGGATCCTGTTTCTACTAGTGAAAGATTTGCAAAGAGACTTTAAGCTTCTGTTTCCCTTGAATAGTGTAAGCCAGAGAGTGAGTTTTCTTGTCAAGATGTTTTCTCCTTTGGTGTCTCAAATACCAACCTACCTCAGCCATGCTTGTGCAAGTAAGTGTTCAACGTGGGTTTATTCCTACAGGCATTCGTCAGAGAAAGCCTTCCATTAGGCTCTAGACCAGTGGTTCTCAACCTTCCTAAAGCTGCGACCCTTTAATATAGTTCCTCATGTTGTGGTGACCCCCAATTTCATTGTTACAAATTGAACATAATTAAAACATAGTGATTAATCACAAAACAATATGTAATTATATATGTGTTTTCCGATGGTCTTAGGCGACCCCTGTGAAAGGGTCGTTCGACCCCCAAAGGGGCCGCGACCCACAGGTTGAGAACCGCTGCTCTAGATAGTTTGATGCTTTAGCAGTTTTCCTTTGCAGAGGACTACCACTGGGGAGTAGCCAAGTAGTTATCAAGGAGCCTTGTTTAATAATTACTGCATTCAGAATTTGTACTGGGTTGACTGGTATCCTCTGCAAAATTGATGTTCCTCTGGAACCTCAGAATGTGATCTTATTTAGAAATAGAGTCTTTGCAGATGTGATTAGACTTAAGTTACACTGGGTTGTGGTGAACCCTAGACCTGATGACTGGTGTCCTTATAAGAAGAGTGTGAAGATCCAGGGTGAGGGGGTGGAGGGGTGGGGTGAGGGAGGGAGACAGGTGATGATGGATGCAGAGCCTGGAATGATGCAGCTGCCAGCCAAAAAAAGCCAAGGATTGCCAGGGGTCACCAGGGGCCAGGGAGAGGCAAGGAAGGATTATTGCTGGAAATCTTGGGTGGTGGGGGAGAGTGGAGGCCCCGCTGACAACCTGATTTTAGATCTGTAGCCTTCAAAGCTGTAAGAGAACAAATTATTGAACTTTTAGACCACCCAAATTTGTAATAATTTCTGTGGCAGCCCTAGGAAACTAAAACAGGACTTTATCAGCTACTCCTGTAGCATAAGTCAGTATGACCACATGCCTATTTTATCATTATGCTTCTTTTTTTTCACTGCTCCAACACAACTTCTTCCAGCATGATTTTCAATAATGGACACACATGACAGCAAAGCCACTTGAAGTAGTGACTCCTTAACAGATAGGCAGCCTAACTGTGATGTTTAGGAGTCTGCAAACGATCCCAATGTTTTTCAGATGGAATTTTCCATTAGCCAAACTTGTATGCCCAAATCAGCCCTGCTCATATTGCTTATGGGACTCCTCTGTGAGAAGACATGAAAGAAGTTGCCAAAGTACACCTCCTTGATTGCTGGGATCACTCAAGGGATTCATGAGAAAAGAGATGCCCTGTGACTTTCAGGTTAAGGATAAAAGAATGCTCTGGGTATCGCTATGAATGAGTTTTGTAAAAGTGTCTTTAGAGAAGGTTCCCAAAGCTGGTTAACATTGAAGAAGGAATGATCCATGCATAATGTCTCTATGGAAAACAAACTCTGTGTGTGTGTGTATGCATGTATGTGTGTGTGTGTGTGTGTGTGTGTGTGTGTAGAAGCAGCAACCTTTTCCTCTTTTTAAGATCATCTCTCTTTCCAGAAACAGACCACCACCATTTCCAAGGTAATCAAATTTCGCAACCTATGGCCATGCTAAATTCAAAAACCTAGAAGTGCCCCAAAAAGAATTTCAGTACAGCTTACATATACCTTATGGGTTGTTACACTTTGCAATTCGACGCAATGAACTTGAAGGGAAATGTTGAGGATTTGCCATAATCTCTGCAAATGAGACTGCCACATGTATAATTAATTCTCTAACAGAGTATCCTACCACATTTTATATTCAAGAAATACTGCATCACACATTTATAACAGCAACAGGGCCTGTTTTCAATCATATTAGTGCTTTGAGCATATGCAAGTGAATTCCATATCATCTTTTCCCCTGAATATATTTACTCTACATGCTTATTAATTATGGTGTGTTTAACCCAGTGATAATTGCAAAAGAAACCACACATAATTCTTTGAAGTCTGGAAATCAGTCAAAATTGCTTCATTTACTTGTCTCCTTTAAATATATGAGGTAGTACAGGCATCGTTAAGAGCACAGATGCTGGAGTCAGGATGAGCCGGGTTTAAAGCCTCAGTCTTCACTTTCTATCTGTGTGACCATAGAGGTTGGATTCACTGTTGAAGTCTTTATTTTCTTATCTGTAAAATGAATATTGTAACAGTGGCTACAATGGGCAGTGAAGTGGACACTGACTCCACTTGTCTCGTCTTTCCACAGTGGAATGTAAATTTGCTGCCCACTTTCCGGGTGGAAATGTATGGAAGAGACTCTTCCAGTTTGTTCCCATACCTCCATTCATTCCACTCACTGGGAAGGAGAGGATTTATCTAATTGGTGAATTTGGGAGCAGGAACTGAGTATGCCCATCAACTCCTTACTCTACCTTTTCAGATTTGCCTCCCAGCAAACATGACTGCTAATATTCCTCCAAGAGATTGAGTTTAAGGTCTGAAGACACTGACTCATGAAAGTTCTTCATTTAAATATTGCCTGGGTTGTGTCCTATATCCTATATAATAAAAGCCCAATATGCTAAGTGTCTAGTCGACCATTTGACCTTTCAACCAATCAAAGCATAATATGCTAATGATATGCTAAGGCCGTTCAACCACTCGCTATAACGTGTACTGCCCACCAGGGTGCAGACACTCAGATTGGTAGGTTAGCTTGCTGCTGGGGTCTGGCCAATTGGGACTGAGGAAGATGGGCCGGACCTGTGGTCCCTCCCTGGCTGGCCAACCTCCCGCGTCCCTCCTTGGCCCAGATTGTGCACCAGTGGGGTCCCTTGGCCTGGCCTGCACCCTCTAGCAATTCAGGACCCCTTGGGGGATGTTGGAGAGCCAGTTTTGGCCTGATCCCACAGGCCAGGCCAAGGTACCCCACTGGTGCAGAACTTGTGCACGGAGCCTCTAGTTTTCCTATAATTCTCCTGAACATATCTTGAACACACAAAAGAAAAACAAAAAAACAAAAAACTAACTCTCTTAGAAGTATGTTCCTTTTTGTAGACTGGCTGGTAGAGAGAGATGGTTTGCAAGGCTAAGGGTAGAGAGAAAAACACACTTTATGCGGGAGTGTGCATAACAAAGAGTACATGAAATTACAGTACAAAGGATCAAAGAGAAAAATTGCCTTTCGAGTGACAGGCTCTCCTTCACAGAGAAGAAAAACCAAATTATTTATGTCTATGAAGGTACCATAGGGCTCATATTTTTAGCCAGCAGAATTCCTCAGGATTGCGATAACTGAGCCTCTGCCGGAAGGACCTATTAATCCTTTGCATGCTTTGCCATTAATATTATTAGGCCACAGAAGAGGACATAAACCTTTAATGTCACTTTTCCACACTAAGAATTTTTTCCTTAGAACTTCAATAGTGTCTGCCAATTTGATATGGTACTTTAAGGAGATTAGAGAAGCAGATGGCCAAGTTTTAATGACTAATTTTTTTTTGCATCAACCAAAGATTTGTTATTTGATGCAAACTGCAAGAACAACAATGCTTCCTTTTAAGGGAGCTGGGCTGTGCTTCCAAAAGGAAAAAGCAAAAGTTTATGCTGACAAATAAAAGAGATTAGATACAAAAGGTTATAGACGGGTAAAAAAGCATTAGAATTTAACAATCAAAAAGTAAAATTCTGGAGGAGAGGGAGGCTATGAGAACCCAGGACTCATTATTCCATGAGAATTTTGAGGGACTGATGGAAGAATTACAAAGTGTCCACAGTTTACGAGAGGAGGCAGGCAGACCTTGGTTCAAGCTTTGGACAGTCCTTTGCTCTCTGGATAACCTGAGCATTAGTTTCAGTAAAAGTAAAATGCCAGGAGGAATAAATCTTGTGAAAAGATGGTATTATAAGAATCACATCTAAAAGTGCATACAGTGTTGAGCTAAGGGCCTGCTATTTAGTGAGCACTCATTTATTAATTGCTTGATGCAAGTACTCACCAGGCACTTTCTTTTCTCCTCAGCAGTTTCTTTTCTCCTGCCCTCTATAAATCTAAATAATTTGTATTCCCTTTATTATTCTCTGTCTGATGAATAATACGGTTTTTGAGGATCATTCTTTTTGGTCATTTTGTACACCCAATTTTGAGCATAGGAATATTGGGAATCCTATGGATAGTTGAGGGGGGGGGGAAGACTCCGAGAAAATTTGGAGTAAAGAAAAAGAAACAAGATGCAGTTTTGGGAAACACTTCCTCTCATGGGGTCAATGTCAGAATAAAGAAATACTTTAGCATTTGAGACATCTGGGCATGATGATGGGTATAGGAAAACAAACAAATATTGTGATATGATAAAGACAGAAGGAGAAAAAGAGTCCATCTTGGATGGCTTAGTGGTTGAGTATTGAACTATGAACTGAAGGTCATGGTTTGATTCCAGTTGGGGCACATTCCGGGGTTACAGGCTCAATCCCCAGTGTGCAGGAGGCAGCTGATCAATGATTCCCTCTCATCATTGATGTTTCTATCTCTCTCTTTCCCTCTCTCTTCTTCTCTGAAATCAAGAAAAAAAATATTTTAGAGAGAGAGAGAGAAAGAGAACTCATGGACATGGACAACAGATGTGATTCCTGAGGGAGGAGGGGTAGAAGAGGGCATAAATGGTGATGGGAAAGTAAAATAAAATATATCAAAAGATAAAAAGAACAGATGCTATTTTTTTAAAAAAAAAGACAGAAATGGTTCTAGAAGTTTCCTTGTGTGTTGATGACGTGGTAATAGAAGGAAGGGGAAGGGAATTCAGTGTATTTTTGTAAAAATAATCTGAGGCGGCACAAAAGCAAGCATTGTATAAGATCATGCTATGTAATACAGTAGCCAGTAGCCACATGGCTTTTTAGATTAAAATGAAACAGCTTTTAAAATTGTTTCTTATTCACACTAGCCACATGGCCAGTGCTCAGTGGCCACAGGTGACTAGTGACTACTATAGACTATAACCATCAACACAGAAAGTTCCCTTGGACAGTTCTTCCTTGACAATAAAAAAGGAGAAATGTTCTTCTTCTTTTTTTCCAGTGACCAATTAGTGTATTCGTGCACTGGAAACAACCCTGCAACAGGAATAAGTGATCCCTGATGTAGGCTGGAAATGATAAATGGAACACAGTGGAGAGGAAAATTGCCAGAGGCATCAGAAGATATGTTTTGGTGATGCCAACAGTGGCACGGTCATTTGTTTCAATATCTGACAACTAGAAAGCTAAAGGGAATCCACCCCTGCCATTCACTCAGGCTGCTGATTGATGGATGCCAACCTTTCTCTCTTTCCCTGGCATCCCATCATCTTTTATCTCTTTCTGACAAGATCCCCAAATTTCCCCAAGCAGAGACCTCATGCCTAAGGCAGGAACTTCTTACTAATTGTACTAAGTGGAGTGGAGATCTCTAAAGGTCATGGTTGCTTTCTAACAAGCTGTCACCAAAACCAAATGCCTTTCAAATGTGACTATCGAGTTGGTAGTGATGGCCTGAGTCTCTCTGAAGTCAAGTCTATGCAGCATGGGAGATGTCTCTGATGACATGAAGGGTGTGTAGAAGGAGCTCACAGGAACATCTATATATATAAAAGCCTAAGTGACCGAACGACCAGTCGACCAGTTGCTATGATGTGCACTGACCACCAGGGGGCAGGCACTCAACGCAGGAGCTGCCCCCTGGTGGTCGGTGCACTCCCACAGTGGGAGCGCCGCTCAGCTGACTGACGGGTGCCAGATGCAGGGCTCAAGGCTGGCCACCGCAGCCCGGAGACCACAGTGAAGTGGCAGCGAGCCTACTGAGCATCAGCAGCAGACGCAGCAGGGCCGGGATGAGCAGGAGCGGCAGGCAGGCAGGTGGCGTTGGACTGCTGGTTTCAGTCAGATCCCTGCAGGCTACACCAAGGGACACCACTGGTGCACGATTCTGTGCACCAGGCCTGTAGTTGTACTATAATTGCTAGAAATAGATTCCTTCCCATGATTCATTTAAAATGAATTTAGGCCCTGGCCAGTTTGGCTTATTGGACAGATTGTCAACCTGTGGACTGAAGGGTCCCAAGTTATATTCTGGTCAAGGACATGTACATTGGTTTCAGGCTCCTCCCCGGCCCAGGCCCTGGACAGGGCTCCTGCAGGAGACAACCAATCAATGTGCTTCTCTCACATCAATAGAAACATGTACTCAGGTAAGGATTAACCAAAAAAGGAGAAAACAAACAAACAAACACTAAATCAGGACTCATCACCACAGTGACAGGGTGTGGTTTTAACAGCAATAATGGCAGCTGTTTTCTTAACTCAGACACTAGCTGGAGAACTGCACTAGAGAAAAAACTGCATGTGCTTTTCACAGGTAAGTTAGACATGGATTCTTAGGATGCTCAGACCACCAATTAGAGGCAAAATACATACAAGCAATGTAACATGTAAAAGTCACCATGATTTTTAAAAAAACAATATAAAACTGACAGGTTCATTGTTATTTGAAATATGTGGAAAATGTTCTTACTGTCATTGCTAAATATAGATCTAGATAACATAGAAGACATGGACTTCTTCACTCAGAATGGGCTTAGAACACGCCACCATTTTATTATGTGACTAGAAGCCCAGTGCACAAAATGCATGCATGGGGGGGGGGGTGCAAAGGTATAAATATATTGTTACTATTGTATCTTTCTAGCTTACTCTATAAATTTCTTAAGGATTCATCAGACTGTTGGAAAAGTAAAAGTCAACAAGGACCATATGCAAAGTAAGTACCATCTAAATAATTTAAATATTTAACAGTAAAGAAGAAGAAATTGCAGAATGTAAAAGAAAAGTGTATCTTTCCCAAAAGGGGTGCCGTATATCTTCATTACATGCCCTGGCCTTGATTTATTTTCAGTCATAGACAAGTACAAAAATAGGGAAAAAGAAGAATCCATATCACTTTGGACCAAATCAAGTCATTCTTATTAAAGTGACATTGACAGAAGGTGGGAAAGACAGTGATACTTCATATCCCTATATTTACTTAGTTCATGTTTATTCAGCACCTATTATGCTGCAACCACTGCAAGATTGAGAATATAAAAATGAATCTTGATCCTTCCCTGAAGAAGTGCTCTGTCCACTGAGATTAAATACATAAATATAAAAAGGAAATAATTGCTGCTTTATGAATACAATTATTCACAGGGCAGCTGTCCCCAGCCCGGGAATCCTGAACTTTATTTTGGCAGCTTTTACAATGACTTAATGCAGTGAAGCTGGAAATGGTCCAGAAAAGAGCAGCAAAAATGATGGAGGCAGAGATACAGACTTATGGGGTAAGATTAAAGAAGCCAAATAAGCATTGTTTGCTTAACAGGTGTCATATTCTCAATATTGTTATGGCATAAATATCAAATGACTAGTGTAGGAGAGTTAAGTGGACTTCAAAAAGGTAAAAATGTTGGTATGAATCAAGGGTAAAACTGTAATGACAGGTGTAAACTATAACATGGAAAAACTACTTCTCTAGAAAGAGTGGAATTCCATCTCTAGGGTCATTTGATTTAGGTACTTCTCTCTCCTGGCTTGACTCTAGGATACACACACAACGTTTATTTTCAATTTGGTTCCCCGAACATTGCTCCAGGATCATGTATGTGCTAGGTATTAACCCTAGTGTTAAAGAGGAATAAGATAGGGGCCTGCTATAGGTTAAATGTTGCTGTCCCTCCAAGATTCTTGTGTTGAAACCTAAGGCCCTATGTGATGGTGTTAGGAGGTGGGCCTTCAGGAGATGCATAGGTTATGAGGGTGGAGCCCTCATGAATGGGATCAGTGCCCTTATAAGACAGGCCACAGAGAACACCCTCTTCCTTCTTCCATGTTTGGTTACAGCCATGAGAAGATGATACTTTACCAGCGAGGAGGTTCTCACCAGACAAAGAATTGGCAGGTGCCTTGATTTTGCACCTCTGGCCTCCAGAACTATGGGAAATGAATTTTAGTTGTTTATAAGCCATCCAGTCTATAGTATTTTGTTATAGCAGCCTGAACAACCAAGACCGAGCCCTGTACTTAGGGAATTTAGAGTCTGAAATAACTCCGTGTCCTTCCCATCACTCTACATATATTTCACTTCCTACAGAGGCTTCTCTGAGGCTGGAGGAGGCCAGGCATCTCAGATTACTTGGTGTTGCTAGGACCAAATCGAGCATACCATCCACTACACGACAAAATGCCTGTTTGTCCTCCCTTCCCCACCTTCACCACATACACTTGCACACTTTATTAAAGGAAATAACTCAGGCATTTAGTACAGTAGTGTCTGTTAATTTTTAGTAGCATGTAAAAATTAAACAAATGTAAGAAAAAAAGATTGTTTCTAGAAGGGAGAAGAGCAAGCGTACAATCACGGTGTGATAAAGGTGGGTTTAGATAGCTGTGCTTTTCTAAAATCAATCAGTCAGTAAATACTAGATGTGTGTGCATGCATCATGTACATGTGCCCATGGGCCTGACTAAATAAGGTCTGCAAAGCTTTCTTCAACCACCTTAGGATCACAGGTAAGTTGAGTATAACCAAAGGCAATACAGCATCCTCTTCAGCAGCCAGCAGAACCACAGGGTGAACAGCTGGCTCAGGGTCCAGGGTCACACAGCGAGCCCTGCAGGCACTCCTGCCCTCTCTTTGGACCTGGGATCCCTGCTCCTCCCTCTGCACTTATCCTCTTCCTCCCACACAGTCAGGGGTGACCTGTCGACACTGGGATTTCACACCGCTTTTCCCAGTTCCTTTTGTGTGTTTTTGAAGTCAGTAAAAGTGTGGTTTACACTTGAGAAAACTGCAAAAAATAAGGTTGACCAAGAAACAAACTAAAAAACTCGTGGAAATATTCTTTCCAAGATTTGGAATAAATGACATGTACTATAGAAAATGTGGGTTGCATGAGATGGGCAATATGCCAAGGACTTTACATGCCTTATTTTAGTTAATACTTAAATTATCTTCTTTAACACCTAGAATACCATGATGAGGCATTTAGTGTTGGGATTTCCATTTTACAACTGAAGAGGAAGAGACTGAAGATGATAATTTTTTCAAGGTTATAATGCTAAATGGTGGCAGGTGTGTTTGTAACTTCAGAATCTAAGTTGTTAACAATGGGGCTCTTACATGGGTGAGAATAAGATGCTAAAGTTGAGGAATGCTATACCAAGAAAATGAAGCACTCCAGAACAGTAGCAGAAAAGATGGAAAGCAATTCAAAATTGCACCATTTTTGTTATGGTCTGTATAGCTAATGTCATTCTTATGATTTATAATATATATGTCTATAAAAGTTGATTTTGTCAGATATGACTGAGCCCTTTAACTTTAGAAATTGAAAAAAATGAACTGATTGTTACTATATATGGTGACTTCCTTACTGTTAGCATAGATAGCTAAATATTAATAAAGGAAGAGAGCAAAAGGAATCAGACATTATTAAACATAATCAACTAGGAAACATAAGCTTGTTTAACCAGGAAGTTACAGCTTCATATAATCCAGGAGATCACAGCATTTTCAATCTCCCTGGTCCACTCTCCCAGACCCTGGGGGGAAGTAAGGGCGTGTGCAGTAAAAGCCAAAATATGACCATAAAGGCCTGTTTGTCTAGCCTGGGAAGAGGATCAGACGGATAAGGGACAAAGGACCCCAAAAGATCTAGGAAATGGATTGGTTAGGGGGAGGATCCAGCTCAAGCACTCAAAAGCGTGGGAAGTTTCCTGGCCGGTATAGCTCAGTTGATTGAGCATGGACCCATGTAACAAGAGTTCACTAGTCCAATTCCTGGTTGGGGCACGTGCCCAGGTTACGGGCTTGACCCCCAGTAGGGGGCGTGCAGAAGGCAGTCTATCCATGTTTCTCTTCCACCAATGATCCTCTCTATCCCTCTCCCGTATTCTTAAATTAATTAATTAATTAATTTTTTTAAAAAAGCTTGGGAAGTTTATTGGTTAGTTTGAAGAAGTGCCTGGTCTGTCCCAAGCCAGAGATAATATAATCAACCTAACAAAGAATCTCTCTCTCTCCTTCCCCCTTTTCTCTTTCTTTCTCCCTCTTTCGGTAACACATGCTCACCGTGTTTGCTCACATGTTTTCTCTTCACAGCAACCTCCTGGACTTCAAGCAGGCTTAAAGCTGAATCTGGGTACTGGATACAGCAGCACCATTGGCCAGAGTGCAGCCAGGAACTAAACGAAGCTTTGATATGGACTAAGCTTTGGCACAGCACAGAATCTCTGGACACTGGCCCTATTTCTGGGCCTGGTGAAGACAAGATTGGACTTTTTCCACAGCAGGACCGAAGGAGTTGAGGCACTGGGAACCTGGGGCAGCGGTGTCTTTCCACCCAGATAAATCTTATCTGCCCATGACCTCTCTCATGCGGGTTCCTCAGAATGCCTTTTTTTTTTTTTGCAATCCCATGAAAGAACCCCACTTCCTCCAGCAAGATCACCAGGCCATACTGCTACCTATATATGTTACTTTGGCCATTAATCCTTGGGTTTTCATGTCTTTATCATAATAATGTGAGAGGTATGTGCGTGTGCGCTGAGAAAACAGTCTAAATAACCACTCAGAATTTGTACTCAGTGATGTGTATTTCTGTCCAGCACAGTGTTTTAAAGCTTGAGAATTTCAAGGCTTTCATAAAAGTCCTATTTTGGCCATTAATCCCATCAGACCCACTATATTATATAGCTCTAATTTACACATTTGGCATCTAATTGACCCTTGTAGACAGTGGAGCTGGAGATATCTGATCTAGTCAAGAATGAGCCTCTTATTATGCACTGACGTATTTGATGCTTATTCTGGTCAGAAGGCAGATATTTGTGTGGCCTTGAGCAAGTCATCACATTTCTTCTGAAATCATTTTAGCTCTCAGTTTTTCTTATCAGTAAAGTGAGCATAAGTGCATATTTCTCAGTCTCTTCACTGGGAAAGTTTCTCTTTATAGAATAATACCAGCTAATCAATGGTAAATGATTGATAGCATTGGAAAATCATCATTTTTCAATGTATAAAGCAATGATGGATCTAGACAATGATCACCTAAAATCTATTAGGGAAATGGCTGAGGGGAATTCTCTAACAACAGATGATCTGGCCTGACAACCATCGGAACCCAATGATCAATCTTAACATCTTTAAAGGAGAAACATCAGATGCCTCCTGTAGGAAGCACAGGACATCAATTATCAATCATGTGCGCCACAGATCAGAGATCTTTAACTAGGGTTTCTCCATTGAAAATATCTCTGTACTTTTTCATAGGTCACACTTGATCCATGCCCTATTTAGCAAAAGAGTTTGGAGACAAACCAATGGGAATGAACTTGAAATAACAACTTTAGAAATGAAAAAGAGAGGAGAACTGAACTTAACAAATCCATATGAAAACAAGATTTCATTTTTAGAACTTTATTTGCATGAAACTTTTCAATAAAATGCTATGTATAAATTGAAGTGTAATGTTTTATTAGAATCATCTGCCATCCTAAATAGATGGTAGTTACCCGGAAAACATTAAATAGAGTGAAAGCATCACAGTTTTCCCTTTTTTCATTAAACTGTTAAACATACTTTGTGACATGTTCAAAAAGTAACGAAAGACATCGGAGCCACTGACTTGTATTAAAAATCAGCATAAGCCTCCCTGACCTTCCTGAATTGGCCTGAGAAACTAAAAGACTGGTCTGTTTAGTTTTATAAACTCGGTCTTTATACGAGGAGTCCTAAACTTCCATGATGAAAGGAAAATTAAACAGAGAGTCAGAGGAAAAGGACTGGAGATGGGAAGGTAGTCAGGCAATTACTAGTAATTCTCAAAAATGAACCAGTTCTCAGCGAGACAGGAGATTCTTTACAGATCTGCACAATTACCTCCAAGAGCTCTCTTCCTCCTTTTCCTCCAGCCGATCGGTCCCACCTTGTTTATTTTGTCCTCCAGATTTTGTTGTTGCTCTATTCTATTGAGCCACGATTGAAAAAGAGAAAAAGCCCAACAAGTGGAATGGGAAAGTAGGAGCTGACATCACTGGCCAATAAGCCCCTAGGTCTTCTCTCCACATATAATCAAAGGAAAACAGTTTGTGGTAAGAAACCCCTGCAGTGGTCATAGAAGTCAATAACAATGAGAACTGGCTAAAACCAGATCAACCCAAGATGCAGGAAAAATTGACCAGAGAAGGACCTCAAAGCTCATTATACCGTCATTATGGAAAATGACACCACAGAAGGGGCCCTGGAGGTCAAATGCCATGACACTTCCAGATGGACCATATTTATTAGGAACAAGATCCCACCCAATCCCCAACCAGAAGGCAGAGGCAGAATTTAGCACCACAAAGCTCAGAAATAATCCATCTTTGGAAAAACATACAATTTCTAGAACTAACTCTGGAGTTCACCCTGGGGCCACTTGGATGCTACTTTCACAGCCTGCAGCTCCAGCATCCTGGCCCCTTTTTCTCTACCTGAAAAAAACAGTTGCTTTTGTTCTCACTCTGACTCATTCTGGAATTTTTTGTCGCATGAGTCAAGAGCCTGGAGGTCCCAGACCCTGCCCTAGGCCTGGTCAGGGCCAGACCCTGAGCAGAAACGGTCTGGTCCAGTGACCCTGTGAAATTTTTCTTTTTCTTTTATTTGTATTACTTCTATTGATATTCACTTTTACCCAATTGATTAGGGCAAAAGTGGTATAGGGTGAAGGGAACAAAGGTTTGATTCTGGAAAGAAAGTCTGGACATTCTCAATAGGATTTTCTCTTCCACAAAGACCACTGCTCCAGACTCCACTTTCCCTTTAGACTCAGTTTTCTTCCATTCACTAAAACTTGACCCTGGTTCCTTTTGGTAAAGTAGGGTTAATGAAGATACCAACTATGGGAGTTATTCTGAGGGTTAAATTAGTTAATTCATGAAAAGTGCTTGTAACAACACATAGTAAGCCTTGTTAATTGTTAGCCGTATATTATTGATGTAGTTATTATTATTACAAATGGTGACAGAAAGAGACTTGTCTTGGGGTGGTGAACATACAATACAACATACAGATGATGTATTATAGAATTGCCCACCTGAAACCTATGCAATTTCATTAACCAGTCACCCCAATGAATTCAACAAATAAATAATAAAATTTATTAAAAATATCAATCCCCAGAGGGAAAGTAGGGGAAGGTGGGGGTAAGGGGAAGAGATCAACTAAAGGACTTGTATACATGCATAACAAGGACAACAGGGGGATGAGAGCATGAGTGGTGGGGGGGAAGTTGGGGGTTAATGGGGGGATGAGGACACATTTGTAAGAGAACACATTTGTAATACCTTAACCAATAAAGAAATTAAAGATTAAATATATATATATATGTATATATTCTCAATAAAACAATGTGACAACTGATAACTCTCTGATATCATCCTCAGGAGAATCTGAGTTTAGAAAGTTTTGGTCATTTAATCAACAAGAGAGATAACTTGTTCCTCCGTGTTTCAGTTTCTTAGTCTTTCTTGGACAGTTTGGTCTAGTTGGTAACATGGCCTTCGAATTTTCGTGATTAACACTGGTCCAGAAATAAACACAGCTATGGTATAAAAGTAAAGTACAGGATTGCCACTGGAATCGTTGATTAAGATAAAAAGCAAAAAATGCATAGCATTTGCATGAAATTTGAGGTGCTGCCACTAAATAGATAGGTGACTTGAACAATGCTAGCTGATATCTCTGAGCTTGTTTCCTACACCAAGATGTGTGAGAAATGTACAAAGATCGTACTGAAGCTAGGACGACAATTAATTGGGACACCTGACTTATGCCCGGCTGGCAGTGCCTGCAACATGTTCAGAGCTTATCTCTGAAGAAGCTCGCTTCAGGGCTGGCAGTCAGACACATCTGGATTCCAAGTCTGGCTCTCTCTCTTCCTCCCTGTGTGATTCAGGCAAGTGCCCGTCTTCTCTGACTCACTACACTCTCACTCAGATAAACAGCCCAAGTTTGTGGTGAAACTATAAACAATGCCTATCACAGCGCTTGGACCACAGAAAGCTGTCAATGCATGGCACCTATTGGTAAGTGTGTTACTTCCTATGTGTCTGAGGTTGGACCGACTGTTTCATGTCTGGGGAAAGACTCCTCCCACCACACAAACAAGCTACTTTCTCATCCAATTTAGAAATCAAAAATGTTTTCTCAAAAATTGAGTTGTTTTTTTACCATGTCCCAGGTGAAGAAAAGAAAGCTCTGTGTTATGGGTGGAGAGCAAAAGTCTGATGTCAAAGGGAGGAAATACCCCTCAGTATTTGTCTTCAGAAACACATAGGCAGCCTCTAGAGTGCAGTCTGGGGGGTGGGAGGGCGCAGGTAGGGGAACTGGGGGGTGTTAAAAGATAAGAGCAGCTCTTTCCCCTCCTGGTCCCCAATGCTAGGGACTGAGGCGCTTCCATGTCTCCCAGGAGCCCTGGTCTCTAGAGGGGTTCAGTACATAACATTTTGCGGGCAGATATGGCCTGTGGAAACGCAAGTTTCAACACTCGCAGAGACAGACTTTGGGAGAAAGGCAGAGAGTAAAGAAAGGCCCAGTTCCTGGGCTCTGGAAAGATGCTAGGAAAGCCAACTTAGTCACACGAGAAGGTTGTGCCATCCGGCATGAGTTTCCCAAACAATCCTTATGTTTGACTAACGGTGCTCTTTAAAAAGAAAAATAGTTAAAATAAAAGTTAAAAAGAAGAAACCTTCTCTGGCAATTTGTTTATCAGGTCACTTCAAGCGAGGCGATTTGAGAAACTAGCAAATGCCGCTGGGGGAACTAAAATAATAACAAGCAACACTAATATAGCACCTTTCTTCTTCAAAGCACTTTACAAACATGAAGTAATTAGGCCAATTAAAACTTGAAAAAGTAGCCTATTTAGGCGCAATCTCCTTTTCGCATACAGTGCATCTGCTGGAAATGACTCTCTTGCCTTGTTTTCAATGCAAAAGACGCTCACAGGAAAACACGAGTCCCATAAATAACTAGCGGCGCTGCATTTAGAAGGATCTGGGTCTAGAAGCATTTAAGGCGTATGAATCAAAAGTATATTTTCCACACCTGATTCTTCCCCAAGATCTCCCCCACAGAGCCTGGTAGGTAAACACCTCCTGTGAGTGTCTGGCAGTAATGGATGAGAGCAGCAGACAACAAAGAGGAAGAGTCTGGGAATGAATGGGTAGAAGATTTAAGTTTGACTCCGTGTCGTAAATGAATGCCCAAAGAGGAATCCCAGAATCACTGGGCAAAGGGGCAGCGTGGTTAGAAAGTGTTTTCAATTGGGAGCAAGGAGACTTAAGTCCTTGTTCACGTTTCACCACTCATTCACTATGTGACTTGGGAAAATCATTTAATCTGTTTATGGTTTCGGTCTCTAAATGTGAAATGAACTGTTTGATTCGATCCATGGTTTTCAAAGTATATTCCGAAGGTACTGTGGGCCCCGATGGGGATTGGCGAAAGCTCTGAGCTGCTCTGGTTCAGGAAGAGCAGCTACATTCTTAATTCATTTTACACTCTGGAATTTTATGAGATGTGAATAGTTCCATGTCTAATTAAGTAAGAAAATCACTGGAATGGATGATATCTCAATTCGCTCGCAACTCTGATATGCTGTGACTTCATGAATGTTTCCAAACCCTGTAACATATAGGGTAAATTTCAATGAAAACTTTCACAACATTGGCTTAATCTGCTAGGATCAGAGGAAGAGTAAAAGATTAAAACAGTGTTCATGAGTTCTCTCTTGTGCACCATAAATGAGGGGTCAAGACGGTTATTGTACTTTGATTTATCTGAACCTAGATAGAGTAGGTGTTAGCAGAGACCCCAACTAGGCCTCTGCTCTCTCTTCTCTAGGTTCTCTGCCTGCCCCTACCCTCTAACCCGCTGCCCCCCACCCCACCCCACCCCGGCCCACTGTCTGGTTCTGGTCATCTGGGCCTCAAAATTTAGGTTTGGGGAGGAATAGGGAACTCCAGTCTTGCCATTTTCAAAGAGCCTTGTATAAAGCTGTTAGCATCATTTCTCTGATTTAGGAGTATGTCTCCTCTCTGATCTATAGCCCTGGAGGAGAAGAGAAATAAATGGAAGGATTTGAGCAAATAATCCTCCCAACTACTAGCAGTGCCCCCCTCCCCTTTTCTGGAATCCAGGCTGCTATTAGGGACCCTCTCTGACAGTGTACTTCAGAAAACTGGTCTGTTAGTAGAACATGTCATTTACCCCACAAACTGTTTTATTAATCTGAATTATAAGTGAGGAAACTGAGACTGAAAGGACAAGTGCACAAAGTCCCAAAGTTTGGGTGCCAAAGGCAAAAACCACCAATCAGGCTTTCTAAATTCAGCTCTGTGACTTTCTCCATCCCCAAGATGCTTTTTGATTTAAGTAGCATAAACCAATAGCACCCAGCCCAAACCAAGCAAGTTAAGTTGTGCTTCCCATACTTGCCATCACTTACTCTTTCTCTCCAGATACTCCTGGTTGGAGGACAGTGTGCCCAATGGCAGGAGTATGGGTTTGAAGTCAGGGCACCTGGCTCTCAACATGTCAAGTGACTTCACTAAAGTCACAGTCAAAACCATGATGTGTCTAAAAGGTGTGTGGTTTGTTTGTTTTTCTTATTTACAAAAGTATGAATATTAATATGTACCCAACTATGTCACAACACTATTATATGATTAGAACATGCTACTTGTGGGGAAACATCAAAATCACTTTAAACTGCTCCACCTATCCCTGGTGTCATTTAAGATGTTTCTGTTTCTGATGTTTTCCAAGCATGGCAACTGAGTAATGAGCCAAACTAAAGAGTTTCCAGGAGCACAGATTTCCCCAGTGAAAATAAAGGATTCCTAATTCCAGATGGAAAAAGCATTTTGGCATTTCCTTAGAGAATATCAGTAGTGAATTAAAATAGAAATAGATGCTCCTTCCTGAGTAAAAGTCTAGCAGCTCATTTATAGGCCTAGCCACACTCTAATTAAAATAGCACCATTATCTGGGAAATTGTGAGGAAAAGCCGCCAATACTATTGACTGTTTTTGCAAAGCCAACAATCACAGGAACTATTCAGTGACAACCCCTAATGCCCAGATAAAGGATATAAAAGGAAAACAGTAATCTATGGCTACAGAATAGTAGGGAAGGTCCCAGTAATGACTAGAATTTTTTTAAGTGGTCTAACAGTCAGTCATAGGGTCTTGAGAGTCAATCAAAGGCACGAGTTTAAACTGGTGGACCTAAGCAAAGGCCTACTGCTGACTGTAAACAAACAGCTCCCGTTCTTCTAGGGCAGTGGTCGGCAAACTGGGGCTCACGAGCCACATGCGGCTCTTTGGCCCCTTGAGTGTGGCTCTTCCACAAAATACCACGTGTGGGCGTGCACGTACAGTGCAATTGAAACTTCGTGGCCCATAGCAGAAGTCGGTATTTTGTGGAAGAGCCACACTCAAGGGGCCAAAGAGCCGCATGTGGCTCTCGAGCCGCAGTTTGCCGGCCACGGTTCTAGGAGCCTAGACTCAGAAGCAGGAAGTGCCTGCATGCAGGGCATGGCAGTGTCTCCTATGCCTCTGAGCACACCTGGTAACTCTCGAAAGAGCACGTTTCTTACCAGAAAACACTACACAAGATTCTGGCCTATCCCTAAGCTTACTTTCCCAGTTGTCCCTGGCAATAATGCAGATCAGCAAAGCAGCACAGGCCCTCTGGATGAAGACTGAAATTTATATCCCCAGCCCTAAAAGGCTTCCATTTTTTGTTTGTTTGTTTCCAAATGAAAACCATTGTTTGGATTTTACCAACATCCAGCTTCCTCATTGTCAAATTAGCTTAACTATCAAATATCAACTATACTTAGGCAAGTCAGTACTAGATTCCTTTTTACTTCTTTTAGTTTTGAGATATAATTGACATATGACATTGTATGAGCCCACATAAATAATGATTTGATATGTGTGTGTGTGTGTATATATGTATATATATACACATATATATATTTTACAAAATAACCACAATAAATGTAATTAACATAGATTAGCTCACATAGTTGCAATTTCTTTTCTTGAGATGAGACCTTTTAACACAGTGGTTCTCAACCTTCTGGCCCTTTAAATACAGTTCCTCATGTTGTGACCCAACCATAAAATTTTTTTCCTTGCTACTTCATAGGCTTCATTGGCTTTTGAACATCTTGAAATTACATATATTATTTGTGTGTGTGTGTGTGTGTGTGTGTGTGTATCTGTCTGTCCTATGAGAAATTTCTAGAGAGAGTATTACTGCCTATGTTCTCATAGTTTTATGATGTTATCAGGACTTCCTAAAATATTTCTAACCACTGATAAACCATCTATAATTTAACCTATGATCATTCAGTCTTTTTAGTCTGTAAAAT
Organism: Myotis lucifugus; assembly: GCF_000147115.1. Taxonomy (NCBI): domain Eukaryota; kingdom Metazoa; phylum Chordata; class Mammalia; order Chiroptera; family Vespertilionidae; genus Myotis; species Myotis lucifugus. The sequence continues at coordinate 28,275 of NW_005871351.1, read as the reverse complement.
AATGTGTCCTTATTCTGTCTCTACACATTAGCCCAACCCATAAACGTCTTTCTAAAGGTAAAAATATTTAAACAGAAGAAAATTCCCTCCTCCAAATACCACATGATAAACAATATTGTTTTAAAAGCCTGGCATTCATGTTCTACACCTCTGTAGTAAATTAGAAAAATCTCAGAAATCAAAGTCCTAACACTTCTCTTAGTCTTGTCTTGCTATTTTGTGGGGTTAGAGTCTGGGCCCAATAAGTCTACTCATTTTTAAATGGTAAAACAGAAGAACCAAATGTGTATGCCCTCAGAGTTGGGCATGAATTTGTAGTTATACCCTTCCTTCTGCTCTTTCTCCAATAGAGGGGGAGCTCTCAAGCAATAAATGCTATACTCAAAGGCAGTGAGAGAGGCAAAATTTCCAATGATGAGAATTTTTTTTAAACAGAGCTTTTTCATTATTGCCTTCCTTGGGAAATCAGCTATAGGTAGGAAATATTGAATCTTCACTTAAAAGACGGTGATGAGGAATAGATGTACTATACAAGCAAGTATTGGCTGAAAGGTAATTATAGGGAAATGGATGTACTAGTGTGAAGTCATTTCCCCATGGCATTCACAGAATCCCTTATGACCTGCTTCAGGTCAAGATGGAGAACTCTGAGCTGAAGGACAGCACCTAAGTGGACTGGTAAATATCTGAACACTGCACCCAGAGAAAATGGATTAATTACTTTAGCACCAATCTTTAAGAAGGGCTCCACACTTGAGCTGTTGGCTTCTATACTTGACCTTATAATGTTAAACTGACTGTGTATCCTATAAATGTATACATAACAAAGAGGTAGGGAGATAGATAACATGGTGAACAATAGAATAAATATTCAAAGAGATCTTGACAGCTGGATAAGTGGGTCAAAAATCAGCAACATAAACTATCACCACCATACATTAACAGCATGAGAAATATAAGCTCTGAAATAAAACAAGCCTGGATTTAAATGTCCGATTTACTGCTTAATACCCATGTGGGCTCGCATGCTTTCTAAGGATTAGTTTTCTCAAATGTTAAATGGGGACAATAAATTCTATCTTAGGGGTCAGTGACTAAATAAATTATATAGCATAAATTAAGGTCATAATATAGAATTAGATTTAAATTATTGGAATGACTTAGTTGTAAGTAGTGTATTACTTTTAAACATTATCTTTAAAAATGAAAATAGGGGGATATCTGATATTTATTCTTCTATTCATTTATCAAATCTTTATTAAACACATAATAAATGTTTAAATACTCAACACATCCAGTGTTATGCTTGGTTCAGGAGTTACAAAGATGAACCTCAACAAGCCAAAAGGCAGAAGTGAGGAGTGGTAATAAAGAAATGAGGAATGTGTAGATGAAATGACAATTCACTGTATAATATTAGTAACACATACTTCCTGGCCCCATGCTCTGCTCTTCCACCTGACTGTATTTGAATAAGACAGGTCATGCCTCAAAATGTCCTCATATGAGGGACAGTGACCCACAGAAGCCCTGATGAGCAAACAAACATGCCTAAATGACTCCAACTGCTATGGTCTGAAAGTGATGTCCCAGCAAATTCATATAGTCAAATCCTAACTGCCCATGTGATCGTATTAGGAGGTGGGCCTTTGGAAGATGCTTAGGTCATGAGGATGGAGTCCTCATGCACGGGAATAGTGTTTCCATAAAAGAGAACCTACAGAGCAGCTAGCCCCTTCCACCCTGTGAGGACATAGCAAGAAGCTCACAGTCTGCAATCTGGAAGAGGGTCTTTGCTAAAATTCGAACATGCTGGCACCCTGGTCTTAGACTTCCAGCATTCAGAATTGTGAGAAACAGATTTCTGTTGTTTAATGAGTTTCACAGCCTGTGGTATTTAACTATAGCAGCCTGCACAGAGTAAGATACCAACCGACAACACAGCCAACTGGACCAAGCACAGATACCAGATTCACAATGCTTGCTATATGCAAAGCTAAAGGCCATTTGTGAGCTGAGCCAGGCAACTCTCTGTCTCAGGAATTTGGACTAAGCAACAGGAGAGATTGGTGCAACTGGCAATGCGGTCTGGAAATGGGGGGATGCACAAGATAGAGTTGAGTCTGCATGTGGGCGGGGGACATGTCTGTACTAACATTTTGAAACTCAAGACAAATTGCTAAACATAAAAACACAGGGAAAATCAGACATGCCATAAGGATGAGAGCCACAGATTGTACGTAAGGCCAAGAGCTTCAAATCCCTGATGATAATAGAAGCTCCCTCCTTCCTGAGCACTCACTCAGTGCTACATAATATCTACACTTCCCTGAAATCAGCAGAAAGTGCTCTGTAATCTCATGGCTGGTATTTTTCTCATTTAAGACATGAAAAAATTGAGACCCAAAGTAATGTTTGCTAGTTTCAAACTTGTGGGAAGCAGGATTCAAACTCAAGCCTTCTGGCATCTGAGTACATTACTGTCATCCTCTCCTGTTGTCCAATCCTTTTGTGTCCTTATACAAGCCCCTCTACCTTAAAGCAATCTGAGTCTTCCCATCACTCCACAAGAAGGAAACTAGATGAGCATAGAACCTTAGGACCTGACAGGGACTCAGCTTCCAACACAGGACCTGGGGCGTGAGCAATCCTGTAGGCCTGTGAGGCCGCAGAAGAATGGCCTTCTCCCCTCAGGGAACATCCCTCTCTGTCTACGTGGCAGGGCTGAGTTTCTGAAGGCCAGCTTCTGATAGTTTTTGAGGAGGCATTTTGGAATAACAGAACCTTGAAATAGTAATGAAGCAACATTTCTTGAAACCTTCCAAGTGCTCCAGCAGAATCCTTTTATGAATGCCTCCAGCATTTCTCCAGAGACCTGGGGGCAGCCTAGCCTTCCACTCCTCACCATGCCACAAATGGAGGAAAAACGTGGCCCAAGGTGGTGTGCTTCTGACTTCTGAGAAGACAAATAAGTGTTGTATTCAGCAGTCACTGGACTGTAAGTTGTGTGATTCTGACTGTTTTTTCCTCTTGTCTATAAGACTTTTAGAGAGGAAGAACGATGTGATTTTTAACCTTTCTATAAACAGCGCTCAGTATAGTTGCTGGACATGAAAAATTTTAAAAGTGTCCTTCAATAAATGAGGGAACAAACATAGGAAAGAACATAGTATATTGCTGATGGTATTCACCTTCTCCAAACAAAAAACTTTTAAATTTGGTTGGTTATTTCATTATACACACACACACACACACACACACACACACACACACGTATAATCACCTATTTTTATAATTCAAATGCAGGCTCTAGAGCCAGATTTCATGGTTTTAAATCCCAGCCTCCTATTTATAAGTGAGTTACCATTTCCCTCCCTCAATTTCTCAGTTTAAGATAATCTCTAAATACTTAATAACTAGAGGTCTGATGCACGAAATTCATGCAAGAGTAGGCCTTCCTTCCCCTGGCTGCTGGCATAGGCTTCCCTCTGGCCGCCAGCAGGCACCAGGAACTCAGGCTTTCCTCGCAGACCCAGTTTCTTCAGGAAGGTCGTCCAGAAGGATGTCGGGTCTAATTAGCATATTGAGCTTTTATTATTATTATAGATTATTAGAGGCCCAGTGCATTAATTTGTGCATGGGTGGGGCTTCTCTGGGTGGCCTGTGGGGATCGGGCTGAAACCCACAGTCCAATGCCGCCTGTAGCTCTTATCTGCTGCTCCCACTCATCTTGGCCCCACTGTGGCCCCACTGTGTCTGCTGAAGGCTCACACCCAATCAGTCCCAATTGGGAGAGGCTCGTGCTGCCATAGCAGTGCTCACCAGCTGTGAGCCCTGCATCTGGTGCCCTCCTGAGGGGAGTGACCTGAGGGATGGGGCTGAAACCAGCTCTCTGACATCCCCTGAGGGGTCCTGAATTGTGAGAGGACACAGGCCAGGCCAAGGGACCCCACCAGTGCATTATTGGGCTGGGGAGGGACCACGTAAGGGCTTCAGGGCATGTCTGGTCCATCTCACTCAGTCCGGATCGGCCAGACCCCAGCAGCAAGCTACCCTACCAGTAGGAGTGTCTGCTCCCTGGTGGTCAGTGCACATCATAGCGAGCGGTTGAGCAGCCTTAGCATATCATTAGCATATTATACTTTGATTAGTTCAACAGTCAACCAGTCACCAGACAACTGAACACTTAGCATATTAGGCTTTTATTATATAGGGTACCTGCCCCATAGGGTCACTGGGAGGATTACCTGAGACAACAAAAGCCCCTAAGAGTACCAACACATAGTATGTTCTCAATACACATTAGCATCTTTGTTATAATTATTCCACTTATAAGAAAATAGAAGATAGCCCTCTTTATTTATAAGGTTCATAGATTAGATATATAGGAAATACTATAATACTAAAAGTAAGGTTCTAGAATATAATGTTTGTTCAAATTCCAGTATGATTTTGTGCAAGTTCCTTTACCCTCCTATGTCACAATTCTTCATGAGTGAACTAGAGATAAAAATACTCCCTGTTCCACAGGATTAGAATTATGAAATGAGCTCCTCTATGTAAAGCTTTTAAACAGTTAGGAGTTTAGAGTAAGTTCAATACAAGTGTTTGCTATTATTAATTATTATTATGAATACATATTGTAACGATACCCAAATATAAAGTCCCACATCTATGCTTTATGGCTTCTATACTTGAAGATGTCTCCATGGTTTATCCTTCTTGCCTATCTGATATACACTACAGCACTCCCATCTGCTTTGACAACTGTTGGAACTTTGCAACTAATCCAGAGTTCTGATTTAGGGCATGTATCAGGGAAACTGGAATTGAACAGGGAGCTAAAAGAAGCATGGCTACTTGCCCTGAGGCATTTTGGCCAAATGTTCTGATAACATTTTTTTTCCCCCTTTAAACCTGCCCAGAGTAATTATGGCTCTTAACAATTGTTCTAGCTCTGGAGCAAATGCTGGGTGACTCCTGCAATCAGTTTTATCAAACTGACATTCTAACAAATGTCTCTTGCTAAATGTCAAGTGAGATTTCTGGAGTAGGAAAGAAAAATGTTTCTTTTCTTCTTCCAAGTCCCACGTTTATGTAGATAAAAAAGACACTGCATGGCTGCCCATTGTTTCAGCAATTCAGACATCTATAATAATCCACCAAGCATCCTTAACAGTCAAGTGTCCATTCTTAACACTGGGAAGAATTAATTATGAATGTGGAATCAGAATGGTGGTCAGTCGATCAATCCTGGAAGCTAAATGGCTTGCAGTGATGTGATCCTCCTGCAGTTTTCATTAAGCAGGGAGGAGGCCCAGGGTGTAGGCAGAAGCAGAGTGAGACTGATACCTGTTAATCACAGGTAAATCATCTTAAGCAATATTCTGCTCAATGTAAAAAAAAAAATTCTATTTATTTTTAATTTATATTCACAACTTTCTCAGGTAATTATTTTCCCCTTTCACAAACAACAACAACAAAATGGGGCTCCAAGAAAATAAAGATTTGTGACCCATCTAGTCACTAGCATAATTGGAATGAATGCCCATGGGTGAGTGTTTAAAAACTCTGTGTTCTTACCCTGTCCCGTGTTGCTCAATGGTTAGAGCATCAGCCAGGCACACCAAAGGATCTTGGGTTCGATTCCCAATCAAGTGCATGTACCTTGGTTACAGGTTCCAACCCAGACCTGATCCGGGTGCATGCAGGAGGCAACCAATTGATATGTCTTTCTTACATTGATGTTTCTCTCTCTCTCCCTCCTTACCTCCCTCCCTCCCTTGCTTCCACTCTCTAAAAATCAATGGGAAAAAAATATCCTCAGGTGAGGATTAACAACAAAAATAAAATAAAATAAATAGATAAATAAAAAGTCTGTGTTATCTACACTATACAGTTTATCACTGAAAATGTATTCATTTATATTTTATGCAATTTAGCAGTTTTTAGATGATAGGAATTATACTAACTGCTAGAGGTACAGAAATTATAAAAAACTAGAGGCCCAGTGTGCAAAATCGCCTGAGACCCAGACCCACCGCGACAGCAGGACCCAGACCTGCTGCACCGCAAGACTGAGACCTGCCGCACCATGAGAACCATCAATGCACCTCCTTGTGACCCGTCGTTTGGTCATACAGCATTACGGCGTTACGGCCACTGGCCTTTTATAATATAGATAATAATAATCCCTGACTGTTAATAATTAAACATATAGTGTGATTGTAACTAACAGTAGTGATAAAACTACTTGGGACTTTTTAGGCAGTAATGACTGAGATGGATTTTAAAGAAAGAACATGGAGATTAGATGGGGTTGATGGGGTAAAGGAAATCTAGGTAGGATGATTTGGAAACCCACAGGTAATTAGCTATTATTGGTGTATGAAACATGAGGAGGTGGGATAGTTGGCAGCTAAGTTAGAGAGGAGGTAAGCATCCAGATCATGAAGGCTGAAGCAAAAGAACTTGAACTTATTCCGTGGCTCACTGATTTTTAAACATTTATCTTTAAGCTTTTTCCTTCAAAGTAGCATCTAAAATACTAAAGTAGATAATAACCAAGTTTGCTGGTGGATCCCACAAAGAACATTTTAAAAGCCACTCTTTGTGGATGATGGGATGACACCTGATGGTTTAAACCATAGAAGTCACATAAAAATAATATTGTCTCAGAAAGATTATACTGGCAACATCATAGAGGATAGGTAGTTGGAGAAAGAATCAGAGGCAGAAAGTTCAGCTAAAAAGAGGGGGGCAGGGGAGGATATGGTACTGGGTAGGAAAAAAACTTGCAAATGCCTCAAAAACTCCATGCAGGAAATATCACATGTCCAAAGCAAGGCAGTGATAGTGAATCAAAATATACTTTGCTACCCAATTTTCATCCCCCATCCTTTGTGGTAATCATATTTCAAAAAAATGGTGGGGAACAGTGGGACTGCCAATGTCAGTTCCAAGTAGGATCTGCTTAACTTAAGCCAATCAGAAACTCTTAGCCCCCCAGCCAAAGTGATTGGTTTGGGAGTACCCATATAATACAGATTGGGCTGGGAGGTTTTTTTGGGAGGGTAGAAGACTTCTCTCATTTTATTCTGAGAGCTATAAGGAGAAGTGATGTCCTCCCTACAAGATGAAAGCCTGGAGCCATACAGCCCTGGATGCTGAAGCAGGCCATCTCATAACTAAGGGGGAGACAGGCAGAACAGAGTGTCATGGAAGGGGAAAGGAGAGACATAAATAAGCTGGGTTTTGACAATATCATTAAGCTAGTGCAACATACCTCATTCGAAACCCTTACCACCTCCAGATTTTTCATTTCTTTGAACCACTAAGTTCCCATTAATACTGAGTGTATTCTGGGTTGAACTTTCTCTTTCTTACAACTGAAAGTCCTTAAGTAATATAGGACGGTAAGGAATATTTTTTTAAAGAATGGATTTTAAGTAAGGTAGATCCATGGCACTGACTAAATTTGACTCGTGGGTAAGGGCAGAGCACAGGATGACTCCCAGTTCACTCATGGCTTCTTTGGGGCAGTGACCGTGTACCAAGATGGGGTTACAGAAGCAAAACCAAATAGGGGAGTGGAAAGAAGATACCGATTTGGGTTTGGGATGTGTTTTCTTTTAGGGGCTTACAAGAGCCAGGTGGTAATGCAATAGACATTCGTTTTAATCAATCTACAACCCTGAAGAAAGGTAAACACCCATCTTAAAGAGGCCTTTCAGGCTGGTGACACTTCAACGCCATGCATTCCCATCTGGCTGGTTGATATTCCTGGAGTATGTTTGGAGATTTATAAAGAGAGTAGCTAAATATGACCAATATTCCAAAGCCAGCAATTAAGGGTGGAAATGGAAAGAAATTATGTAGTCTAATGAATGTATAATTTTAAACATTAATTTTAGACTGAAATAAATAAGAATGCAGAGTAGAGAAAACTCAACATTTGCGTTGTTAGGTCTGATCAAATAATTGAATGGATGTCCCCTCCACTCCCCACCCCCAACCCCCGCCCACCCCCAGAACTGACGTTTAGATCACCTCAGGAGGGACATTCCTTTTCGCTTAGACCACATTTCACTTGCTAAGACCACATTCCACTTGCTGAAACCATTATCTTTCCCCTCAGGACCCACCCAGAGAATTCTCTGTCCAGAAAAGCCCGCCTCGAGTCCTTTAAAATCTCTGACTCCCCATCCCTGGGTGCTGGCACCATTTTGGGGCTCAGCCCGTTTTCCAGATGACCTAATAAATCCATGATTCTTTACCCCTTTTGGCCTCGTGTGTTCCTCCTTTGGCAACCCTTACATATGTGACTTTTTAAGATGGAAGGCTAGACTTCACAGTGGCTGGTTGAGGTTATAATCCATGCCTTTTAAGAATTAACTATTCAGACCACTCTACTCTAAGAAGTACTTTGAAAACTTTGAAAAAATATATTGTTTTGGGAGTTATCATGATTAATTTTATCAAGGAAATCAGTGTATAAGATCAATTTTCCAATATGAGATATAGCTGTATGTAAAAAAAATTGAATTGAGAACCTGAAACGGAGGAAGGGGAGTTCTCAGGATGATGGAAAGGTCAAGGGAATGGGCCAAAATCACATTTGACCAGGTTTGCTGATGTTACCTGCACCTGGCTTTGGCCCATACTTTATTTCCTGGGAAGGGACTATTACTGACAAGTACAGGGATCCATCAGTGTTCTGGGTTTTATTCTCCAATAGTCCCTGGCTCAGTAAAGGAGTGATTTGATATTTACACCATTGCAAACCATTCAGGTGCAAATGAGTTCCAGTTGGCAAGGTCTCCATCAAATTTTGAGAACAAAGGTCTTGTAGGGAAGACCCACAAGGCAGTTTACACATCAAACAGCCCTTACTGAATGATGTTTTGATGAAATAATTGCAAATGAATCAGAAGAAGTAAATTACCCTTGAAATAATAACAATACTTAGCATTTTCATTCTCAAAGTGTTTAACACATTGCTAATTATTGAATTACATTCTAGCATTATGAGGAAGGGATGTCTACTCCCACTGTTATAAATGGGGGAGCTGAGCTATCAGGAGGGGCGATGTGTTCAAGACCAGAAGGTCCATCTAGAAAGAATGGTGAGTGGATCTCAAGCAGCTGTTCTCATGAGTGAAGCCACCAGTGAGGTGAGCAAGGAGAGACTGTCCTTCAGTGTCAGCTCAATTCCCTTCCATTTTTTAAAAAGCTTCTGAATTGAAAATACTAGTCTACAACTGAATCTTGTTTTAAACTATATCTTTATAGATTTGTGGCTCTATCATTTGGGAAACTGTGGCCACTTTGGGGAAAATGTGTGCCTTACATAGCAAGAGCGAAACTCTGAATGGCTCCTCAGGACAGCTATGGGAACCTGCAATGAACACAGCACTATGCAGAATGCAGTCACAACACACTTGTGAGGCCTTCCCAGATCCATGCCTCCTAACTGCCTTGACTTCTTTTTCTACTTCTTGTTCTTTGGCTCCTGACATAGACTTTAGAATTTGATGCCTCCTGTCCCCGGTGACTTCCTGGGCTGCTTCCATGAATTGGCATCCTGAACTCCAGCTGAGAACTGAAGCTATTACTTGCCTGCTGTTTTCTGGAGTTGACACTGTGGACACCTGGAATTCATTTTGCCAGCTCGGTTCAGTGCTAAAACATCACCGTGCATATGGTCCCCTAAGTAGCCTTATATTTTAGGGCCCTGGCAGCAAACTAACAGTTAGAGGGTCATGTTTCCTTTGGCTGTTTGTGCAGCCCACACTGTGCTTGCAAAGACACCATGACTAGGCAATATAGTCCTCTCAAAACAAGAGTTATGTCCCACATAAAACAAGCAGACTTGCTGCATGTGTTCCTAAATGCTTCCTTTTTTTAAATATTAGCTACCCTGTACATTTATCTATTGTTATATAGAAAATCACACTGAAATGCTGTGGCTTCAAACAATAATCATCCCCCACGGTTCTCTGGGTCAGGAGTTCTGGCAGGGCTCACCCAGGAAGTTCTTTGCTTCACATTATTATATTGACTGGAGTTACTCATGTGACTAGAGTCTGCTGGGAGCTCTGCTGTGACCGAAATATCCATGATGCCTTGCCATTTTCCTGGGTGACACATGGTATCTAACCATTTGATCATCCAACCGAGAGAGATAAAGCTCCTAACCTTCCTTAAATCGGAGTTCGAAAGTCCCAGAACATCGTTTCCTCTGCATTTGTTTGGCCAAAAGGAAACTGTAGCTTAAGAATGAACTCTGACTGCTTGTGCCAGTTCCTAAACCACTGTTCTACTTGCCCTCAGGCAATGGCTATATTTCAGGAATTCAAAGGAGATCCTGGTGACATACTGAGCCACTGACCAAATGCACAGGGGATGGCCCATATAAAGGACACTGTGGGTAAACAGGAGATGTTTCACCCTCCTCTCTTCATGTGGAATCTGTAATCATTTATGCTAGACCAAAGCAGGGCTCCATTTGTTTTCTATGTTTATTTGGAGAAAAGGCCCTGCTCATAAATTACCAGAAAAAAAATGTTACCTTAATTTACAAACACATTGTTTTCAAACACTTTGAGTGCACCTGTATTTGTATATAAATTATTTACTTGTGAGTGGAGGTCATTAAGGGCACTTACTTGCTGGTTATTCTCACTATATTTTCCTTCTCTTAACACCATAGAAATGATATGTGGAATTCATAGGAGAAACGCAAACTCATTGGTAGATTTCCACATACTATTTTTTAAGTTTAATGAATGGTCATATCTTTTAAATTAATCAAAGAATGCATCTCAGATAAATCTGAACTACCTAATAAACCTAATAAAATCATATTCTTTTTCGAAACCTAAAATATTTATTAACATGTACTTATATATTGCATTTATGTTTAATTACTTATATTGTTGTACAGATAATCTGAATGTTCCATTTTCTACTGCATAAACACATTACCCTCTTTATTCATTCACCATTTAATGTTTATTGCAGACCTACTAAACACTAGGGTAAAAAGATGACCAAGATAGAATCTTGCATTCATTTACAGTCTCCAGCTTAATGTACAAAGTGTAAAAGTATTAACAGTCATAATTTTAGACACTCCTTGAGGTAAAGTTAATTTTGAAAGAAACAGAAAAAGAGAGAAAGAGAAGAGGGAAGGAGAGTTGGAGGAAAGAAAGGAAATAAGGAAAGGGGCTCTCTGAGACTGACTGGTCCACCAACAAGGTACCATGTGAGGGCAGCTGTATTGAGAGATGTCAAGACAACTTCACTCTTAGTCAACAACTGTTTCATCTTGAAGGTGAAACTGATAATCCACATGTTATTATATAAACATGTGATGGTAAAGCTCTAAGATTATTGATTTTTGTCTCTCCATCAATCTTCAAGATTTCTGAGTGTGTGTGTGTGTGTGTGTGTGTGTGTGTGTGTGTGAACACTCACATACACGCATGCCCAGTTGAAACACAGGACTTTAGTACTGACCTACATCTTCTCTTGAGAATTGATGGACCAAGTTCTGTTTATATGAAGTCACAAAAATACATGCAGATTATCAAATAACACACTGTTTAGTGACACTACCTTATATATATTTAAGAGCATGCCACTTTAATAAAAATAGGTATTTGGAGTTTGGGAATGTGTCTTTAAGACCCACATTTGGTTGTCTGGTGGCCCATGCTCTCTGATTTGGTCCAATATGTCATTACAGGGACATCTAGTGGCTGGGTCCAGAAGTATGAAATCAGCAACAATGCAAACATGATTCATTTTCCCCAGAGAGACAAATGGCCACGGGAGTAACCAGTGGGAAAAATTAGGCCAAAATTGTCCATTATGCATAAATGGTTCTCTTTGCTCTTTGGGGAGCTTAGAAAATGTTGAGATAAAAATAATTAAAAACAGTAAATAATAATACCAAAATTAAAAACAACAACAACAAAAGGTTGATTCAATAAACCTCTATTTATGGTATACTTTTAGGATTCCTGCTTTACTCAAAAAGAAAAAAAAGACTATTTCCCTAACTGTATCATGTCAGAAATGCCACATCAGGCAGAGAAACATTGGCATGGATTATATTTATATCAAAATGCAAGTTTCCCTGAGAGAGATGACCCAATGACCTATATCAGTCATTGACACTTTAGTGTGAATCACTGCGACAAAAGCTAGAAATGAGCAAGAGAAGAAGTTGACAGTTTAGGAGAGAAGGATTAAAGCAACAGTTTCCTGAATAGGAGAAGGAATGCTGTTGTCATTAGGCTACATTAACCTTAGAAACTACCTAACTTTAGTTACTAAAAGAATGTTGTAGTTATCAATGTTTAAAAAAAAAACTCAAGTGGCTTAGAGGCTATTCTATAGTTCTGAAAGTGAAGAAGGGTTGACCTCTTTTTTTTTTACTATGGCAGTGGAGAGGGAAGTATTATAATAAAGCCTAACTATCTCCATAAATATTCCTTAAAGCACTTTCTAACCTGTGGCAAGCTGCCCACCTCTATCTGAAACTCTTTTAGATTTCAAATTAGAAACAAAGTGGGATGTCAAGTATATATCTCAATCGCCTTCTAAGGTAAGGAATTGCATAGAGAGGGAGGAAATGGGTCTCGGGACAATGAGGGATCTACAGAAGCTCGCATTTTGTCCTCTCCTCTCAGGGCACCAATAAAACATCCCAATGTCCCCAAATAATATCCCAACATCTCACAGGAGGGAAATAATGTAAACTTTCAGAAAACACTAGACCAGGAAACATGAAAGTTTCTGAAAATATTTGTTGTGAAACCTATATCCCTGTATTATCTGTTCATCAACAGTGTAAGCTTTTGTTTTTGCTTTTCAAGGAAAGAACTGTCACTACCACAGTGCACAGCATTCATTCCTTGTTCTCTCAGTAATTTTAGTCATGCCCTGTCACTCTTGATTTCCATGCAATTTTCATGATATGTTTAAACCAAAACCGGTAATCCTGAAAGAAGGAAATTAACACAAATTCCAAATTAAGCTTCCATAGTTATTTCCTTCTCTGAAAGTTGTCTCTACTTATCCATATTTCTACATTTGTAATATCCTTCTCAGCCTAAAAAAGCATGCCAAATGAAAGTGTTACTGCAATTACTGAACTTACTAAATAATAGGCAGGTTGAGAGATTATTAAAATAGTTTTCCAGCATGTGTGGACCCCCATTCACCTCCTTCAAAATCACCTAGGGCAGTGGTTCTCAACCTGTGGGTTGCGACCCCTTTGGTGGTCGAACGACCCTTTCACAGGGGTCGCCTAAGACCATTCTGCATATTAGATATTTACATTATGATTCATAACAATAGCAACATTACAGTTATGAAGTAGCAACGAAAATAATTTTATGGTTGGGTCACAACATGAGGAACTGTATTTAAAGGGCAAGAAGGTTGAGAACCACTGACCTAGGGCCTTGTGACCCAAATAATGGCCCATAGCCCTGCAGCACTGCCAAGCATCACCTAGAAATGCACATTCTCAGGCCGCTCCCTAGACCCCCGAGTTATGTGTAAGCATGTTAACATTTGGAAAGCGCTGCCACAAGACAGTGTATAACCCTCCACCTTATTTAATTCCATTCACCCCAAAACCTGCAGAATCCCCATCTTTGGGGGTAGAGGAAGGAAGGCAAAGGCTTGAAGATCTCACTAACAGCCTTCCAGATAATTTTTGAAAAACAATAAAGTTTGACAACCTTATTTATTGATTCCTGTTTGCTTATCTGGGACTCTGAGACTTATGACCTGTGGTCAAACTCTCTGGTCAAGTCACTATGCTTCCCTGAGTCAGACTCTTGTTTCTGCAAAATAATCTTCATAGGGTTGTCTAAGTCCCAGGGGATACAATGCACAGGGAAGTAGTCTGTGCACACACACTAAATGCTACAAATAGAAGAACTCATTACTATTCTGATGTGCCTAAGAATACTTTTTTATGTTTTGTTTTGTTTTTTGAGGGGTTAATCCTTACCCGAGGATATTTTTACATTGATTTTATTTTTTTAGGGAGAGTGGAAGAGAGAGGAAAAGACAGAGAGAAACACTGATATAAGAGAAACACATGGATTGGTTGCCTCTTGCATGGACCCTGACCAGGGCCCAGGAAGACCCTGCAACCAAGGTATATGCCCTTGACTGGAATCAAATGGGATGCTTCAGTCCTCAGGCCAATGTTCTACCCACTGAGCCAAACCAGCTAGGGCCCTAAGAATACTTTAACCCTCTGTGTCCTAGTGGCTTCCACTCTTTGAACACTAGGAAGGAATGTCCTTCTCCTGGAGAGTCAGCTCCGTGAGTGTCCCTGCTTGGGAAGTGCCCAGGGATTTACTCCCTCTAAGATGTGGGGCAGTGTGAGGCTGCACATCAGCTCAGCGAGCAGCTGGTGATACAGCATTCATATTTGCTGGCTCAGCTATAACTACTCCTTCTATTCTTGCCTGCTTTTTGCTTTGTTTTGTTTTGTTTTGTTTTGTTTTCAGGCTAAGGTGTTAGGGAAAGAAGCAGTAACTGAGTGCAGTTCCTAGTTGCCCTGCATTTTTTAGACCAGAGAATCTTTTCAGGCCTCTGCAAAGAGACTGCCCATCGGCCAGAAAGGTGGCCAACTTTGAAGAGACTGAGTGGAGATGGCAAGTCCATGAGATCCCTGCTCCTGTATTTTCACTTAGATAGGCTCTCAGTGCTTCCCTTTATTACAATCACAATCACCAAAAGTGCCAACAATGCTGCAGGACCAAAGATAATGATATAACTCAAAGATAATATTGTTGTGTACAGTATGCTGAGCGTGCAAGAGAACATTAATGAGAATGATACTGGAGTGTGATTCCAGGAACAGCATATGAAGATACTACTGTTACTATGGAAAATCCTAGCATATATTACTAGCAGAATTGATAGACACTGATTCAAGAGTGCAGCTCTCTCATGCTTTGACAAAAATTTCAGACCCCAGCAGGCCTTATATTCCATTACAAAAGAGAACTATTTGATCTATACCATCATCGCAGGGCATTGATTTCTCAATGTGAATTTACTGATTTCACAGTGGTTAACATTTATGAAGTAACTACTAAGAGTAAAGTATTCAGCCAGGTACTCTCCATACTTTATTTAAAATCACTAGGGACCTAAATCTTATGTTGCCCCAGAAAGAGAGGCCATAAGAAAATGTTTTATCCTCACACCTTCACATCATAGCCACATGCGTATTTGTCAATAAATATATTTCCATTCATAATATAATTATTATGTTTGTCAATATTTCCCAAATGGATTTCATAGAGTGCTAGTAATTTGCTAAATGTTAACAGATGTTTCATAAAAAAATAGTGTTCCATAGTCAAATAGATTTGAAAAGCACTCAATCAAATAAAACTAAACATGTTGAAAACAGGACTGCTTAAATCAGTGGTTCTCAACCTTCTGGGCCTTTAAATACAGTTCCTCATGTTGTGTGACCCAACCATAATCTTATTTCCATTGCTACTTCATAATTGTAATGTTGCTACTGTTATGAATTATAATGTAAATATCTGATATGCAGGATGGTCTTAGGTGACCCCTGTGAAAGGGTCGTTCGACCGCCAAAGGGGTCGTGACCCACAGGTTGAGAACCGCTGGCTTAAATACTTCAAACATTCATTTTAACTTAGGTTTTTAAAAGAAAAAGAAAGAATGAAATGTTTGCCAAAGATGTAAGACAGGTCCCAGAACAATTTCTTCTCCAAATACATAGTAATATCTTGCTTTTCAAAAAGTTAGTAGATGTATTTCATGGCAACTCTCTAAGGTGGACACACCCCCATTAAAAGTTGCCCAAGCCAGCATGACTATGTCATTTATCCCAATATTTTTTATAATTTGTTTAGTCTTTTTCATTTCCCTTTTCTTTTCACAGATATCTCATAGGGAAAAACTGGAACTTCTGGCAAGACTCAAAAGGACCAGAGAGAAAAAAAGGGATTTTGAAGGGGCTAAAGGCCCAGAGCTTAATTTGAGCCCTTGAAAATCCATGCCTGCCTCCCAACCCTGCCACTGGCCCCCGAAGGTGAACCGAATGCTTAACAAACAGAAAGTAATACTATTCCTTTTCTTAATCCGTCATTCCCACCCCAGACTGAGACTTACATACATTATTTTGGACTCATATGCAATGAATCCCAATATCAGATGGTCAGAACTTGCTTATGGAACATAGAGTCAATCACAGAGAAACTACTCGAATAAAGAAATCTTTACCATGTCCAAGTCTCACCGTGGCAATAAGGTCTATGAATTTGGCCAGAAAAGGCTGAGAATCTTTTACAGAAATGAGTCACCAGCTTCAAGTGTCTGATGTCCCACAGAGATCTTGTATGTGGCCACAGTCAGCACGGAGAGCCTATTCTGCAACACCAACTTCTACTTCCAAAAGCAAAGCCAGTTAAATTCAGGTTCTAAATTCTACTTCTCTAAATCATCTTTTCTTACAGACAACAGAGTATCTCCTCCCAATGACCTATTCTGATGTTTTCCATGGGCTGAATAGATCCTTTAAGAGACCCTAAAACCAGTATTGTAAACCTTCTAACATTAAGTTCCAATCTCTAGCATTTAAGATGGAGACAGATACGTCACCAGTACCAGTACTTTCCCTAAAGTGGGTTTCAGTTTTATAATCTAATAAATCTGATAAGTACCAAAATCTGATAAATGACCAAATGTAAGGCACCTTGCCATCTACAAATATTTTAAGTTACTTTCTCCATTCTGGTATAAAAGACTCAATTCTTTATAATCTTCCGGCAGAAAATACACTATTCCCAAATGCAATATAATAGGCCAAATTCAATTATTAGTGAAGCTTCCAAAAATGGGCATCATGAGAGATTGGATTTTATGAGACTTGACAAACTCTTACCTCCAGCGCTGAGTTAACTCACCTATTACGGTATAATAAAAAAAAGTTCCATGGACACGGATAATAGTTGGGTAGGCCTGGGGAGGGGGGTTAATGGAGGGAAAAATGGTACATCTGTAATACTTTCAACAATAAACATAAACTAAACTAAAACAAAACAAAAAATATATGCAATGGTCACCCATTGCTGACAAGAGAAGTGTCAAACTAAATAGGTGTTTAGGCTCTGCCCTTGAAAACTATTTACTTTTTACAATATAATTCCCAAACTGTTGTTGTCTTCTTTACACACACACACACACACACACACACACACACACACACACACACACTTCAGGACTGTCCTCTGTCCTAGGGATTTAGTAAAGATTCAAGGGCAAAAAAAGGGGGGGGGCACTGTTCATATCAGCACAGATCCTACAAGCCTTTTGTAAGCTTACCTCCAAGACTTTCAAGCCTTTGCTGATAATCATGCCCTGGCCAAGTAGCTCAGTTGGTCAGAGCATCATCCAATATGCCAAGGTTGCAGGTTTGATGCCTGGTTAGGGCACATATAAGAATCAACCAATGAACCCATCAATAGTGGAAAAACAAGTCAATCTCTCTTTCCTCTCTCTCTCACTTTTTATCCCTCCCCACTTTCTCTAGCTAAAAATCAATTAAAAAATACTTTGTTGATGATCTTCAGCCTTGTTTTCTAGAATGTATTTGCCCTAATTCAATGTCCATTTACTTAAGAGTCTTGTTATTCATTTCTTTATTCCATGTTTTTTTTTTCTACAAATTCCCCCGATTTCTTTGTATTGGACATAGGGAATAAAAGATAATTTCAATATAGTACCTCT
The DNA here is from genome assembly GCF_000147115.1 of Myotis lucifugus. Lineage (NCBI taxonomy): Eukaryota > Metazoa > Chordata > Mammalia > Chiroptera > Vespertilionidae > Myotis > Myotis lucifugus. The sequence goes on along the minus strand of NW_005871351.1, from coordinate 10,470 downwards.
GTTAGGGGAGCTCAAGCCTTGTGAGATAAGTAGGAGAACTGGATGGAGGGAAAAGGGAGATTAACAAAGCTCAAGCAAATAACAAGTAACAGGAACTATATATACCCACTGCTTAGATTAATTTTATTGTTTGGTCTTCATACAATGTGATTCATTTCTTAAAATAATTAAACCGATAATTTTAGTAAACCTATTCTTTTTTTATATATTTTATTAATTTTCTACAGAGAGGAAGGGAGAGGGATAGAGAGTTACAAACATCGATCAGCTGCTTCCTGCACACTCCCCACCGGGGTTGTGTCCACAACTAAGGTACATGCCCTTGACAGGAATCGAACCTGGGACCCTTGAGTCTTCAGGCCGACACTCTATCCACTGAGCCAAACCAGTTAGGGCTAGTAAGCCTATTCTATTTCAGCACTGACTAGATACTGGGTGAAGAAGATCCCCGATTTCATAGGTCTTACATTCTAGTTCATTGTTAGTGTATAGAAATAAAATACACTTTTATATGTTGATTTTAGTATCCTGCAACTTACACTGAATTTATTAGTTCTAACAGTTTTGTGCCAAACATTACTGTGTAGTCTTTAGGAGTTTCTACATATAATATCATGTCATTTGCAAATAATGACAGTTTTACTTCTTTTCAATCTGGATGTCTTTTGTTTTCTTGCATTGCTGTTCTGGCTAGAACTTCCAATACTATGTTGAATGATGAAAGTTTTGCCTTGTTCCTGATAGTAGAGGAAGAGCTTTCAGCTTTCACCATTGAGTATGATGTTAGCTGTGGACTTTTATAAATGGCCTTTATTATGTTGAAGTACTTCCCTCCACATCCATTTTGGTGTGAGTTTTTATCACTGAAAAATGTTAAATTTTCTCAAATGCTTTTTCTGAATCTATTGAGGTGATCATACAATTTTTATTCTTTTTCTTAATGTACTGCTTCATGATTGATATTTATAAAATAAATATTTCTGCTCACTCTACAGAGAAAGGATTAAGGGGGAACAAGAATGAAAGGGGGGAAGAAACATTACTGATGTGGTAATTAAAACAATCATGTGACCTAGGACCCATGACAATTGAATAAGAAACAGATCCAGATATATTTCAGAGGTTTTATCTATGGCCTCCTCCTTATTTATTTATTTATTTATTTATTTTCTCAGCATTGAAAGAACTATGCAAAGTTTTCCAGTGAAAATCAAATGACAGCTATCAGGAGAGTAACACACAACACATGAAAAAGTACAGTTTAAAAGACTGTATATCTAATTCAAAGATGCTCTCTAATGGATGGAAGCTAGTTAACTCATCTGTATGGTAATGCTGAGATAATGAGTTATCAAGAGCCAGTCTCCTTAGGGGACAAGGGAGAAGGAAGAGCTCACTCTAGTTTGGAAGGCTACTTGATACTGTTTTAAAGATTACCGGACATGCATGACTGGAGAAACTCAACATTAGAGCTGCCTGGGAATTTAGATGCCTGTCAGCTGTATTTGATAAGTTTTGCCAGGACTGCTGGTGAATGTCCCAATGTACTGGTGAGTATTTTGATCAGAATCAAGCATCCTGGGTGGAGGATGGAGTCTCAAACGTGCCTCTCTTTCTAAATGTTATCCATATTTTATTTCCCTTAGTCCCAAAGCCCTAGATGGAAGGTTGAGGCAAAGTGAAAGAAAAGTAGTGAGTACTAGGAATAGTGGCTCCCCAACAAAAAATGAATGGGGAACTGGGACTTCCACTGGAGACAAGGCCTATGGAAATCTTCATACTGGGACTGCCCAGCACCAGGTGACATAGTTGACTGCTGGAAGC
>NW_005871351.1:5198-6932 GCF_000147115.1 Myotis lucifugus | reverse complement strand
AGGCCCCACTGTACTGTATAATCTGAAATAATACATCTATCTTCAAAATGTTACCTAACAATAGTAATGCCTTATATATGCAGAATCTTTTGCTTCACAACAAGTGCTACTGAGGCAGGTATGATGCCTATTCTATTAAAGACTATAGCTGATTTCAGAAAGTGCAAGTGACTTGATGGAGGTTGTAGAGCTAGGAAATGGTAGAACTGAAATTTCTGATTTCCAGTCAGGGCTCTTTTTACTTTGACATATTACTTTCTGCTTCAACATTGGTGCTATGCCAACCTTACAATATCAACCTTGATTTGGATGACTGATCCTAAAATAATTAACAAAGGCCTAGAGGAAATTAGCAAAAAGAAACAGAGTTAACAGGATAAGTCGCATTTTCCTTTATTCTCTGAGAATATATTATGGGCACTTGTAACTTCAGTGTGAAATACAGCATAGACTGTCAAAGGGAAAGCTCAGAGCAGAGTCTGTTATGAGCAGGGAAAGAGTAAATTCCATAGATGAGAGAGAATTTTGTAAACCCTAATGTTATGGAATATTTATAAAAATAGGCCAGTAGCTATAGAGCATGGTGGCTTTGAAGAGAAAAAAGAATAGCAATAATGAGAAAGGCCTTACATAGCACTTCCCCAATGACCCAGTAAAGTAGTCATTGAACCAGAACTTCTATAAAGTTGAACAGGAACCCTTCGATCTTCTAGGTTACAGGTATCAGTGAGTGTTTACCACTTGGCCTTAATAAATCAAATGTTTTATGGACAAAGGCATTGGCTATAAAGCTCAAGTAAGGTAATGAGATTTTAGAAGGGGAAAAAATTAAGTCTAGTAATGGGAAGAGAAAAAAAATACTGAGACATGTTAGTATGGGGAACATAGTTTAACTTAATTTCTATCCCTTTCTTTTTAGATCAGGGAGAAAGCTACACCTCAGGACCAGCAGAAAAATAAGATTTAACATGCAACCTTCCATTCACCCTATATCTCCTTTGCACATGTTCCAAGAATATACTGCACAAAGAAAACACTGAATATCCCCCAAGAAATAACTCACAAAGTGTTAATGAGAAAATCTCTTTTCCCCAGAGCTTACTCTCCTGACACTTCAATTCTGGATAAATTGAACGATAAAAGCAAATCAGGACAAAAACTTGAGAAACTGACAAATCCATTCTTACTACAATTTAAAGTTTAAAAAAGATTAATCCTATATAATAAAAGGATAATATGCAAATTGACCCTAACAGCAGAAAGACTGGGAATGACTGATCACTATGACACACACTGACCACCAGGGGGCAGATGGTCAATGCAGGAGCTGCCCCCTGGTGGTCAGTGTGCTCCCACAAGGGGAGCTCTGCTCAGCCACAAGCTAGGCTAATGGCTGCCAGCACAGCGGTGATGGTGGGAGCCTCTCCCGCCTCCTCAGCAGCGCTAAGAATGTCTGACTGCAGCTTAGGCCTGCTCCTTGCTGGCAAGTGGAGATCCCTGAGGGCTCCTGGGCTGCCAGAGGGATGTCAGATCCCCTGGGGAGCGGCCCTAAGCTAGCAGGTGGACATCCCCCGAGAGGTCCCAGATTGCAAGAGGGCACAGGCCAGACTGAGGGACCCCCCCCCAAATTTTTGTGCACCGGGCCTCTAGTCTATATATATATATAAAAGCCCAGAAACCGATGCACGACCAGATGACCATTGCTATGACATGCACTGACCACCAGCGGCAGAT
>NW_005871351.1:0-4794 GCF_000147115.1 Myotis lucifugus | reverse complement strand
GGTGTCACCAACCTGGCATCACACATCAAGGACATTCACCGAGTGGCGCTGAGGTTCAAAGCTCTCTGCCAAGTTCCTCCAGGACACAGAACATGCCTTTACCCAAGACATTACCCCGGAATATCAGCTCAGACTAATTTTCTCATTCAGCAGCCACTCAGAGGGCAGGTCCACAGCTGTTTGGCTGACCAGGATGAGCGGTGCTCCCACAGTGAGCCAATCCCATAGGCTATGCCCCCCACCAGTGCACAAATCCGTGCACTGGGTCTCTACGTGTTTGTATAATGGGTAACCCTGTTCCAGTTAACTATTGCTGTGCATAGAGACTTCAAGATTTATTTTCAATCCTTTCAATGGCAGTATACATTCATTATTATTTTGTATTAGTTTTAGATGTATGCATAATAGTCAGACATACACGTACTTTACAAAGTGTCCCCTCCTCCCAATATTTTCAGTGCCCACCTGGCCCCATACATAGTTATGACCACATTATTGACTATATTTCCTATGCTGTACTCTATATCCCCATGACTATACTCAATCCCTTCAGCTTTTTCACCCAGACTCCCAACTCTACTCCTTCTTGTATCTGACCATCCTCTGTATCAAATAGGAAGTTACTCTGTTCCTTTCACCTCTGTCCACTTATGCAGCTACCTTTAGCTAGCAAATAGTCTCAAGGTGGACTTATTCACACTGCTTTTCAATGACATGCTATGGGGAGAATGGAGGAGGTGGTGGCTTGGCTTTTCTTGGTGTTACTTCCAGTAGGCGAGATGGGCTTCCTTGCATGGTGCTTCAAGGAAGAAAAATGGAAGCTACAGGCTTCCTAAGGCCCATCCTTATGGGTATGCAATGTCATTTCTCCTACATTCCATCAAAGCAAGTCCCAAGGCTGCTCCAGATGCAAGGAAGCAGACTCCACTTCCTCATGGGGACCACACAGCAAAAGAATGTACATACCAGGATATGTGCAATCAGTGGCCATATTTTTTTTTTCTTAACCACGAAGAAATGAGAAAAAGTGTGGCCATTTTCCTTACTTCTTTGGATTATGTTAACAACTTCACCTATTGTAAAGCTATGTGCATGTGCCTACACGCTCATGTGTGCATGTGGTGTGTGCCATTAAAAATCTATCTTTACTCAACTAAGTATGCACCAAAAGACTGTCTTAAATTGAATAAGTAAGGTCCTAGGTACAGGGTAAAGTGCAAAAGAATCCAGAAGGAAAATAAAAATTAAAACTAATGCAAAAATGACATCATGTTGAAGGTCTGATCAAAGCCCAGGAATGAAGAGGAGTTTAGAAATAGGAGGGAAAAAGAAGGCAGGCAATTATAGTTAGGCCATTAGTTTAACTATGTAGACAAATTATGGGCTTGGAAGTCATAATTTTAGCATAAAGCGTGCTATGAATGTGACCATGTGTTTGTAGACATAAATTCCTTTAAACAGGACCTGTTTTCACAAGTTTACTCCTGACAATCATTAGATATACATATTATCATTTACAATCATTTAAGCTTGCTAAGCCTTAGTTTCTCCTTTGAAAATTAAACATAATAGCAGTATCACCTGCATTTGTTGATACTTAAAAATTAAACAAGATCTATGTGCATCCCTGTTGCTGGCATAGAATATTCTATAAATAGTAGAAATAAATAAAATATGTAGCTAAGCAATTAGCTGGCTTCCAATTATAAATTCTACTAAATTTAATTTTGAAACAATTAAAATCCTGTAAAAAATTTGCCTATATTTAAGTATTCAAAATGTATTGTTTTCTGAGCTCTAAAACACTGAATTTTTAACATATTAAATAGGTTGGTACATAATTCGCCTTTTATTTTTGTCCTCAAAATAAGTTTGTTGAAAGAATTTGGGGGGGAAAAGGCCATGCCTCCTGAGAATATGTGATGAATGACTTCTAAAACACACACACAAAATCTAATAGATAAAAGTACTATAACTGACAAGATTCCAAGGTGTAAATACCTGTGGATGTGTTGAGAATAGTAAGACAACCCTCAAAGCATATAATACAATTTAAATATAGCACTGCAATCTACTATATAATGATGTTCCAACTGCCACATAAAATTTGGATTCAGTAAACACATGAAAGAGTTCTTTTGGAACCTCAGAACAATCAATTTCCATTCATAATTCCCCCTATAGGAAAGAGAAAGAGGGTGGTGAGGGTGGGGGAAGAAACTGAGAAATTCCTATATATACATAGATTCACATTGCACAGTATTTGCATATTTCATAATTATGTTAACAACGTCACCTATTGTAAAGCTATGTGCGTGTGCATAGACGCTCATGTGTGCATGTGGTGTGTGCTGTTAACATCTTTTAGGCTTGCTTGAAGTTTTGTCTTCCGTTTATACCAACTTTGCTTCCTTAGTATTTTCTCTATGTTATTCCTTCCCTAATTGGGCAAATGTGATAATCTGTTATGGGTCTCCAGCTCATTAGTGTAATTTAGTCAGGTTCTACTGTATTTCACCAGGCACATCACCCAGGCTGCTGCCAGCAGCTGCTTTTGGAGCTCTATTTCATAAGCACCCACAATATTTCTGCTTTAAAATTGAAAAATGATTGCCCCTTAATTAGTTATTTGTTATAGTAAGCTACATAAATACATGTGGTATCATTCATAAATAATTTTAGGATAGAACATAGCAACTTAACATTTGCATAGAGTTTTAAAGTTTACAAAGCTTTTTTTTACATATGCAAACACAAAATCCCGCATATTCCCTGCGACAACAGGTAGTTTTAAAAATGACTTAGGAGGCATCATACTGTATTTTGAAACATAGGTATAATTTACCAAGAAATCTATTATGAGTCTTGGCCATTTATTTAACTTCTCTGAGCTTAAATGTTTCTATATTTAAAACTGTATAATATTTATCTCATAGTTCTTTTCAAGGGGGGGATTACATTTTTGATAATGAGTATGAAGTTCTAGACAACTAGTCAATGCTGAATAAATGCTAGTTGTTAACATGGTCCCACCTTGGCAGATAAGAACATTGTCCTTTTTTAAAGATGCTCACATCGGATGACAGAGAAATGAGATAGTTGTCGCATTTATAAGTAGGGTTTGCAGACTTGGAAGACTTGGAGTCATTCATGCAAAAGTAATGTCTGCTCCTCACTCTAGCTGGCGAGTTGAGTATTGCAACTCAGTATTGCAAGGTCTGGGGGAATGGAAACAATGCCTATCAGCTGAAGCCCTGACATGGCTTCAAATTGGGTAAATGTGCCAAACTGAGACTAGAACAAGGGGTGCAGATCTGAAAGCAATCAAACAAAAAAGATGGGCCTGAGGTAGATGTTGGAAAACTTGGGTCTGGAGTTTGAGGGTACAGGTATATAATCCTGGAAAGCAAAAAACAGGAAGTCTTAGCAAGTTAGCAGATTAGATGATCATTTGAGGAGATGTCAGAAACTGGAGCTGTTGCCTGACCCTGACTTGTCATCTTCTGCGGCCTTCACTTGGTAAGAAGCCTAAGGGAAAAGATGACAGGAGCAGGGAAAGATGTCCTTATATTCTGGACCCTCAAGTCATTAAGCACCAGGGGAGGTGGTACGGGTGACTACAACAGATATTGAGGAGGGCAGGTTCTTCTGGAACCGTACGCAGGCCCTGACAAGGAAAGGAAATGAGTTCTTTTTCTGTTTCCGAATCTCCTAGGTCTGTTCTCATCAGGGGAGAGAGTCAGGTGTTATTGAGACAGGCGGCTGACTCTGTACTGCCCCAGAGAGGCAGCGAGTAATGACCAGAGAATCAATCCGCGTGGCTTCCTCAGGATGGGCCAAAACCTTCTGTTGCTTTATCAAGTTGATGGCAGGGTCAGAATCAGAGCTGACCACCTTAAAACAATCTGCCTTCTCCTTCTCTTGGGTCCTTACCTTGGATCCAGTCCCTAAGCCAAGAAAAACAGCATCCTGCTAAGCCCCCTGGCAAATGCCTAGATTTATTGTTTGGAACGATCATCCCTCCGGCTTGAGAGAGAGAGAAATTGCCATCTACTCAGTGAAGAAAAGGTCCCTCTCGCATCTCTCAGAGCCACAAACTGAATAACTGGGCTGAAGACTGTCAGCCCTTCACGGTGGTTTTAAGCGGCATTGCAGTCTGAGCTGGCAGATCGCAGACCGTTTCCCCTAGAACACACCGTTAGAGGCTGCGGCCATCTGCCTGTCCGACAGACCATCTGTATGAAGCACTAGCTCCCCTTCCAGAAACTGAAGAGAAAAGGCCATCCTCAGAGCTTGGCAAGGATCAGAGAATGAGGACACGGAACAGGTAAGTCTTTGTGTCGATCCTTGTTCCCAAACTCTCATGTTGGTGATCATTGGGAGAAAGGATCCCCGGGAAAACAGTTTAAGGTAAAAAATCTGACAGCAAGACTGAAAACAACTGTCACCCAAAAGAGCGTAAAAAATTGTAAAAGGCAATAAGAAAAAAAGTAGAGAGCATGGTGTATGGCTTTATGGGATTGGGAGGATAAAGCTCAGAATGGGAGGAATCAGGTAACCTGGGCTCTGCAGCCAGTGCCTGTGGGCAGACACCACGTGCTTCGCTTCGTGTAATGCCTCATTACCTGGAGCAAAGCACAAGTTGTCTGCAGTTTCCTCATCGGCATCCTGAGAATTAACATACTTCCTTTTCACGACTGGGAAGTTCCCAGAAGACCACCTGGGATGGCACAGTGTTAAATACATGCTAGCTTTTGTGTTAACTTTGTGAATTTTTTCAAGTCCTTCTACAGG
>NW_005871350.1:1534030-1548241 GCF_000147115.1 Myotis lucifugus | reverse complement strand
CCAGTCAGGAGAGATGTTCCCCAAAGAAAATTCTTTCAATAATTAAGACCTGCTATTTATAAAGCTCAGAATTTGTGTATGAGGCTGATAAATGAAGAGCCTACTGTTGATACTAACAGGTGATTCTTATTGGCTGGCGTTTTCTGAATGACACAGTTTAAATCCTGAAGATTCATGTATATACTTCTGGAAAAACTGTCTAATTTTGGTAAAACTCTTAAAATTCATGGTGATAGTCCCGGGAAATGATTAGAAACATGTAGGAAACACTTTAACACTAATAAATAGAGCCGTTCAATCTTTATGTTCTTGTTCAATCACGGAGATTAGAGGTAGAATGCTGTGAAATGATGAGAATTCTGATAATGTTTACAATTCTGACTACTCTACATGATGTGTTTCCTAAGGAAATTCTTTCTAAAATTAAGAACTCCCATTTATAAAGCTCAGAATTTGTGTATGAAGCTGATAAATGAAGAGCCTACTGTTGATACTTACAGGTGATTCTTATTTGACTGGCGTCATCTGAATGACACAGTTTAAATCCTGAAGATTCATGTATATACTTCTGGGAAAACTGTCTAATTTTGGTAAAACTCTTAAAATTCATGGTGATAGTCCCGGGAAATGATTAGAAACATGTAGGAAACACTTTAAATACTAATAAATAGACCGTTCAATCTTTATGTTCATGTTCAATCACGGAGATTAGAGGTAGAATGCTGTGAAAAGATGAGAGTACTGATAATGTTTACAATTCTAACTAGTCTAGAAGATGTTCCCAAAGAAAATTCTTTCAAACATTAGGAACTGCTGTTTATAAAGCTCAGAATTTGTATATGAAGCTGATAAATGAAGAGCCTACTGTTTATACTTACAGGTGATTCTTATTGGACTGGCGTTTTCTGAATGACACAGTTTAAATCCTGAAGATTCACCTATATACTTCTGGAAAAACTGTCTAATTTTGCTAAAACTCTTAAAATTCACGGTGATAGTCCCGGGAAATGATGAGAAACATGTAGGAAACACTTTAAATACTAATAAATAGAGCCGTTCAATCTTTATGTTCATGTTCAATCACGGAGATTAGAGGTAGAATGCTGTGAAGAGACGAGAGTACTGATAATGTTTACAATTCTGACTAGTCTAGAAGATGTTCCCAAAGAAAATTCTTTCAAACATTAAGAACTGCTGTTTATAAAGCTCAGAATTTGTGTATGAAGCTGATAAATGAAGAGTATACTGTTTATATTTACAGGTGATTCTTATTGGACTGGCGTTTTCTGAATGACACAGTTTAAATCCTGAAGATTCATCTATATACTTCTGGAAAAACTGTCTAATTTTGGTAAAACTCTTAAAATTCACGGTGATAGTCCCGGGAAATGATTAGAAACATGTAGGAAACACTTTAACACTAATAAATAGAGCCGTTCAATCTTTATGTTCTTGTTCAATCACGGAGATTGGAGGTAGAATGCTGTGAAATGACGAGAATACTGATAATGTTTACAATTCTGACTACTCTACAAGATGTGTTTCCGAAGAAAATTCTTTCTAAAATTAAGAACTCCCATTTATAAACTTCAGAATTTGTGTATGCAGCTGATAAATGAAGAGCCTACTATTGATACTTACAGGTGATTCTTATTTGACTGGCGTCATCTGAATGACACAGTTTAAATCCTGAAGATTCATGTATATACTTCTGGGAAAACTGTCTAATTTTGGTAAAACTCTTAAAATTCATGGTGATAGTCCCGGGAAATGATTAGAAACATGTAGGAAACACTTTAACACTAATAAATAGAGCCGTTCAATCTTTATGTTCTTGTTCAATCACGGAGATTAGAGGTAGAATGCTGTGAAGAGACGAGAGTACTGATAATGTTTACAATTCTGACTAGTCTAGAAGATGTTCCCAAAGAAAATTCTTTCAAACATTAAGAACTGCTGTTTATAAAGCTCAGAATTTGTGTATGAAGCTGATAAATGAAGAGTATACTGTTTATATTTACAGGTGATTCTTATTGGACTGGCGTTTTCTGAATGACACAGTTTAAATCCTGAGATTCATCTATATACTTCTGGAAAAACTGTCTAATTTTTGTAAAATTCACAAATCCAAAATGATAGTCCCTGGAAATGATTAGAATAATGTAGGAAACACTTTAAATCTAATAAATAGAGCCGTTCAATCTTTATGTTCATGTTCAATCAAGGAGATTAGAGGTAGAGTGCTGTGAAAAGACGAGAGTACTGATAATGTTTACAATTCTGACTACTCTAGAAGATGTTCCCAAAGAAAATTCTTTCGAACATTAAGAACTGCTGTTTATAAAGCTCAGAATTTGTGTATGAAGCTGATAAATGTAGAGAATACTGCTTATATTTACAGGTGATTCTTATTGGACTGGCGTTTTCTGAATGACACAGTTTAAATCCTGAAGATTCATCTATATACTTCTAGAAAAACTGTCTAAGATTGGTAAAACTCTTAAAATCACCGTGATAGTCCCGGGAAAAATTAGAAACATGTAGGAAACACTTTAATTACTAATAAATAGAGCCGTTCAATCTTTATGTTCATGTTCAATCACGGAGATTAGATGTAGAATACTGTGAAATGGTGAAAGTACTGATAATGTTTACAATTCTGACCATTCTAGATGATGATTTTCTGAAGAAAGTTCTTTCAAACATTAAGAATTGCTGTTTATAAAGCACAGAATTTGTGTATGAAGCTGATAAATGAAGAGAATTCTGTTGATACTTACAGCTGATTCTGATTTGACTGGCGTTTTCTGAATGACACAGTTTAAATCCTGAAGATTCATGTATATACTTCTGGGAAATCTGTCTACTTTTGGTAAAATTCAAAAATACAAAATGATAGTCCCGGGAAATGATTAGAAACATGTAGGAAACACTTTAAATACTAATAAATAGAGCCGTTCAATCTTTATGTTCTTGTTCAATCAAGGAGATTAGAGGTAGAATGCTGTGAAAAGATGAGAGTACTGATAATGTTTACAATTCTGACTACTCTAGAAGATGTTCCCAAAGAAAATTCTTTCAAACATAAGAACTGCTGTTCATAAAGCTCAGAATTTGTGTTTGAAGCTGATAAATGAAGAGAATACTGTTTATATTTACAGGTGATTCTGATTGGACTGGCGTTTTCTGAATGACACAGATTAAATCCTGAAGATTCACCTATATACTTCTGAAAAAACTGTCTAATTTTGGTAAAACTCTTAAAATTCACGGTGATACTCCCAGGAAATGATTAGAAACATGTAGGAAACAGTTTAACACTAATAAATAGAGTCGTTCAGTCTTTATGTTCTTGTTCAATCACGGAGATTAGAGGTAGAATGCTGTGAAATGACGAGAATACTGATAATGTTTACAATTCTGACTACTCTACATGATGTGTTTCCGAAGAAAATTCTTTCCAAAATTAAGAACTCCTATTTATAAAGCTCAGAATTTGTGTATGAAGCTGATAAATGAAGAGCCTACTGTTGATACTTACAGGTGATTCTTATTTGACTTGCGTCATCTGAATGACACAGTTTAAATCCTGAAGATTCATGTATATACTTCTGGGAAAACTGTCTAATTTTGGTAAAACTCTTAAAATTCATGGTGATAGTCCCGGGAAATGATTAGAAACATGTAGGAAACACTTTAAATACTAATAAATAGAGCCGTTCAATCTTTATGTTCATGTTAAATCAAGGAGATTAGAGGTAGAATGCTGTGAAAAGACGAGAGTACTGATAATGTTTACAATTCTGACTAGTCTAGAAGATGTTCCCAAAGAAAATTCTTTCAAACATTAAGAACTGCTGTTTATAAAGCTCAGAATTTGTGTATGAAGCTGATAAATGTAGAGAATACTGCTTATATTTACAGGTGATTCTTATTGGACTGGCGTTTTCTGAATGACACAGTTTAAATCCTGAAGATTCATCTATATACTTCTAGAAAAACTGTCTAATATTGGTAAAACTCTTAAAATCACCGTGATAGTCCCGGGAAAAATTAGAAACATGTAGGAAACACTTTAATTACTAATAAATAGAGCCGTTCAATCTTTATGTTCATGTTCAATCACGGAGATTAGATGTAGAATACTGTGAAATGGTGAAAGTACTGATAATGTTTACAATTCTGACCATTCTAGATGATGATTTTCTGAAGAAAGTTCTTTCAAACATTAAGAATTGCTGTTTATAAAGCACAGAATTTGTGTATGAAGCTGATAAATGAAGAGAATTCTGTTGATACTTACAGCTGATTCTGATTTGACTGGCGTTTTCTGAATGACACAGTTTAAATCCTGAAGATTCATGTATATACTTCTAGGAAATCTGTCTACTTTTGGTAAAATTCAAAAATACAAAATGATATTCCCGGGAAATGATTAGAATCATGTAGAAAACACTTTAAATACTAATAAATAGAGCCGTTCAATCTTTATGTTCATGTTCAATCACGGAGATTAGAGGTAGAATGCTGTGAAAAGAAGAGAGAACTGATAATGTTTAAAGTTCTTTCAAACATAAGAAGTGCTGTTTATAAAGCTCAGAATTTGTGTATGAAGCTGATAAATGAAGAGAATACTGTTTATATTTACAGGTGATTCTTATTAGACTGGCGTTTTCTGAATGACACAGTTTAAATCCTGAAGATTCATGTATATACTTCTAGGAAATCTGTCTAGTTTTGGTAAAATTCACAAATACAAAATGATAGTCCCGGGAAATGATTAGAATCATGTAGGAAACACTTTTAATACTAATAAATAGAGCCGTTCAATCTTTATGTTCATGTTCAATCACGGAGAGTAGAGGTAGAATGCTGTGAAATGACGAGAATACTGATAATGTTTACATTTCTGACTACTCTACATGATGTGTTTCCGAAGAAATTTCTTTCTAAATTTAAGAACTCCTATTTATAAAGCTCAGAATTTGTGTATGAAGCTGATAAATGAAGAGCCTACGGTTGATACTTACAGGTGATTCTTATTTGACTGGCGTCATCTGAATGACACAGTTTAAATCCTGAAGATTCATGTATATACTTCTGGGAAAACTGTCTAATTTTGGTAAAACTCTTAAAATTCATGGTGATAGCCCCGGGAAATGATTAGAAAATGTAGGAAACACTTTAAATACTAATAAATAGAGCCGTTCAATCTTTATGTTCATGTTCAATCAAGGAGATTAGAGGTAGAATGCTGGAAAAGATGAGAGTACTGATAATGTTTACAATTCTTACTAGTCTAGAAGATGTTCCCAAAGAAAATTCTTTCAAACATTAAGAACTGCTGTTTATAAAGCTCAGAATTTGTGTATGAAGCTGATAAATGAAGAGCCTAGTGTTGATACTTACAGGTGATTCTTATTTTGACTGGCGTCATCAGAATGACACAGTTTAAATCCTGAAGATTCATCTATATACTTCTGGAAAAACTGTCTAATTTTGGTAAAACTCTTAAAATTCACGGTGATAGTCCCGGGAAATGATTAGAAACATGTAGGAAACACTTTAACACTAATAAATAGAGCCATTCAATCTTTATGTTCTTGTTCAATCACGGAGATTAGAGGTAGAATGCTGTGAAAAGACGAGAATACTGATAATGTTTACAATTCTGACTACTCTACAAGATGTGTTTCCGAAGAAAAATCTTTCTAAAATTAAGAACTCCCATTTATAAACTTCAGAATTTGTGTATGAAGCTGATAAATGAAGAGCCTACTATTGATACTTACAGGTGATTCTTATTTGACTGGCGTCATCTGAATGACACAGTTTAAATCCTGAAGATTCATGTATATACTTCTGGGAAAACTGTCTAATTTTGGTAAAACTCTTAAAATTCATGGTGATAGTCCCGGGAAATGATTAGAAACATGTAGGAAACACTTTAAATACTAATAAATAGAGCCGTTCAATCTTTATGTTCATGTTCAATCAAGGAGATTAGAGGTAGAATGCTGTGAAAAGACGAGAGTACTGATAATGTTTACAATTCTAACTAGTCTAGAAGATGTTCCCAAAGAAAATTCTTTCAAACATTAAGAACTGCTCTTTATAAAGCTCAGAATTTGTGTATGAAGTTGATAAATGAATAGAATACTGCTTATATTTACAGGTGATTCTTATTTGACTGGCGTTTTCTGAATGACACAGTTTAAATCCTGAAGATTCACCTATATACTTCTGGAAAAACTGTCTAATTTTGGTAAAACTCTTAAAATTCACGGTGATAGTCCCGGGAAATGATTAGAAACATGTAGGAAACACTTTAACACTAATAAATAGAGCCGTTCAATCTTTATGTTCTTGTTCAATCACGGAGATTAGAGGTAGAATGCTGTGAAATGACGAGAATACTGATAATGTTTACAATTCTCACTACTCTACATGATGTGTTTCCGAAGAAAATTCTTTCTAAAATTAAGAACTCCCATTTATAAAGCTCAGAATTTGTGTATGAAGCTGATAAATGAAGAGCCTACTGTTGATACTTACAGGTGATTCTTATTTGACTGGCGTCATCTGAATGACACAGTTTAAATCCTGAAGATTCATGTATATACTTCTGGGAAAACTGTCTAATTTTGGTAAAACTCTTAAAATTCATGGTGATAGTCCCGGGAAATGATTAGAAACATGTAGGAAACACTTTAAATACTAATAAATAGAGCGTTCAATCTTTATGTTCATGTTCAATCACGGAGATTAGAGGTAGAATGCTGTGAAAAGACGAGAGTACTGATAATGTTTACAATTCTTACTAGTCTAGAAGATGTTCCCAAAGAAAATTCTTTCAAACATTAAGAACTGCTGTTTATAAAGCTCAGAATTTGTGTATGAAGCTGATAAACGAAGAGCCTACTGTTGATACTTACAGGTGATTCTTATTTGACTGGCGTCATCAGAATGACACAGTTTAAATCCTGAAGATTCATCTATATACTTCTGGAAAAACTGTCTAATTTTGGTAAAACTCTTAAAATTCACGGTGATAGTCCCGGGAAATGATTAGAAACATGTAGGAAACACTTTTAACACTAATAAATAGAGCCGTTCAATCTTTATGTTCTTGTTCAATCAAGGAGATTAGAGGTAGAATGCTGTGAAAAGACGAGAGTACTGATAATGTTTACAATTCTGACTACTCTAGAAGATGTTCCCAAAGAAAATTCTTTCAAACATAAGAAGTGCTGTTTATAAAGCTCAGAATTTGTGTATGAAGCTGATAAATGAAGAGAATACTGTTTATATTTACAGGTGATTCTTATTAGACTGGCGTTTTCTGAATGACACAGTTTAATTCCTGAAGACTCATGTATATACTTCTAGGAAATCTGTCTAGTTTTGGTAAAATTCACAAATACAAAATGATAGTCCCGGGAAATGATTAGAATCATGTAGGAAACACTTTAAATACTAATAAATAGAGCCGTTCAATCTTTATGTTCATGTTCAATCACGGAGAGTAGAGGTAGAATGCTGTGAAATGACGAGAATACTGATAATGTTTACAATTCTGACTACTCTACATGATGTGTTTCCGAAGAAAATTCTTTCTAAAATTAAGAACTCCCATTTATAAAGCTCAGAATTTGTGTATGAAGCTGATAAATGAAGAGCCTACGGTTGATACTTACAGGTGATTCTTATTTGACTGGCGTCATCTGAATGACACAGTTTAAATCCTGAAGATTCATGTATATACTTCTGGGAAAACTGTCTAATTTTGGTAAAACTCTTAAAATTCATGGTGATAGACCCGGGAAATGATTAGAAAATGTAGGAAACACTTTAAATACTAATAAATAGAGCCGTTCAATCTTTATGTTCATGTTCAATCAAGGAGATTAGAGGTAGAATGCTGGAAAAGATGAGAGTACTGATAATGTTTACAATTCTTACTAGTCTAGAAGATGTTCCCAAAGAAAATTCTTTCAAACATTAAGAACTGCTGTTTATAAAGCTCAGAATTTGTGTATGAAGCTGATAAATGAAGAGCCTAGTGTTGATACTTACAGGTGATTCTTATTTGACTGGCGTCATCAGAATGACACAGTTTAAATCCTGAAGATTCATCTATATACTTCTGGAAAAACTGTCTAATTTTGGTAAAACTCTTAAAATTCACGGTGATAGTCCCGGGAAATGATTAGAAACATGTAGGAAACACTTTAACACTAATAAATAGAGCCGTTCAATCTTTATGTTCATGTTCAATCACGGAGATTAGAGGTAGAATGCTGTGAAAAGACGAGAATACTGATAATGTTTACAATTCTGACTACTCTACAAGATGTGTTTCCGAAGAAAAATCTTTCTAAAATTAAGAACTCCCATTTATAAACTTCAGAATTTGTGTATGAAGCTGATAAATGAAGATCCTACTATTGATACTTACAGGTGATTCTTATTTGACTGGCGTCATCTGAATGACACATTTTAAATCCTGAAGATTCATGTATATAGTTCTGGGAAAACTGTCTAATTTTGGTAAAACTCTTAAAATTCATGGTGATAGTCCTGGGAAATGATTAGAAACATGTAGGAAACACTTTAAATACTAATAAATAGAGCCGTTCAATCTTTATGTTCATGTTCAATCAAGGAGATTAGAGGTCGAATGCTGTGAAAAGACGAGAGTACTGATAATGTTTACAATTCTTACTAGTCTAGAAGATGTTCCCAAAGAAAATTTTTTCAAACATTAAGAACTGCTGTTTATAAAGCTCAGAATTTGTGTATGAAGCTGATAAATGAAGAGCCTACTGTTGATACTTACAGGTGATTCTTATTGGACTGGCGTTTTCTGAATGACACAGTTTAAATCCTGAAGATTCACCTATATACTTCTGGAAAAACTGTCTAATTTTGCTCAAACTCTTAAAATTCACGGTGATAGTCCCGGGAAATGATGAGAAACATGTAGGAAACACTTTAAATACTAATAAATAGAGCCGTTCAATCTTTATATTCATGATCAATCACGGAGATTAGAGGTAGAATGCTGTGAAGAGACGAGAGTACTGATAATGTTTACAATTCTGACTAGTCTAGAAGATGTTCCCAAAGAAAATTCTTTCAAACATTAAGAACTGCTGTTTATAAAGCTCAGAATTTGTGTATGAAGCTGATAAATGAAGAGCCTACGATTTATATTTACAGGTGATTCTTATTGGACTGGCGGTTTCCGAATGACACAGTTTAAATCCTGAAGATTCATCTATATACTTCTGGAAAAACTGTCTAATTTTGGGGAAAACTCTTAAAATTCACGGGGATAGTCCCGGGAAATGATTAGAAACATGTAGGAAAGACTTTAACACTAATAAATAGAGCAGTTCAATCTTTATGTTCTTGTTCAATCACGGAGATTAGAGGTAGAATGCTGTGAAAAGACGAGAGTACTGATAATGTTTACAATTCTTACTAGTCTAGAAGATGTTCCCAAAGAAAATTCTTTCAAACATTAAGAACTGCTGTTTATAAAGCTCAGAAATTGTGTATGAAGCTGATAAATGAAGAGAATACTGTTTATATTTACAGGTGATTCTTATTGGACTGGCGTTTAATGAATGACACAGTTTAAATCCTGAAGATTCATCTATATACTTCTGGAAAAACTGTCTAATTTTGCTAAAACTCTTAAAATTCACGGTGATAGTCCCGGAAAATGATTAGAAACATGTAGGAAACACTTTAACACTAATAAATAGAGCCGTTCAATCTTTATGTTCTTGTTCAATCACGGAGATTAGAGGTAGAATGCTGTGAAATGACGAGAATACTGATAATGTTTACAATTCTGACTAGTCTACATGATGTGTTTCCGAAGAAAATTCTTTCTAAAATTAAGAACTCCCATTTATAAAGCTCAGAATTTGTGTATGAAGCTAATAAATGAATAGCCTACTGTTGATACTTACAGGTGATTCTTATTTGACTGGCGTCATCTGAATGACACAGTTTAAATCCTGAAGATTCATGTATATACTTCTGGGAAAACTGTCTAATTTTGGTAAAACTCTTAAAATTCATGGTGATAGTCCCGGAAAATGATTAGAAAATGTAGGAAACACTTTAAATACTAATAAATAGAGCCGTTCAATCTTTATGTTCATGTTCAATCACGGAGATTAGAGGTAGAATGCTGTGAAAAGACGAGAGTACTGATAATATTTACAATTCTTACTAGTCTAGAAGATGTTCCCAAAGAAAATTCTTTGAAACATTAAGAACTGCTGTTTATAAAGCTCAGAATTTGTGTATGAAGCTGATAAATGAAGAGCCTACTGTTGATACAGGTGATTCTTATTTGACTGGCGTCATCAGAATGACACAGTTTAAATCCTGAAGATTCATCTATATACTTCTGGAAAAACTGTGTAATTCTGGTAAAACTCTTAAAATTCACGGTGATAGTCCCGGGAAATGATTAGAAACATGTAGCAAACACTTTAACACTAATAAATAGAGCCGTTCAATCTTTATGTTCTTGTTCAATCACGGAGATTAGAGGTAGAATGCTGTGAAAAGACGAGAGTACTGATAATGTTTACAATTCTTACTAGTCTAGAAGATGTTCCCAAAGAAAATTCTTTCAAACATTAAGAACTGCTGTTTATAAAGCTCAGAAATTGTGTATGAAGCTGATAAATGAAGAGAATACTGTTTATATTTACAGGTGATTCTTATTGGACTGGCGTTTAATGAATGACACAGTTTAAATCCTGAAGATTCATCTATATACTTCTGGAAAAACTGTCTAATTTTGCTAAAACTCTTAAAATTCACGGTGATAGTCCCGGAAAATGATTAGAAACATGTAGGAAACACTTTAACACTAATAAATAGAGCCGTTCAATCTTTATGTTCTTGTTCAATCACGGAGATTAGAGGTAGAATGCTGTGAAATGACGAGAATACTGATAATGTTTACAATTCTGACTAGTCTACATGATGTGTTTCCGAAGAAAATTTTTTCTAAAATTAAGAACTCCCATTTATAAAGCTCAGAATTTGTGTATGAAGCTAATAAATGAATAGCCTACTGTTGATACTTACAGGTGATTCTTATTTGACTGGCGTCATCTGAATGACACAGTTTAAATCCTGAAGATTCATGTATATACTTCTGGGAAAACTGTCTAATTTTGGTAAAACTCTTAAAATTCATGGTGATAGTCCCGGGAAATGATTAGAAAATGTAGGAAAGACTTAAAATACTAATAAATAGAGCCGTTCAATCTTTATGTTCTTGTTCAATCACGGAGATTAGAGGTAGAATGCTGTGAAAAGACGAGAGTACTGATAATATTTACAATTCTTACTAGTCTAGAAGATGTTCCCAAAGAAAATTCTTTCAAACATTAAGAACTGCTGTTTATAAAGCTCAGAATTTGTGTATGAAGCTGATAAATGAAGAGTATACTGTTTATATTTACAGGTGATTCTTATTGGACTGGCGTTTTCTGAATGACACAGTTTAAATCCTGAAGATTCATCTATATACTTCTGGAAAAACTGTCTAATTTTGGTAAAACTCTTAAAATTCACGGTGATAGTCCCGGGAAATGATTAGAAACATGTAGGAAACACTTTAACACTAATAAATAGAGCCGTTCAATCTTTATGTTCTTGTTCAATCACGGAGATTGGAGGTAGAATGCTGTGAAATGACGAGAATACTGATAATGTTTACAATTCTGACTACTCTACAAGATGTGTTTCCGAAGAAAATTCTTTCTAAAATTAAGAACTCCCATTTATAAACTTCAGAATTTGTGTATGCAGCTGATAAATGAAGAGCCTACTATTGATACTTACAGGTGATTCTTATTTGACTGGCGTCATCTGAATGACACAGTTTAAATCCTGAAGATTCATGTATATACTTCTGGGAAAACTGTCTAATTTTGGTAAAACTCTTAAAATTCATGGTGATAGTCCCGGGAAATGATTAGAAACATGTAGGAAACACTTTAACACTAATAAATAGAGCCGTTCAATCTTTATGTTCTTGTTCAATCACGGAGATTAGAGGTAGAATGCTGTGAAATGATGAGAATTCTGATAATGTTTACAATTCTGACTACTCTACATGATGTGTTTCCTAAGGAAATTCTTTCTAAAATTAAGAACTCCCATTTATAAAGCTCAGAATTTGTGTATGAAGCTGATAAATGAAGAGCCTACTGTTGATACTTACAGGTGATTCTTATTTGACTGGCGTCATCTGAATGACACAGTTTAAATCCTGAAGATTCATGTATATACTTCTGGGAAAACTGTCTAATTTTGGTAAAACTCTTAAAATTCATGGTGATAGTCCCGGGAAATGATTAGAAACATGTAGGAAACACTTTAAATACTAATAAATAGAGCCGTTCAATCTTTATGTTCATGTTCAATCACGGAGATTAGAGGTAGAATGCTGTGAAAAGATGAGAGTACTGATAATGTTTACAATTCTAACTAGTCTAGAAGATGTTCCCAAAGAAAATTCTTTCAAACATTAAGAACTGCTGTTTATAAAGCTCAGAATTTGTGTATGAAGCTGATAAATGAAGAGCCTACTGTTGATACTTACAGGTGATTCTTATTTGACTGGCGTCATCAGAATGACACAGTTTAAATCCTGAAGATTCATCTATATACTTCTGGAAAAACTGTGTAATTCTGGTAAAACTCTTAAAATTCACGGTGATAGTCCCGGGAAATGATTAGAAACATGTAGCAAACACTTTAACACTAATAAATAGAGCCGTTCAATCTTTATGTTCTTGTTCAATCACGGAGATTAGAGGTAGAATGCTGTGAAAAGACGAGAGTACTGATAATGTTTACAATTCTTACTAGTCTAGAAGATGTTCCCAAAGAAAATTCTTTCAAACATTAAGAACTGCTGTTTATAAAGCTCAGAAATTGTGTATGAAGCTGATAAATGAAGAGAATACTGTTTATATTTACAGGTGATTCTTATTTGACTGGCGTCATCAGAATGACACAGTTTAAATCCTGAAGATTCATCTATATACTTCTGGAAAAACTGTCTAATTTTGCTAAAACTCTTAAAATTCACGGTGATAGTCCCGGAAAATGATTAGAAACATGTAGGAAACACTTTAACACTAATAAATAGAGCCGTTCAATCTTTATGTTCTTGTTCAATCACGGAGATTAGAGGTAGAATGCTGTGAAATGACGAGAATACTGATAATGTTTACAATTCTGACTAGTCTACATGATGTGTTTCCGAAGAAAAATCTTTCTAAAATTAAGAACTCCCATTTATAAAGTTCAGAATTTGTGTATGAAGCTGATAAATGAAGGACCTACTATTGATACATACAGGTGATTCTTATTTGACTGGCGTCATCTGAATGACACAGTTTAAATCCTGAAGATTCATGTATATACTTCTGGGAAAACTGTCTAATTTTGGTAAAACTCTTAAAATTCATGGTGATAGTCCCGGGAAATGATTAGAAACATGTAGGAAACACTTTAAATACTAATAAATAGAGCCGTTCAATCTTTATGTTCATGTTCAATCACGGAGATTAGAGGTAGAATGCTGTGAAAAGACGAGAGTACTGATAATGTTTACAATTCTTACTAGTCTAGAAGATGTTCCCAAAGAAAATTCTTTCAAACATTAAGAACTGCTGTTTATAAAGCTCAGAATTTGTGTATGAAGCTGATAAATGAAGAGCCTACTGTTGATACTTACAGGTGATTCTTATTAGACTGGCGTCATCAGAATGACACAGTTTAAATCCTGAAGATTCATCTATATACTTCTGGAAAAACTGTGTAATTCTGGTAAAACTCTTAAAATTCACGGTGATAGTCCCGGGAAATGATTAGAAACATGTAGGAAAGACTTTAACACTAATAAATAGAGCAGTTCAATCTTTATGTTCTTGTTCAATCACGGAGATTAGAGGTAGAATGCTGTGAAAAGACGAGAATACTGATAATGTTTACAATTCTGACTACTCTACAAGATGTGTTTCCGAAGAAAAATCTTTCTAAAATTAAGAACTCCCATTTATAAACTTCAGAATTTGTGTATGAAGCTGATAAATGAAGAGCCTACTATTGATACTTACAGGTGATTCTTATTTGAGCTGGCGTCATCTGAATGACACA
>NW_005871350.1:1388648-1391812 GCF_000147115.1 Myotis lucifugus | reverse complement strand
ATTAGAACATGTAGGAAACACTTTAAATACTAATAAATAGAGCCGTTCAATCTTTATGTTCATGTTCAATCACGGAGATTAGAGGTAGAATGCTGTGAAAAGACGAGAGTACTGATAATGTTTACAATTCTGACTACTCTAGAAGATGTTCCCAAAGAAAATTCTTTCAAACATTAAGAACTGCTGTTTATAAAGCTCAGAATTTGTGTATGACGCTGATAAATGAAGAGCCTACTGTTGATACTTACAGGTGATTCTTATTGGACTGGCGTCATCTGAATGACACAGTTTAAATCCTGAAGATTCATGTTTATACTTCTGGGAAAACTGTCTAATTTTGGTTAAACTCTTAAAATTCACCGTGATAGTCCCGGGAAATGATTAGAAACATGTAGGAAACACTTTAAATAATAATAAATAGAGCCCTTCAATCTTTTTGTTCTTGTTCAATCACGGAGATTAGAGGTAGAATGCTGTGAAATGACGAGAATACTGATAATGTTTACAATTCTGACTACTCTACATGATGTGTTTCCGAAGAAAATTCTTTCCAACATTAAGAACTCCCGTTTATAAAGCTCAGAATTTGTGTATGAAGCTGATAAATAAAGAGCCTACTGTTGATACTACAGGTGATTCTTATTTGACTGGTGTTTTCTGAATAACACAGTTTAAATCCTGAAGATTCATCTATATACTTCTGGAAAAACTGTATAATTTTGGTAAAATTCAAAAATACAAAATGATAGTCCCGGGAAATGATTAGAAACATGTAGGAAACACTTTAAATACTAATAAATAGAGCCGTTCAATCTTTATGTTCATGTTCAATCACGGAGATTAGAGGTAGAATACTGTGAAATGGTGAAAGTACTGATAATGTTTACAATTCTGACTACTCTAGATGATGATTTTCCGAAGAAAGTTCTTTCAAACATTAAGAATTGCTGTTTATAAAGCTCAGAATTTGTGTATGAAGCTGATAAATGAAGAGAATACTGTTTATATTTACAGATGATTCTTATCTGACTGGCGGTTTCTGAATGACACAGTTTAAATCTAGAAGATTCATGTATATACTTCTAGAAAAACTGTCTAATTTTGTTAAAAATCTTAAAATTCACCGTCATAGTCCCGGGAAATGATTAGAAACATGTAGGAAACCCTTTAAATACTAATAAATAGAGCCGTTCAATCTTTATGTTCATGTTCAATCACGGAGATTAGAGGTAGAATGCTGGAAAATGGTGAAAGTACTAATAACGTTTACAATTCTGACTACTCTAGATGATGATTTTCCGAAGAAAGTTCTTTCAAACATTAAGAATAGCTGTTTATAAAGCTCAGAATTTGTGTATGAAGCTGATAAATGAAGAGAATTCTGTTGATACTTACAGGTAATTCTTATTTGACTGGCGTTTTCTGAATGACACAGTTAAAATCCTGAAGATTCATGTATATACTTCTAGGAAATCTGTCTAATTTTGGTAAAATTCAAAAATACAAAATGATAGTCCCGGGAAATGATTAGAAACATGTAGGAAACACTTTAAATACTAATAAATAGAGCCGTTCAATCTTTATGTTCTTGTTCAATCACGGAGATTAGAGGTAGAATGCTGTGAAATGGTGAAAGTACTGATAATGTTTACAATTCTGACTACTCTACATGATGTGTTTCCGAAGAAAATTCTTTCCCACATTAAGAACTCCCGTTTATAAAGCTCATAATTTGTGTATGAAGCTGATTAATGAAGAACCTACAGTTGATACTTATAGGTGATTCTTATTGGACTGGCGTCATCTGAATGACAGAGTTTAAATCCTAAAGATTCATGTATATACTTCTGGAAAAACTGTGTAATTTTGGTAAAACTCTTAAAATTCATGGTGATAGTCCTGGGAAATGATTAGAAACATGTAGGAAACACTTTAAATACTAATAAATAGAGCCGTTCAATCTATATGTTCATGATCAATCACGGAGATTAGAGGTAGAATGCTGTGAAATGCTGAGAGTACTGATAAAGTTTACAATTCTGACTACTCTAGGTGATCATTTTCCTAAGAAAGTTCTTTCAAACATTAAGAATTGCTGTTTATAAAGCACAGAATTTGTGTATTAAACTGATAAATGAAGAGAATACTGTTTATATTTACAGGTGATTCTTATTGTATTGGCGATTTCTGAATGACACAGTTTAAATCCTGAAGATTCATCTATATACTTCTGGAAAAACTGTCTAATTTTGGTAAAACCCTTAAAATTCACGGTGATAGTCCCAGGAAATGATTAGAAACATGTAGGAAACACTTTAAATACTAATAAATAGAGCCGTTCAATCTTTATGTTCTTGTTCAATCACGGAGATTAGAGGTAGAATGCTGTGAAATGATGAGAATACTGTTAATGTTTACAATTCTGACTACTCTACATGATGTGTTTCCGAAGAAAATTCTTTCCGACATTAAGAACTCCCGTTTATAAAGCTCAGAATTTGTGTATGAAGCTGATAAATAAAGAGCCTATTGTTGATACTTACA
The DNA here is from genome assembly GCF_000147115.1 of Myotis lucifugus. Classification (NCBI taxonomy): domain Eukaryota; kingdom Metazoa; phylum Chordata; class Mammalia; order Chiroptera; family Vespertilionidae; genus Myotis; species Myotis lucifugus. The sequence continues at coordinate 1,389,268 of NW_005871350.1, read as the reverse complement.
GGTGATTCTTATTTGACTGGCGTCATCTGAATGACACAGTTTAAATCCTGAAGATTCATGTATATACTTCTGGGAAAACTGTCTAATTTTGGTAAAACTCTTAAAATTCATGGTGATAGTCCCGGGAAATGATTAAAAACACGTAGGAAACACTTTAAATACTAATAAATAGAGCCGTTCACTCTATATGTTCATGTTCAATCACGGAGATTAGAGGTAGAATGCTGTGAAATGCTGAGAGTACTGATAAAGTTTTCAATTCTGATTCCTCTAGGTGATGATTTTCCTAAGAAAATTCTTTCAAACATTAAGAACTGCTGTTTATAAAGCTCAGAATTTGTGTATGAAGCTGATAAATGAAGAGAATACTGTTTATATATACAGGTGATTCTTATTGGATTGGCGTTTTCTGAATGACACAGTTTAAATCCTGAAGATTCACCTATATACTTCTGGAAAAACTGTCTAATTTTGGTAAAACTCTTAAAATTCACGGTGATAGTCCCCGGGAAATGATTACACACATGTAGAAAACACTTTAAATACTAATAAATAGAGGCGGTCAATCTTTATGTTCATGTTCAATCACGGAGATTAGAGGGAGAATGCTGTGAAAAGAC
>NW_005871350.1:1387126-1388548 GCF_000147115.1 Myotis lucifugus | reverse complement strand
CTCCCGTTTATAAAGCTCAGAATTTGTGTATGAAGCTCATAAATGAAGAGCCTACTATTGATACTTACAGGTGATTCTTATTTGACTGGCGTCATCTGAATGACACAGTTTAAATCCTGAAGATTCATGTATATACTTCTGGGAAAACTGTCTAATTTTGGTAAAACTCTTAAAATTCATGGTGATAGTCCCGGGAAATGATTAGAAACATGTAGAAAACCCTTTAAATACTAATAAATAGAGCCGTTCAATCTTTATGTTCATGTTCAATCACGGAGATTAGAGGTAGAATGCTGTGAAATGCTGAGAGTACTGATAAATTTTATAATTCTGACTACTCTAGGTGATGATTTTCCTAAGAAAGTTCTTTCAAACATTAAGAATTGCTGTTTATAAAGCACAGAATTTGTGTATGAAGCTGATAAATGAAGAGAATTCTGTTGATACTTACAGGTAATTCTTATTTGACTGGCGTTTTCTGAATGACACAGTTAAAATCCTGAAGATTCATGTATATACTTCTAGGAAATCTGTCTACTTTTGGTAAAATTCAAAAATACAAAATGATAGTCCCGGGAAATGATTAGAAACATGTAGGAAAGACTTAAAATACTAATAAATAGAGCCGTTCAATCTTTATGTTCATGTTCAATCACGGAGATTAGAGGTAGAATGCTGTGAAAAGACGAGAGTACTGATAATGTTTACAATTCTGACTACTCTAGTAGATGTTACCAAAGAAAAATCTTTCAAACATTAAGAACTGCTGTTTATAAAGCTCAGAATTTGTGTATGAAGCTGATAAATGAAGAGAATACTGTTTTTATTTACAGGTGATTCTTATTGGACTGGCGTTTTCTGAATGACACAGTTTAAATCCTGAAGATTCATCTATATACTTCTGGAAAAACTGTCTAATTTTGGTAAAACTCTTAAAATTCACGGTGATAGTCCCGGGAAATGATTAGAAACATGTAGGAAACACTTTAAATACTAATAAATAGAGCCGTTCAATCTTTATGTTCTTGTTCAATCACTGAGATTAGAGGTAGAATGCTGTGAAATGACGAGAATACTGATAATGTTTACAATTCTGACTACTCTACATGATGTGTTTCCGAAGAAAATTCTTTCCAACATTAAGAACTCCCGTTTATAAAGCTCAGAATTTGTGTATGAAGCTGATAAATGAAGAGCCTACTGTTGATACTTACAGGTGGTTCTTACGTGACTCTCGTTTTCTGAATAACACAGTTTAAATCCTGAAGATTCATGTATATACTTCTAGAAAAACTGTCTAATTTTGGTAAAACTCTTAAAATTCACCGTGATAGTCCCGGGAAAAATTAGAAACATGTAGGAAACACTTTAAATACTAATAAATAGAGCCGTTCAATCTTTATGTTCATGTTCAATTACGGA
>NW_005871350.1:1381660-1384544 GCF_000147115.1 Myotis lucifugus | reverse complement strand
AAATACACAATTATAGTCCCGTGAATGTTTAGAAACATGTAAGCAAACACTTGAAATACTAGTGAATAGAGCCGTTCTATCTTTATGTTCATGTTCAATCACGAAGATTAGAGGTAGAATGCTGTGAAAAGACAAGAGTACTGATAATGTTTACAATTCTGACTACTCTAGATGATGATTTTAGGAACAAAGTTCTTTCAAACATTAAGAATTGCTGTTTATAAAGCACAGAATTTGTCTATGAAGCAGATAAATGAAGAGAATACTGTTGATACTTACAGGTGATTCTGCCTTGACTGCCGTTTTCTGAATGACACAGTTTAAATCCTGAAGATTCATGTATATACTTCTAGTTAAACTGTCTACTTTTGCTAAAACTCGTAAAATACACATTGATAGTCTCGGGAAATGATTAGAAACATGTAAGAAACACTTGAAATACTAGTGAATAGAGCCGTTCTATCTTTATGTTCATGTTCAATCACGGAGATTAGAGGTAGAATGCTGTGAAATGGTGAGAGTAGTGATAATGTTTACAATTCTGACTACTCTAGATGATGATTTTCCGAAGAAAGTCCTTTCAAACATTAAGAATTGCTGTTTATAAAGCACAGAATTTGTGTATGAAGCTGCTAAATGAAGAGATTACTGTTTATATTTACAGGTGATTCTGCTTTGACTGGCGTTTTCTGAATGACACAGTTTAAATCCTGAAGATTCATGTATATACTTCTTGGAAAACTGTCTAATTATGGTAAAACTCTTAAAATTCACTATGATAGTCCAAGGGAATGATTAGAAACATGTAGGAAACACTTTAAATACTAATAAATAGAGCCGTTCAATCTTTATATTCATGTTCAATCACGGAGATTAGAGGTAGAATGCTGTGAAATGACGAGAGTACTGATAATGTTTGCAATTCTGACGACTCTAGATGATGTTTCCGAAGAAAATCCTTTCCAACTTTAAGAACTGCTGTTTTAAAAGCACAGAATTTGTATATAAAGCTGATAAATGAAGAGAATACTGATTATATTTACACGTGATTCTGTTTTGATTGGAGTTTTTTGAATGACGCAGTTTAAATCCTAAGATTCTTGTATATACTTCTAAGAAAACTGTCTAATTTTGCTAAAACTGTTAAAAAACACAATTATAGTCCCTGGAAATGATTAGAAACATGTAAGAAACACTTGAAATGCTGGTAAATAGAGCCGTTCTATCTTTATCGCCGTGTTCAATCATCGTGATTAGAGGTAGAATACTCTCAATAGAACAGAGTAATAATAATGTTTACAATTCCGGCTACTCTAGATGGTGTTTTTCTGAAGAAAGTGCTTTTAAACTTTAAGAATTGCTGTTTATAGAGCTCAGAATTTGTGTATAGAGCCAATAAATGAAGTGAATACTGTTTATTTTTACAATTGAGGCTAAGTTGCCGGGCATTTTCTGAATGACAAAGTTTAAATCCTGAAGATTCATGTATATACTTCTAGGAAAACTGTCTAATTTTGGTAAAACTGTTAAAAAAATCACAATTCTGGCTACTTTAGATGGTGTTTTTCCGAAGAAAGTTCTTTCAAACATTAAGAATTGCTATTTATAAAGCGTAGAATTTGTGTATGAAGCTGATAAATGAAGCGAATACTGTTTATATTTACAGGTGATTCTGATTTTACTGGCGTTTTCTGAAAGACACAGTTTAAATCCTGAAGATTCATGTATGTACTTCTGGAAAACTGTCTAATTTGGGTAAAACTCTTAAAATACACAAGGATAGTCCCACGAAATGATTAGAAACATGTAAGAAACACTTGAAATACTAGTAAATAAAGCTGTTTTATCGTTATGGCTGTGTTCAATCACCGAGATTAGTAGAAAACTCTCAAATGAGCAGAGTAATGATAATGTTTACAACTCCGCCTATTTTAGCCGCTGTTTTTCCAAAGAAAGTGCTTTCAAACATTAAGAATATCTGTTTATAGAGCTATGAAATTTTGTATAACGCTGATAAATGAAGAGAATACTTTTTATATTTACAACTAGGGGCCCGGTGCACAAAAATTTGTGCACTGGGGAGGGGGTTTCCTCAGCCCAGCTTGCCCCCTATCACATAGTGGGAGCCCTAGGGGATGTCCTACTACCTGCTCCTTGCTCCCCTTGGGGAGTGGGCCTAAGCCACAGTCTGGCCTCCCTTTGTGGAAGGCGACCGGGCTGATCAGGGGAAGGCAACAGCTCCATCACCCCGCTGCTGCAGCCACTGCCAGTCACCGCAGCCACCAAGGTGTTTTCATCAACACGGACTCCAGTCCCTTTACCATGAAAAAATGACAACTTTCTTTAGGCATTTTCAAGAAGTGTCTTTCATAGGATATGACATTTCTTTCTTTCTTTATCCTCACCTGGAGATATGTTTCCATTGATTTTTAGAGAATGTGGAAAAGAAAGGGAAAGACAGAGAGAAACATCAAAGTGAGAGGAACACTTTGATTGGTTGCCTCCTGCATGAGCCCTGACCTGGGCCGGAGCCAGGGAGGAACGTGCAACCTAGGTACATGCCCTTGGTCAGAATTGAACCCAGAATCTGCGTTGGGCAGGCCGAGGCATTATCCACTGAGCAAAACTGGCTAGGACAGGATATGACATTTCTTAACCCTCCAGCAGCAGACCTTCATTTTTTTCTCCAGGAGTGTGGTAAAAAAAACCCTAGATCACTTTTTGGACTCTTATTACCCAAGTTACTAAGAATATTACCAGTGGCATACAGAGAGCTTAACCAATCAGAGGTCAGAAAAGGTGTTTCCTCTGTAGTTCACACCAATTTGCTGGGTTTGGGCCCTGCCCAGGCCTAACGGCCTCTGGCGGAGTCATTAGGCCTGGG
>NW_005871350.1:1378215-1381560 GCF_000147115.1 Myotis lucifugus | reverse complement strand
CCAGGTTTTAGGCCTGGGCCAAGGCACCCCAGCTCGGCCGCCGCACCGCGGCGATGGAAGATCGCTGGCTGGCTCCTCCCCGGCCCAGGCCTAAAGCCTCTGCTCGAGGCTTTAGGCCTGGGCCGGGGCACCCCCAGCTCCCGCCGCAGCTGATCGCTGGCTGGCTCCTCACCGCCCCAAGCCTAAAGCCGCCGCCACCGCCGCCACGGCCGCCATGGAAGATCGCTGGCTGGCTCCTCCCCGGCCCAAGCCTAAAGCCTCTGCTCGAGGCTTTAGGCCTGGGCCGGGGCACCCCCAGCTCCCGCCGCAGCTGATCGCTGGCTGGCTCCTCAACGCCCCAAGCCTAAAGCCGCCACCGCCCCCGCCACGGAAGATCGCTGGCTGGCTCCTCACCGCCCCAAGCCTAAAGCCGGCCACCATCTTGGCTGACAGTTAATTTGCATAAGGATATGCTGATTAGCCAATGGGAAGAGTAGCGGTCGTACGCCAATTACCATGTTTGTCTTTTATTAGTGTAGATTGAATCTGAATTGCCTGCGATTTTCAGAATAACACAGTTTAAATCCTGAATATTCATGTATATACTTCTAGGAAAACTCTCTAATTCTGATAAAACTCTTAAAATACACAAGGATAGTCCCACGAAATGATTAGAAACATGTAAGAAACACTTGAAATACTAGTAAATAGAGCTGTTTTATCTTTATGGCGGTGTTCAATCACCCAGATTAGAAGTAGAAAACTCTCAAATGAGCAGAGTAGTGATAATGTTCACAACTCCGGCTATTTTAGCCAGTGTTTTTCCAAAGAAAGTGTTTTCAAACATTAAGACTTGCTTTCTATAGGGCTCAGAATTTGTATATAAAGCCGTTAAAAGAAGAGAATACCGTTTATATTTACAGGTGATTGAGTTTTGACTAGCGTTTTCTGAATGACACAGTTTAAATCCTAAAGATTCATGTATATACTTCTAGGAAAACTGTTTAATTTTGGTAAAACTCTTAAAATACACAATGATAGTCCCGGGAAATGATTAGAAACATGTAAGAAACACTTGAAATACTAGTAAATAGAGCCTTTCTATCTTTATGTTCATGTTCAATCACAGAGATTAGAGGTAGAATACGGTGAAATGAAGAGAGTACTGATAATGTTTACAATTCTGGCTACTTTAGATGATGTTTTTCCGAAGAAAGTGCTTTCAAACATTATGAATTGCTGTTTATAAAGCTCAGAATTTGTGTATGAAGCTGATAAATGAAGAGAATACTGTTTATATTTACAGGTGATTCTGATTTAACTGGCCTTTTCTGATTGACACAGTTTAAATCCTGAAGATTCACGTATATACTTCTAGGAAAAGTGTCTAATTTTGGTAAAACTCTTAAAATACACAATGATAGTACCACGAAATGATTAGAAACATGTAAGAAACACTTGAAATACTAGTAAATAAAGCTGTTTTACCTTTATGGCCGTGTTCAGTCACCGAGATTAGAAGTAGAAAACTCTCAAATGAGCAGAGTAATGATATTGTTTACATCTCCGGCTATTTTAGCCGCTGTTTTTCCAAAGAAAGTGCTTTCAAACATTAAGAATTGCTGTTTATAGAGCACAGACATTGCCTGCAATTTTCTGAATGACACAATTTAAATCCTGAAGATTCATGTCTATACTTCTAAGAAAACTGTCTAATTTTGGAAAAACTGTTAAAATACACAATGATAGTACCGGGAAACGATTAGAAACATGTAAGAAACACTTGAAATACTAGTAAATAGAGCCGTTCTATCTTTATGTTCATGTTCATCCAAGGAGATTAGAGGTAGAATGCTGTGAAATGACAAGAGTACTGATAATGTTTACAATTCTGGCTACTTTTGATGGTGTTCTTCTGAAGAAAGTGTTTTCAAAGATTATGAATTGCTATTTATAAAGCTTAAAATTTGTGTATGAAGCTGATAAATGAAGAGAATACTGTTTATATTTACAGGTGATTCTGATTTGACTGGGGTTTTCTGAATGACACAGTTTAATCCTTAATATTCATGTATATACTTCTAGGAAAACTCTCTAATTTTGCTAAAACTCTTAAAATACATAAGGATAGTCCCAGGAAATGATTAGAAACATGTAAGAATCAGTTGAAATACTAGTAAATAGAGCCCTTCTATCTTTATTTTCATGTTCAATCGCGGAGATTAGAGTTAGAATGCTGTGAAATGAGGAGAGTATTGATAATGTTTACAATTCACTACTTTAGATAGTGTTTTTCTGAATAAAGTGCTTTCAAACATTTAGAATTGCTGTTTATAGAGCTCAGAAATTGTGTATAAAGGTGGTAAATGAAGAGAATACTTTTTATATTTACAATTGTGGCTGAATTACCTGGCATTTTCTGAATGACACAGTTTAAATCCTGAAGATTCATGTACATACTTCTAAGAAAACTGTCTAATTTTGGTAAAACTGTTAAAATACAGAATGATAGTACCAGGAAATGATTAGAAACATGTAAGAAACACTTGAAATACTAGTGAATAGAGCTGTTTTATCTTTTTGGCCGTTCTCAATCACCGAGATTAGAAGTAGAAAACTCTCAAATGAGCAGAGTAATGTTAATGCTTACAACTCCGCCTATTTTAGCCTGTGTTTTTCCGAACAAAGTGCTTTCAAACATTAAGATTTGCTTTTTATAGAGCTCAGAATTAGTGTATAATGCCTTTAAGTGAAAATAATACTGTTTATATTTACAGTTGATTCTGATTTGACTGACATTTTCTTAATGACACAGTTTAAATCCTGAAGATTCATGTATATACTTCTAAGAAAACTGTTTAATTTTGGTAAAACTCTTAAAATACACAATGATAGTCCCGGGAAATGATTAGAAACATGTAAGAAACACTTGAAATACTAGTAAATAGAGCCGTTCTATCTTTATGTTCATGTTCAATCACGGAGATTAGAGGTAGAATGCTGTGAAATGAAGAGGATACTGATAATGTTTACAATTCTGGCTACTTTAGATGGTGTTTTTACGAAGAAAATGCTTTCAAACATTAAGAATTGCTGTCTATAAAGCTATGAATTTGTGTATGAAGCTGATAAACGAAGAGAATACTGTTTATATTTACAGGTGGTTCTAATTTGACTGGCGTTTTCTGAAATACACAGTTTAAATCCTGAAGATTCATGTATATACTTCTAGGAAAATTGTCTAATTTTTGTAAAACTCTTAAAATACACAATGATAGTCCCGGGAAATGGTTAGAAACATGTAAGAAACACTTGAAATGCTAGTAAATAGAGCCGTTCTATCTTTATGGCCTAGTCAATCACCGA
>NW_005871350.1:1358033-1378115 GCF_000147115.1 Myotis lucifugus | reverse complement strand
CCCAGAACCACAGGAAGGCTGGTCGAGGACAGACTCTTCAACTAGAAGGAAAGACAACAGCATACCGAGGCTCAGAAGAGGTGCAGTGTGGAAAATTTAAAGGTGCGGATGTGCGCGCGCAAACCGGGTTGGTGGCTGAGTGCGCGGTTGTCGTTTTCAATCAGGAGGGAGTCTCAGCCTCTGAGCTCCAGATCTGGGCGAGTCTCTAGGGACTCAGACTCAAACGGGAGAAGTGGGATTGTCTGGCATCAGTTGAAACGTGAGGGCAGCTTTCTCTCGGAGATTTGCAGCCGTTGCTGGGGTTCTGAGAACCAGAGCCTCTGGGAACTGGACTGAGAGCAGCCATAACTGCTCCCTCCACCCGCCCTGTTGAGCCCGCCCCGCCCAAGTCCTGCACAGAGCCATTTGCTGGATCGCCTCAGGCAAAGGCTAGAATAGCACCTCCCCAGAGGACAGAAGTTTTCCACACAGCTGATTCTCACAGCCAGTCGGCCTGGTGGTCAAATCCCTCTAGTATTAACTACAACAATCAAGGGTTTAACTAGAACAAGACTACGCACAAAGACCACAAGGGGGTGCACCAAGAAAGCATAAAAGATGCGGAGACAAAAAAAACATGACAGAAATGGAGGATATGGAGCTAAAAAACGCAATTTTGAGGGCTTGCAATAATGTGCTAGAAACAGCCAATAAACTTGATGAGAGCCTCACGAAAACTAATAAGACCCTCGATGCTATGATAAAGAACCAACTAGAAATTAAGCATACACGGACTGAAATAAAGAATATTATACAGACACCCAATAGCAGACCAGAGGAGCGCAAGAGTCAAGTCAAAGATTTGCAATGCGAAGAAGCAAAAAACACCCGAGCGGAAAAGCAAAATGAAAAAAGAATCCAAAAATACGAAGATAGTGTAAGGAGCCTCTGGGACAGCTTCAAGTGTACCAACATCCGAATTATAGGGGCGCCAGAAGATGAGAGACAGCAAGATATTGAAAACCTATTTGAAGAAATAATGACAGAAAACTTCCCCCACCTGGTGAAAGAAATGGACTTACAGGTCCAAGAAGCGCAGAGAACCCCAAACAAAAGGAATCCAAAGAGGACCACACCAAGACACATCATCATTAAAATGCCAAGAGCAAAAGACAAAGAGAGAATCTTAAAAGCAGCAAGAGAAAGAGACTCAATTACCTACAAGAGAATACCCATACAACTGTCAGCTGATTTCTCAACAGAAACTTTGCAGGCCAGAAGGGAATGGCAAGAAATATTCAAAGTGCTGAATACCAAGAACGTACAACCAAGAGTACTTTATCCAGCAAAGCTATCATTCAGAATTGAAGGTCAGATAAAGAGCTTCACAGATAAGGAAAAGCTAAGGGAGTTCATCACCACTAAACCAGTATTATACGAAATGCTGAAAGGTATCCTTTAAGAAGAGGAAGAAGAAAAAGGTAAAGATACAAATTGTGAACAACAAACATGCATCTATCAACAAGTGAATCTAAGAATCAAGTGAATAAATAATCTGATGTACAGAATGAACTGGTGATTATAATGAATCAGGGACATAGAAAGGGAATGGACTGACTATTTTTGGGGAGGAAAGGGGAATGGGAAATGCGGGAAGAGACTGGACAAAAATCGTGCACCTATGGATGAGGACAGTGGGTGGGGAGTGAGGGCGGAGGGAGGGGCGGGAACTGGGAGGAGGGGAGTTATGGGGGGGGAAGAGAAACAAATGTAATCTGAACAATAAAGATTTAATAAAAAAAAGAATTGCTGTTTATAAAGCTCAGAATTTGTGTATAACGCCGATAAATGAAGAGAATACTGTTTATATTTACATTTGAGGCTGAATTTGTTGACGTTTTCTGAATGACACAGCCTTGATCCTGAAGATTCATGTATATACTTTTAAGAAAACTGTCTAATTGAGGTAAAACTCTTAAAATACACAATGATAGTGCCAGGAAATGATTAGGAATATTTATGAAACACTTGAAATACATGTAAATTGAGTCATAATATCTCTATAGTCGTATTCAATCACTTGATTACATGTAGAAAGCTGTGAAATGAGGAGAATACTGATAATATTTACAATTCTGCTACGTTAGTTGGTGTTTTCATAACAACGTGCTTTCAAACATTAAGAATTCCTGTTTATAGAGCTCAGAATTTGTGTATAAATCCTTTAAATGAGGAGAATAATGTTTATATTTACAATTGAATCTGAAATGGTTGGCATTTTTTGAACGAAACAGTTTAAATCCAAGATTCATGTATATACTTCTAAGAAAACTAATTGTGGTAAAACTCTTTTAATACACTATGATAGTGCCGAGAAATGATTATGAACGTTTAAGAAACACTTGAAATACAAGTAAATGGAGTCATAATATCTCTATGGCTGTATTCAATCAACTTAATTACAGGTAGAAAACTGTGAAATGATGAGGATACTGATAATGTTTACAATTCCGGCTACTTTAGATGGTGTTTTTCCGAAGAAAGTGCTTTCAAACATTAAGAATTCCTGTTTATAGAGCTCTGAATTTCTGTATAATGCATTTAAATGATGAGAATACTGTTTATATTTACAATTGAGGCTGAATTGGTTGGCGTTTTCTGAATAAAACCGTTTAAATCCTGAAGATTCATGTACATACTTCAAAGAAAACTGTCTAATTCTGATAAAACTCTTAAAATACACAATGATAGTGCCGGGAAATGATTAGGAACGTGAAAGAAACAGTTGAAATACAAGTAAATAAAGCCTTACTACTTTTACCGCAGTGATTAATAACCAAGATTACAGGTAGAAAGCTGTGAAATGACGAGAATACTGATAATGTTTACATTTCCAGCTACTTTAGGTGGCATTTTCAGAAGAGAGTGCTTTCAAACATTAATTCCTGTTTATAGAGCTCAGCATTTGTGTATAAAGCCTTTAAATGAGGAGAATACTGTTTATGTTTACAATTGATTCTGTATTGGTTGGCATTTTTTGAATGAAATATTTTAAATCCTAAAGATTCATGTATATACTTCTAAGAAAACTGTCTAATTGTTGTAAAACTCTTAAAATACAAAATTATAGTGCAAGAAAATGATTAGGAACTTGTTAGAAACACTTGAAATACAAGTAAATATAGTTATAAGATCTCTATGTCCGGATTCAATCAACTTGATTACAGGTAGAAAGCTGTGAAATGATGAGAATACTGATAATATTTACAATTCCGGCTACTTTAGGTGGCATTTTTAGAAAAAAGTGCTTTCAAACATTAAGAATTCCTGTTTATAGATCTCAGAATTTGTGTATAAAGCCCTTAAATGAGGAGAATACTGTTTATTCTTACAAATGAGTCTGAATTGGCTGCTGTTTTCTGAATAATACAGTTTAAATCCTGAAGATTCATGTATATACTTCAAGGAAAACTGTGTAATTCTGATAAAACTCTTAAAATACACAATGATAGTGCCGGGAAATGATTAGGAACATCTACCAAAGACTTTAAATACAAGTAAATTGATTCGTAATATCTCTATGACTGTATTCCATCAACTTGATTACATGTCAAAAGCTGTAAAATGACATGAATACTGATAATGTTTACAATTCCGTCTACTTTAGTTTGCGTTTTCTGAAGAAAGTGCTTTCAAACATTAAGAATTATTGTTTATAGAGCTCAGATTTTCTTTATAAAGCCTTTAAGTTATGAGAATACTGTTATGTTTACAATTTAGGCTGAATTGGTTGGCTTTTTTTGAATAAAACAGTTCAAATCCTGAAGATTCTAGTATATACTGCTAAGAAAACTAATTGTTGTACAACTCTTAAATTACACCTTGATAGTCCCGGCAAATGATTAGGAACATGAAAGAAACCCTTGAAATACAAGTAAATAGTGCCGTAATATTTCTAAGTCCGTGTTCAATAACCGAGATTAAAGGTAGAAAGCTGTGAAATGACGAGAATACTGATAATGTTTACAATTCCAGCTACATTTGTTGGCGTTTTCAAAAGAAAGTTCTTTCAAAAATTAAATACTCTGGTTTATAGAGCTCAGAATTTGTTTATAAAGCCTTTAAATGACGAGCATATTGTTTATATTTACAATTGAAGATTCATGTATATACTTTTAATAAAAATTCTCTAATTGTTTAAAAAATCTTAAAATGCACAACGATAGTCCCAGGAAATGATTAGGAACATGTAAGAAACACTTGAAATACAAGTAAATAGAGCCGTACTATCTTTATAACCACAGACATTAAGGCTCGATTTACATGTGTTGCTGGCATGTTCCATACTTCCTTATACAATTGGAGGTTCTAACATTTTGAATTTTAACAGTTTTATTCTCAATCACATAGTATTCTGATCTCCATATACTTGAATTTTTAAGGTTTTTAAGAAGTTTCCTTTGAAAACCCCAACAAATTTAACCGGAAATAAAAATATAATCAGGATATTCTTCATTTCACAGCAGTTTTAATGTGAATATTCTGTTTGAACACTGCCCCACAGACATTAAGGCTCTTTTTACATGTGTTCCTGGTGTATCCAGTACTTTCCTATACAATACCAGGTTCTATCATTTTGAATTCTGTTTTAATCTAACTCACATAGTGTTCTGTGCTCTATATACTAGAATTCTTAAAGTTTTTAAGAAGTTTCTTTTAAAAATGGCAACTGATTGAACCTGAATCATAAATGTAAACACTATACTCGTCTTTTCACTGCTGTTTTATCGTGAGTTTTCTGTTTGAACACTGCCCCACAGACATTCAGGATTTATTTATATGTGTTATTGTCATGTCCTATACTTTCCTATACAATTGCAGGTTATATCATTTTTAATTCTGAGAGTTTTAATCTAACTCACATAGGGTTCTGACCTCTATATACTTTAATTCTTAAGGTTTTTAAAAACTTTTGCTTAAAAACGCCATCTAATTATACCAGAAATATAAATGTAATCAGGATAGTCTTCATTTCCCAGATGTTTTAACGTGAGTTCTGTTTGAACACTGCCCAACAGACATTAAGTCTCTATTTACATGTATTACTGGCGTGTCCCATACTTTCATATAGAATTCCATATTCTATCATTTTGAATTCTAACAGTTTTATTTAACTCACATAGTGTACTTAGCTCTATATACATGAATTCTTAAGGTTTTTAAGATCTTTCCTTTAAAAACAGCAAATGATTGTACCTGAATCATAAATGTAAACACTATACTTGTCTTTTCACTGCTGTTTTATCGTGAGTTTTCTGTTTGAACACTGCCTCACAGACATTAGGGATCTATTTATATGTGTTATTGGCGTGTCCTATATTTTCCTATACAATTCCAGGTTCTATCATTTTGAATTCTGAGAGTTTTAAAATAACTCACATAGTGTTCTGACCTCTATATACTTGCATTCTTACGGTTTTTATGAAGTTTTCCTTAAAAACGCCAACAAATTGAACCAGAAATAAAAATGTAAGCAGGATATTCTTCATTTCACAGATGTTTTAATGTGCGTTTTCTGTTTAAACACTGCCCAATAGACACTAAGGCTCTATTTACATGTGTTCCTACCATGTCCCATACTTTCCTATACAATTACAGATTCTATCATTTTGAATTCTAACAGTTTTATCTAACTCATATAGTGTTCTGATTTCTATATACATGAAATCTTAAGGTTTTTAAGAAGTTTCCTTTGAAAAGGCCAACAAATTAAACCGGAAATAAAAATGAAATCAGGATATTATTCACTTCACAACTGTTTTAACGTGAGATTTCTCTTTGAACACGGCCCCACAGACATTAAGGCTCTATTTACATGTGTTTCTGCCATATCATATACTTTCCTATACAATTCAAGATTCTATCACTTTGAATTCTAACAGTTGTAATCTAACTCACATTGTGTTCTGAGCTCCATATACTTGAATTCCTAAAGTTTTTAAGAAGTTTCCTTTAAAAACAGCAACTGATTGAACCTGAATCATAAATGTAAACACTATACTCTTCTTTTCACAGCGGTTTTATTGTTAGTTTTCTGTTAGAAAACTTCCCCAAACACATTAAGGCTCTATTTACATGTTTTCCTGGCATGTCCCCTATTTTCCTAAACAACTCCCGGTTCTATCATTTTGAATTCTGAGAGTTTTAAAATAACTCACATAGTGTTCTGACCTCTATATACATGAATTCTTAAGGTTTTTAAGAAGTTTTCCGTAAAAACGCCATCTAATTAAACCGGAAATATAAATGTAATCAGGATATTCTTCTTTACCTAGCTGTTTTTTCGTGAGTTCTGCTTGAGCACTTCCCAACAGACATTAAGGCTCTATTTATATGTGTTCCTGGCGTGTGATATACTTTCCTATACAATTCCAGGTTATATCATTTTGAATTCTAACAGTTTTAACCTAACTCACATAGTGTTCTTAGCTCTATATACTTGAATTCTTAAAGTATTTAAGAAGTTTCCTTTTAAAACACCAACTAATTGAATTGGATATATAAATGAAATCAGTATATTCTTCATTTCACAGCTATTGGAATGTGAGTTTTCTGTTTGAACTCTGCCCTACAGATATTAAGGCTCCTTTTTCATGTTTTCCTGGTGTGTCATATACTTTCCTATACAATTCCAGGTTCTATCATTTTGAATTCTAAGAGTTTTAACGCATGTAGTGTTCTGAGCTCTATATACTTCAACTATTAAGTTTTTAAAGATGTTTCCTTTAAAAACAGCAACTGATTGAACCAGAATCATAAATGTAAACACTATACTCGTTTTTCACAGCTGTTTTAACATGAGTTTTCTGTTTGAATACTGCCCCAATATATTAAGGCTCTATTTACATGTGTTCCTGGCATGTCATATACTTTCCTATACAATTCCTGGTTTCATCATTTTTTTCTAACAGTTTTAATCTAACTCACATAGTGTTCTGAGGTCTATATACTTGAATTCTTAAGGTTTTTAAGTAGTTTTCCTTAAAAACGCCAACAAATTGAACCGGAAATAAAAATGTGAGCAGGATATTCTTCATTTCACAGCTGTTTTAACGTGAGCATTCTGTTTGAACACTGCCCTACAGACATTAAGGCTCTATTTACATGTGTTCCTGGTATGTCATATACTTTCCTATACAATTCCAGGTTATATCAGTTTGAATTCTAACAGTTTTAATCTAACTCACATAGTGTTCTGAGCTCTATATACATGAATTCTAAGAGTTTTAATCGAACACAAATAGTGTTCTGAGCTCCATAGACTTTAATTCTTAAGGGGTTTAAGCAGTTATCTTTTAAAATGCCATTTCATTGAGCCGGAATTATAATGGTAAACAGTATACTTGTCATTTCAAAGCTGTTTTAATGTGAATTCTGTTTGAACACTGACCCAAGATATTAAGTCTCTATTTACATGTATTCCTGGTGTGTTATATACATTCCTATAAAATTCCAAGTTCTATTGTTTTGAATTCTAACAGTATTAATCAAACTCACATAGTGTTCTGAGCTCTATATACTTGAATTCTTAAGGTTTTTAAGAAGTTTCCTTTTAAAAAGCCAACTAATTGAACCGGAAATATAAATGTAATCAGGATATTATTCATTTCACAGCTGTTTGAAGTAAAGTTTTCAATTATAATCTGCCCAAAAATATAAAGGCTCTATTTACAGGTATTCCTATCATTTCTGATACATTCCTATACAATTCCAGGTTCTATCATGTTGAATTCTAACAGTTTTAATCTAACTTACACAGTGTTCTGAGCTCTATATACTTGAATTCTTAAGGTTTTTAAGAAGTTTCCTTTTAAAAAGCCAACTAATTGAACCGGAAATATAAATGTAATCAGGATATTATTCATTTCACAGCTGTTTGAAGTAAAGTTTTCAATTACAATCTGCCCAAAAATATAAAGGCTCTATTTACAGGTATTCCTATCATTTCTGATACATTCCTACACAATTCCAGGTTCTATCATGTTGAATTCTAACAGTTTTAATCTAACTCACACAGTGTTCTGAGCTCTATATATTTGAATTCTTAAGGTTTTTAGGAAGTTTCCTTTAAAAATGCCAGATAATTGAACTGAAATTATAAATGTAAACACTATAGTCATCATTTCACAGTTGTTTCAACGTGAGTTTTCTGTTTGAACACTGCCCCACAGACATTAAGGCTCTATTTACATGTGTTCATGGCGTGTCATATACTTTCCTCTACAATTCCAGTATCTACCATTTTGAATTCTAAGAGTTTTAATCTAACTCACATAATGTTCTGAGCTCTCTATATATGAATTCTTAAGGTTTTTAAAGAAGTTTTCTTTAAAAACGTCATCTAATTGAACTGGAAATATAAATGTAATCAGAATATTCTTCATTTCACAGCTGTTTGAACGTGAGTTTTCTGTTTAAACACTGCCCCACAGAAATTAAGGCTCTAATTATCGGTATTCCTAGCATTTCAAATACGTTCCTATACAACTTCAGATTCTATCATTTTGAATTCTAAGAGTTTTAATCGAACACAAATAGTGTTCTGAGCTCTATATACTTGAATCTTCAGGGTTTTAAGCAGTTATCTTTAAAAAGGTCATTTCATTGAACCCGAATTATAATTTTAAACAGTATACTCTCATTTCACACCTATTTAACGTGAGTGTTCTGTTTGAACACTGGCCAACAGACATTAAGGCTCTATTTACATGTATACCTGAGGTTTCATATACATTCCAATACAATTCCAGGTTCTATCATTTTGGATTCTAAGAGTTTTAATCTAACTCACATACTGTTCTGAGCTCTATATACTTGAAATCTTAAGGTTTTTAAGAAGTTGCTTTTAAAAACACCAACTAATTAAACCGGAAATATAAATGTAATAAGGATATTCTTCATTTCACAGCTGTTTTAACAAGAGTTTTCCGTTTGAAACTGCCCCACAGATATTAGTGCTCTATTTACAGGTATTCCTAGCATTTCAGATACATTCCTATACAATTCCAGGTTCTATCATTTTGAATTCTAAGAGTTTTAGCCTAACTCACATAGTGTTCTGAGCTCTATATACCTGAATCCTAAGGTTTTTAAGAAGTTCCTTTAAAAACGCCATTTCACTGAACCCGAATTATCAATGTAACCACTATACTCGTCACTTCACAGCTGTTTTTTCGTGAGTTTTCTCATTGAACACTGGCCCATATTCATTATGGCTCTATTTTCATGTATTCCTAGCGTGTCATATACTTTCCTATATGATTCCAGTATCTGCCATTTTGAATTCTAAGAGTTTTAATCTAGCTCATGTAGTGTTCTGAGCTTTATATATTTGAATTCTTAAGGTTTTTAAGGAAGTTTCCTTTAAAAACGCCACCTAATTGAATGGAAAGTATAAATGTAATCAGGATATTCTTCATTTCATAGCTGATTTAATGAGAGTATTCTGTTTGAAACTGCTGCATAGATATTAAGGCTCTATTTACAGGTATTCCTAGCATTTCAGATATATTCCTGTACAATTCCAGCTTCAATATTTTAAATTCTAAGCGTTTTAATCTAACTCACATAGTGTTCTTAGCTCTATATAATTGAATTCCTAAAGATTTTAAGAAGTTCCTTTAAAAACGCCATTTCGTTGCACCCAAAGTATAAATGTAACCACTATACTCGTCATTTGACAACTGTTTTATGGTGAGTTTTCTGTTTTAACACTGCCCCACAGACATTAAGGCTCTATTTACATGTGTTCCTGGCATGTCATATACTTTCCTATACAATTCCAGATTCTATCATTTTGAATTCTAACAGTTTTAATCTAACTCACATAGTATTCTGAGCTCTATATATTTGAATTCTTAATGGTTTTAAGCACTTATTTTTTAAAATGCCATTTCATTGAACTGGAATTATAAATGTAAACAGTATACTCATCATTTCACAGCTGTTTTAACGTGAGTTTTGTGTTTGAACACTGGCCCAAGACATTAAGTCTCTATTTACATGTACTCCTGCCATGTCATATACATTCCTATACAATTCCAGGTTCTATCATTTTGAAGTCTAACAGTTTTAATCTAACTCACATAGTGTTCTGAGCTCTACATATTTGAATTCTTAATGTTTTTAAGAAGTTGCCTTTAAAAACACAAACTAATTGAAACAGAAATATAAATTTAATCAGGATATTCTTTTTTTCACAGCTGTTTGAAAGTAAGTTTCAGTTTGAAACTGCCCCACAGATATTAATGCTCTCTTTACAGGTATTCCTAGCATTTCAGATACATTCCTATACAATTCCTGGTTCTTCATTTTGAATTCTAAGAGTTATAGTTTAACTCACATATTGTTCTGAGCTCTATATATTTTAATTCTTAAGGTTTTTAAGAAGTTTCCTTTAAAAAAGCCGATTAATTAAAATGGAAACCTGAATGTAATCAGGATATTCTTCATTTCACAGCTGTTTGAACAAGAGTTTTCAGTTTGAATCTGCCCCACAGGTATTAAGGCTATATTTACAGGTATTCCTAGCGTTTCAGATACATTCCTATACAATTCCAGGTTCTATCATTTTGAATTCTAAGAGTTTTTTCTAACTCACATAATGTTCTGAGCTCTATAGACTTGAATTCTTATGATTTTTAAGCAGATTCTTTTAAAAACGCCAACTCATTGAACCGGAAATATAAATGTAATCATATCCTTGTCATTTCACAACTGTTTGAAAGTGAGTTTTCAGTTTGAACACTGACCCACATACATTAAGGCTCTATTTACATGTATTCCTAATGTTTCATAAATATTCTTACACAATTCCAGGTTCTATCCTTTTGAATACTAAGAGTTTTAATCTAACTCACATAGTGTTTTGATCTCTATAGATTTGAATTCTTGAGGGTTTTAAGCAGGTTCCTTTATAAAAAAGTCAACTCATTTAACCGGAAATATAAATGTAGTCAGTGTACTCATCATTTCATAGCTGTTTGTACGTGAGTTTTCAGTTTGAACACTGGCACACATACATAAGGCTCCATTTCCCTGTATTCTTAGGGTTTCATATATATTCCTATACAATTCCAGGTTCTATCATTTTGAATTCTAAGAGTTTTAATTTAACTCACATAGTGTTCTAAGATCTTTACACATGAATTCTTAAGGGTTTTAAGCAGTTTTACCTTTAAAAATGCCATCTCATTAAACAGGAAATATAAATGTAATCACTATACTCATCATTTCACAGCTGTTTGAACGTGAGTTTTCAGTTTGAACACTGCCCCACATACAGTAAGGCTCTACCTACATGTATTCTCAGCGTTTCATATACATTCCTAAACAATTCCAGGTTCTATAATTTTGAATTCTAAGAGCATCAATCTAACTCACTCAGTGTTCTGAGTTCTATAGACTTGAATTCTTAAGGGTTTTAAGGAGTTTCCTTTAAAAACACCATCTCATTAAACCAGAAATATAAATGTAATCAGTATACTCATCATTTCACAGCTGTTTCAAAGTGAATTTTCAGTTTGAACACTGCCCCCATACAGTAACGTCCTATTTACATGTATTCTTAGCATTTCCTATACATTTCAATAAAATTCCAGGTTCTATCATTTTGAATTCTAAGAGTTTTAATCTAACTCCATAGTGTTCTGAGCTCTATAGACTTTAATTCTTAAGGGTTTAAAGCAGTTTCATTTAAAAACACCAACTCATTGAACCAGAAATATAAATATAAACAGTATACTGGTCATTTCACAGCTGTTTAAACATGAACTCTCAGTGTTCTATTACTGCTATTCACATAATTATGTTCTACTTACTAGTAATCCAAGAGTTTCATATACATTTCTAGCCAACTCCAGGGTCTATCATTGTGAATTCTAACTATAATAACCATATTCAACATAGTGTTCTGAGTTCTATAGACTTGAATCCTTAAGGGTTGTAACCACTCTCCTTACAAAACGTCAACTCATTGTACTGGAATTGTAAACGTAAAGAGTATACTCGTCATTTCACAGCTGTTTGAAGGTAAATTATCAGTTTTTTAGTACTGCCTTTCAGATATTAAGGCTCTATTTACTCGTAATCCAAGTGTTTCATATACATTCCTAGGCAACTCCAGCATCTATCATTGTGAATTCTAACAGTAATTACCCCATTCACATAGTGTTCTCAGCTTTAGAGACTTGATTTCTTAAGGCTTTTTACCAGGCTCATTAAAAAATGACAAATCATTGAACCGGTAATATGAATATAAACAGTATATTCATCATTTCATAGCTGTTAGAACGTGAATTCTCAGTGTTTTACTGCTGTCCTTCAGATAGTAAGGCTATATTTACTTTTAATCCAAATGTTTGATATATTTTTTACAGGCAACAGCAGGGTCTATCGTTGTGAATTCTAATAGTAATAACTACCTTCACATAGCTTTATGTGCTCTATAGGCTTGAATTTGTTATGGTAGTAACCATTTTCCTTAAAAAACACCAACTCTTCAAACTTGAAATATAAATCTAAACAGTGCACTCATCATTTCACAGTTGTTTGAAAGTAAATTCTCAGTGTTTTAGTATTGCACTTCTATTCACTTGTAATAAAAATATTTCATATACATTTCCAAGCAACTCCAGGGTCTATCATTGTGAATTCTAAGAGTAATAACCACATTCACATAGTGTTCTGAACTCTATAGACTTGAATTCTTAAGGGTTTTAACAACTTTCCTTAAAAAACATCAACTCATTGAACCGGAAATATAAATGTAAACAGTATACTCTTCATTTCACAGCTATTTAAACATGAACTCTCAGTGTTTTAGTACTGCCCTACAGATATTAAGACTCTATTTACTAGTAATCCTAATGTTTCATATACATTTCTGGACAACTCCAGGGTCTATCAGTGTGAATTCTAACAGTTATAACAACATTCACATAGTGTTCTGAGCTCTATCGACTTGAATTCTTAATGGATTTAACCACTTTCCTTAAACAACAGCAACTCATTGTACCAGAAATGTAAATGTAAACAGTATACTCGTCTTTTCACAGTAGTTTGTTTATGAATTCTGAGTGTTTTAGTACTGTGCTTCAGAAATTAAGACTCTATTTGCTTGTAATCCAAGTGTTTCATATACATTTCCAGGCAACTCTGGGGTCTATCATTGTGAATTCTAAGTGTAATAACAACATTTACATAGTGTTCTGAGCTCTATAACCTTGAATTGTTAAGGGTTTTAACCACTTTTTTCAAAGAACACCATCTCATTGAACCAGAAATATAAATCTAATCATTGTACTCAACATTTCACAGCTGTTTGAATGTATATTCTCAGTGTTTTAGTACTGTGCTTCTATTTACATGTAATACAAATGTTTCATATACATTTGCAGGCAACTCCGGGGTCTATCATTGTGAAATCTAAGAGTAATAACCACCTTCACATAGTGCTCTGAGCTCTATAGACTTGAATTCTTAAGGGTTTTAACCACTTTCCTAAAACTGCCAACTCATTGTACCTGAAATGTAAATGGAAACAGTATACTCGTCATTTCACAGCTGTATGAACATGAATTCTCAGTGTTTTTGTAAAGCCCTTCAGATACTAAGGCTCTATTTACTAGTAATCCAAGTGTTTCATATATATATATTTCTATACACCTCCAGGGTCTATCATTGTGAATTCTAACAGTAATAACCACATTCACATAGTGTTCTCAGCTCTAGAGACTTGAATTCTTAAGGGTTTTAACCACTCTCCTTAAAGAACGCCAAATCATTGAACCGGAAATATAAATGTAAACAGTATATTCAGCTTTTCACAGCTGTTTGAATGTGAATTCTCAGTGTTTTAGTACTGCACTTCAGATAGTAAGGCTCTATTTACTTTTAATG
Source organism: Myotis lucifugus (assembly GCF_000147115.1). NCBI lineage: Eukaryota > Metazoa > Chordata > Mammalia > Chiroptera > Vespertilionidae > Myotis > Myotis lucifugus. The sequence continues at coordinate 1,364,177 of NW_005871350.1, read as the reverse complement.
CAAATGTTTCCTATACTTTCTGGGCAACTCCAGGGTCTATCATTGTGAATTGTAAGAGTAATAACCACCTTCACATACTGTTCTGATCTTTATGCACTTGAATTCTAAAGGCTTTTGACCACTTTCTTAAAGAACCCCATCTCATTGAATCAGAAATATAAATAGCAACAGTATACTGGTCATTTCACAGCTGATTAAACCTGAACTCTGTGTTTTAGTACTGCCCTTCAGATATTAAGGCTCTATTTACTAGTAATCCAAGTGTTTCATATACATTTCTGGACAACACCAGGGTCTATCTTTGTGAATTCTAACAATAATAACCACATTCCCATAGTGGTCAGAGCTTTATAGACTTGAATTCTTAATGGATTTAACCACTTTCCTTAAACAACACCAACTCATTGTACCAGAAATGTAAATGTAAACAGTATACTCATCATTTCACAGCAGTTTGTTCATGAAGTCTCAGTGTTTTAGTACTGTGCTTCAGATATTAAGACTCTATTTGCTTGTAATTCAAGGGTTTCATATATATTTCCATGCAACTCCAGGGTCTATCATTGTGAATTCTAAGTGTAATAACAACATTCACATAGTGTTTTGAGCTCTATAGCCTTAAATTGTTAAGGGTTTTAACCACTTTCCTTAAAAAACGCCAACTCGTTGAACCTGAAATATAAATCTAAGCAGTGTACTCTTCATTTCACAGCTGTTTGAATGTGAATTCTCAGTGTTTCAGTGCTAAGCTTCATATATTCCGGCTCTATTTCCTTGTAATCCAAGTGTTCCATATACATTTCTAGGCAACTCCCGGGTCTATCATTGTGAATTCTAACATTAATAACCACATTCTAGTCATGTTCTTAGCTCTAGAGACTTGAATCCTTAAGGGTTTTAACCACTTTCCTTAAAAAACGCCAACTCATTGTACCGGAAATATAAATGGAAGCAGTTTACACATCATTTCATAGCTGTTTGAAAATGAATCCTCAGTGTTTTAGTACAGCCCTTCACATATTAAGGTTATATTTACTAGTAATCCGAGTGTTTTATATACATTTTTAGACAACTCCAAGGTCTACCATTGTGAATTACAACAGTAATAACCACATTCACATAGTGTTCGCAGCTCTAGAGACCACTTTCCTAAAAAAACAAAAAACGCCATCTCATTAAACCTGAAATATAAATTTAAAAAATATATTCATCATTTCACAGCTGTTTGAATGTGAATTCTCAGTGTTTTAGTACTGCGCTTCAGATAGTAAGGCTCTATTTATTTGTAATGCAAATGTTTCCTATACATTTCTAGGCAACTCCAGGGTCTATAATTGTGAATTCTAAGAGTAATAACCACATTCACATAGGTTTCTGAACTCTATAGACTTGAATTTTTAAGGGTTTCCAGCACTTTCCTTAAAAAATGCCAATTAATTTTACCGGAATTGTAAATATAAACAGTATACTGTTCATTTCACAGCTTTTTGAACATGAATTCTCAGTGTTTTACTACTGCCCTTCAGATATTAAGGCTCTAATCACTAGTAATCCAAATGTTTTCTATACATTTCTAGGCAAATCCCATGTCTATCATTGTGAATTCTAACATTAATAAACACATTCCAGTAATATTCTCAGCTCTAGAGACTTGAATTCTTAAGGGTTTTAACCACTTTCCTTAAAAACGCCAACTCATTGAACCAGAAATATAAATATGAACAGTATACTCGCCATTTCACAGCTGTTTGTTTATGAATTCTCAGGGTTTTCGTACTGCACTTCAGATATTAAGGCTCCATTTGCTTATAATCCTAGTGTTTCATATACATTTCTGGACAACTCTTGTGAATTCTAAGAGTAATAACCACATTCACAGTGTTCTGAGCTCTATAGATTTGACTGCTTAAGGCTTTTAACCACTTTCCATAAAAAATGCCAACTCATTGAATGGGAAATATAAATGTAAACAGTATATTCATCATTTCACAGCTGTTTGAATATGAATTATTGTTGGGATCCAGCCCCAGCAGGTCCAGGGGTTCCCAAAGGTGTGGATGGAGTCTGCGAAGAAGGAATGACATGAAGACAGCGTTCAGTTGATCAGCATAGTGAGGTTCTCCAGCCAGGATCTGTCTTTATTCCCCTGTTACATCTATATTTATACCAGTTGAGTTTAATCCTATTCATTCTATTCCAAAGGTTAGGGCATTTGTTATCTCCATTCCAAGGTCACTACTCTATTCTTCTGTTAGGCTACAAGGAAGTAACTGAAGGAGATTATCCTAAGTAAAGATTATGTATTTTAAGCGTGATTGTTGATACTAGTGATTAACTACCCACCTGGCACTTAGTTAAGGGGTTTTACTGATTCCTTTAGTCCTGTTAATCCATAACTCCAGGGAAAAATCCCCACCTGGGAAACAACCTGTCCCAGAGAGGTGACCTTGGTTAAAACACATAGCGCTAAGAAGGGGAGCAAACATATTAGGAACAGTATGCCATATACCCCAAGTCCCTTGAAACATATGCTGTGCAGATATTTCTTCCCTGCAGCGACTGTGTCAAGCAGCAAGGATGGACCAGCTTCTGGCAAATTATCAGTGTTTCAGTACTGCACTTCAGATATTCAGGGTCTATTTATTTGTAATCCAAATGTTTCATATACATTTCTCAGAAACTCCTGGGTGTATCATTGAGAATTCTAAGAGTAATAACCACCTTTACATAGTTTTATGAGCTCTATACACTTGAATTCTTAACGTTTAAACAATTTTTCTTAAAAAAAAGCCAACTCATTGAACCGGAAATATAAATGTAAACAGTATACTCCTCATTTCAGAGCTGCTTTTTCATGAATTCTCAGTGTATTAGTACTGCGCTTCAGATATTAAGTCTCTATTTGCCTGTAATCCAAGTGTTTCATATACATTTCCAGGAAACTTCAGGGTCTATCATTGTGAATTCTAAGAGTAATAACAACATTCCAGTAGTGTTCTCAGCTCTAGAGAGTTGAATTTTTAAAGGTTTTAAGTACTTTCCTTAAAAAACGCCATCTCATTGAGAGAGAAATATAAATATAAACAGTATACTGGTCATTTCACAGCTGTTTAAACGTGAATTCTCAGTGTTTTAATACTGCCCTTCAGATATTAATGCTCTATTTACTAGTAATCAAAGTGTTTCATATACATTTCTAGACCACTCCAGGGTCTATCATTGTGAATTCTACAAATAATAACCACATTCACATAGTGTTCTGAGCTCCATAGACTTGAATTATTAAGGTTTTTAACCTCTTTCCTTAAAAAACATAAACTCATTGTACCAGAAATGTAAATGTAAACAGTATATTCGTCATTTTACAGTTGTTTGAACGTGAACTCTCAGTGTTTTACAACTTCCCTCCAGATATTAAGGGTCTATTTACAGGTTATCCAAGTGTTTCATATACATTTCTAGGCAACTTCAAGTCTATTATTGTGAATTCTAAGAGTAATAACCACCTTCGCCTAGTTTTATGAGCTCTATAGACTTGAATTTTTAATGGTTTAAACCATTTTCCTTAAAAAACTCCAACTCATTGAACCTGAAATATAAAGGTAAACAGTATACTTGTCATTTTATAGCTGCTATTTCATGAATTCTCAGTGTTTTAGTACTGCGCTTCAGATATTAAGGCTCTATTTACTTGTAATCCAATTGTTTAGTATACTTATCTAGCCAATTCCAGGGTTGATCACTGTGAATTCTAAGAGTAACAGCCACATTTAGATAGTGTTCTCAACTCTATCTACTTGAAATCTTAAGAGTTTTAACCACTTTCCTTAAAATTGGCCAACTCATTGAACCGGAATAAAAAATGGAAAGGGTGTACTCTTCATTTCACAGCTGTTTGAAGGTGAGCTTTCAGTGTTTTATCAGTGTTCTACAGACATTAAGGCTCTATTTACTTGTATTCCTAGCATTTCATCTACATTCCTATTCAATTCAAGGTTCTATCATTGTGAATTCTAAGAGTTTTATCCTCATTCACATAGTGTTCTGAGCTCAATAGACTTCAATTCTTAAGGGTTTTACCCACTTTCCTTAAAAAACGCCAACTCTTTCAACCAGAATTACAAATGTAAACAGTATACTCGTCATTTCACAGTTCTTTGAATGTGAATTCTCAGTGTTTTAGTACTGCCTTTCACACAGTAAGGCTCTATTTTTCTTGTAATGCAAGTGTTTCATAAACATTTCTAGATAACTCCAGGGTCTATCATTGTGAATTCTAGGAGTAATAATCACTTTCACATAGTGTTCTGAGCTCTATAGACTTGAATTCTTAAGGGTTTTAACAAGTTTCCTTAAAATACGCCAACTTATTGAACCTGAATTAATAATGTAAAGAGTATACTTGTCATTTCACAGCTGTTTGATCGTGAGTTTTCAGTGTTTTAACAGTGTCCTACGGACATTAATGCTCTATTTACTTGGATTACTAGTGGTTCATATACAATTCTAGGTTCTATTATTGTGAATTCTAAGTTTTATCCTCATTCACATAGTGTTCTGAGCTCATTAGACTTCAATTCTTAAGGGTTTCAAACACTTTCCTTGAAAAATGCCAACTCTTTGAGCCGAAATTACAAATGTAAACAGTATACTCATCATTTCACAGCTCTTTGCACATTAATTCTCAGTGTTTTCGTACTGCCCTTCAGATACTGTGGCTCTATTTACTTGTATTCCAAGTGTTTCATATACATTTCTTGACAATTCCACGGTGTATCATTGTGAATTCGAAGAGTAATAACCACATTCAGATAGTGTGCTGAGCTCTATAAACTTGAATTCTTGAGGGTTTTTAACCACTTTCCTTATAAACGCCCACTCAGTGAACTAGAAATATAAATGTAAACTGTATAATCGTCATTTCACAGCATTTGAACGTGAATTCTCAGTGTGTTAGTACTGCCCTCCAGATATTTAGACTCTATTTTCTTATAATCTAACTCGAGGCCTGGTGCACAAAAATTTGTGAACTCGGAGGCGGGGTCCCCCAGCCCGGCCTGTGCCCTGTCCCAGTCTGGGACCCCTCAGGAGATTATGACCTGCTGGCTTAGGCCTGCTCCCGGGTGGCAGAGGGCATGCCCAATCTCTAGGTGCAGCCCCTGGTCAGGCTCAGAGCAGTGCTGATTGGGGAGTTGGGGCGCTGCCCCCTGTCATGCACAGAGCAGGGCGGATCGGGAGGTTGCACTGCCACCCTCAGTCATGCTCAGGGTAGGGCCGATTGGGGGGTTGGGGCACCGCCCCCTGTCACACTCAAGGCAGGGTCGATGAGGAGGTTGCGGCACCACCTCCTGTCATGCACAGAGCAGGGCCCATCAGGGGGTTGGGGCGCTGCCCCCGTCATTCACAGAGCTGGGCCCATCAGGGGAGTTGGGGCTCCGTACGCTGTCACACACAGAGCAGGGTCAATCAGGGAGTTGGGGAGCTCCCCCCTGTCATGCACAGAGCAGGGCCCATCAGGGGGTTGAGGAGCTTCCCCCTGTCATGCAAAGAGCAGGGCCGATCAGGGGGTTGAGGAGCTCTCCCCTGTCACTCACAGAGTAGCGCCAATAGGGGAGTTGGGGCACCCCCCCCCCCGTCACACACAGAGCAGGGCGAATCAGGGGGTTGGGGCACTGCACCCTGTCACACTCAGGGCAGGGCCAATGGGGAGGTTATGGCTCTACCCCGTTACACACAGAGCAAGGCCCATGGAGGGAGGTTGGGGCACCACCCTCTATCACCTCTATCACCCACAGAGCAGGGCCAATCATGGGTTTGGGGTGCCGCACCCTGTCACACACAGAGCTGCAGGGCGATCAGGGGATTGGGGAGCTCCCCCCTATCAGGCACAGAGCAGGGCTGATCAGGGGGTTGGGGCACCTTTCCCTGTCACGAACAGAGCAGGGCGGATCAGGGGGTTGAGGAGCTCCCCCCTGTCACACAGAGAGCCACAGGGCAGATAGGGAGGTTGTGGCCCCGCCCCCTTCACAGACAGAGCGCAGGGCAATCAGGGGGTTTGGGCGCTGCCTCCTGTCACGCTGATCCCGGTGCTGGGAGGCATATTACCCTTTTACTATATAGAATAGAGGCAGGCATATTACCCGG
>NW_005871350.1:1252850-1357933 GCF_000147115.1 Myotis lucifugus | reverse complement strand
GATCAGGGTGGGGGTCCCCACTGGGGTGCCTGGCCAGTCTGGCTGAGGGGCTGAGGGCCGTTTTCAGGCAGGTGGATGACTGAAGCTCCCATCCGCTCCTTTTTTTCTTTTTTTAATTCTGGGCCAGCTTTAGCTCTGAGGCCTCGGCTGCTGAAAACAGCTTTCTGGCCTTTGTTTACCTTATGTATTTGATACAATGTTGCGGTCTGGCTGGCTGAAGCCGGCTGACTAACGCAGGTTTCTGTGGTTTTGTTTAGCTTCTATATTTGCAACATAGTTGCTTAGAGTTGCAGCTGAGAGCCCGGCAAGTCAGGCGGGGAACGTTGGAGTCTGCCGTCACTGGAGCAAGCAAGCCTCCCTGTTCGCTTCAGTGCATGGCTGCCGTCCGCCATCTTGTCTGGCAGTTAATTTACATAAGGATATGCTGATTAGCCAATGGGAAGGGTAGTGGTTGTATGCTAATTACCATGTTTCTCTTTTATTAGTGTAGATTGTTTCATATACATTTCTAGACAACTCCAGGGTCTATTATTATGATTTCTAAGTTTTATCCTCATTCACATAGTGTTCTGAGCTCATTAGACTTCAATTCTTAAGGGTTTCAAACATGTTCCTTAAAAAATGCCAACTCTTTGAACCGGAATTATAAATGTATACCGTATAGTCATAATTTCACAGCTGTTTGAAGGTGAATTCTCAATGTTTTAGTACTGTCCTTCAGATATTTAGGCTCTATTCACTTGTAATCCAAGTGTTTCATATTCATTTCCAGACAACTCCAGATCTATCATTATGAATTCTAAGAGTAATAGCAAAATTCACATAGTGTTCTGAGCCCTATAGCATTGAATTTTTAAGGGTTTTAACTACTTTCCTTAAAAAATGCCAACTCATTGAACTGGAATTAAAAATGTAAACAGTATACTCTTCATTTCACAGCTGTTTGAAGGTGAGCTTCAGTATTTTCACAGTGTCCTGTGGACCTTTAGTCTCTATTTACTTGTATTCCTAGCATTTCATCTACATTACTATACAATTCTGGGGTCTATAACTCTTTATAGACCCCAGCCCCCGCCTAATGGCAAAGAAACTTATTATATTGGAGCTTGTCTACCATCCCCATATGTCTTTCTATGAAAAGATTCTCACAGTAACCTAGGTATGACGACAAATAAAACCATCTTCACTGTTTCCTGTCACAAATGTATTTTGACCACATGTATTGATTCTACCTTATCTATTCAGACAATTTTTATTGTAAAGCAGCCTCCTTATCTAATGTTACCTGTACAATTGCATATGGCATGGTATGATGATTCTGGGTTACAAGCTATTAGAAAAATTACCAATGCTTTAACATGCTCAAAAAAGATTTGTAGCAGAATTAGTCTTAACTGCACTCATTACAATTATAGGATCATTTGCTACTGCAACCACAGCCTTAGTACATGAAGTCCATACAGCTCAGCATGTAGATCATTTAGCAAAGAATATTTCTCACTCTAGCTACCCAAGGAATAATAGACAAAAAATTAGAAGCCAAGGTTTATGCTCTTGAAGAAGCCCTTACAATTACACATCTCTAAACAAAGCATTATCCCCGTGCTTTTAAGTGCAGGCCTAATTTTATTCATAACTTTAATAATTATTTGTCTTTTCCCAGTCTTCTTATGAGTCTTAAACAATGCAATCCGAGAGGTGGCTGCTGATTTACACGTGCTACATTTAAAAAATTAAAAAAGGGGGAATTTTCTGGAAGCCAGTCCATTCTTGCTGCTTGACACAGTCACCGCAGGGAGGAAACATCTGCACAGTATATGTTTTAAGGGACCTGGGGTATGTGGCATACTGTTCTTAATATGTTTGCTCCCCTTATTAGCGCTATGTGTTCTAACCAGGGTCACCTCTCTGCGAAAGGTTGTTTCCCCAGGTGGGAATTTTTCCCTGGAGTTAGGGATTAACAGGACTAAGGAAGGGAATAAGTCAGTAAAACCCCTTAACTAAGTGCCAGTCAGGTAGTTAATCACCTTAACTACAAACAATCACACTTAAGCTACATAATCTTTACTTAGGATAATCTCCTTCAGTTACTTCCTTGTAGCTTAACAGAACAATAGAGTAGTGACCTTGGAATTGAGATAACAAACGCCCCAACCTTTGGAATAGAATGGATAGGATTAAAATCAAATGGTATAAATACAAACTTAACAGGAGGATAAAAAGAGAACCTGGATAGAGAACCTGGCTAGGCTGCTGATCAACAGAACACTGTCTCTGTGTAATTCCTTCTTCGCCAACTCTGTCCACACCTTTAGGAACCCCTGGGCCTGCTGGGGCTGGACCCCAACAAATTTTCAGTGTTTTAACAATGTCCTACAGACATTACTGCTCTATTTACTTGTATTACCAGAGTTTCATATACATTCCTGTACAATTCAAGGTTCTATCATTGTGAATTCTTAGAGTTTTATCCTCATTCACATAGTGTTCTGAGCTCAATAGACTTCAATTCTTAAGGGTTTTAACCACTTTCCTTAAAAAATGCCAACTCTTTGAACCGGAATTAAAATGTAAACAGTATAGTCATAATTTCAAAGCTGTTTAAATGTGAATTCAGTGTTTTAGGCTCACATTGAGGCTCTATTTTCTTATAATGCCAGTGTTTCATAAACATTTCTAGACAACTCCAGGGTCTATCATAGTGAATTCTAGGCATACTAACTGCATTCACATAGTGTTCTGAGCTCTATAGACTTGAATTCTTAAGGGTTTTAACCACTTTCCTTAAAATACGCTAACTTATTGAACCAGAATTAAAAATGTAAAGAGTATACTCCTCACTTCACAGCTGTTTGATCATGAGTTTTCAGTGTTTTAACAGTGTCCTACGTACATTAAGGCTCTATTTGCTTGTATTCCTAGCGTTTCCTATACATTCCTATACAATTCCAGGTTCTATCACTGTGAATTCTAAGAGTTTTATCCTCATTCACATAGTGTTCTGAGCTCAATAGACTTCAATTATTAAGGTTTTTAACCACTTTTCTTAAAATACACCTACTCATTGAACCAGATTTATAAATGTAAACAGTATACTGGTCATTAAACAGCTGTTTGAACTTGAATTCTGTGTGATTTAGCACTCCCCTTCAGATATTAAATCTCTATTTACTTATAATCCAAGTGTTTCATATATATTTCTAGACAACTACAGGGTCTATCATTGTGAATACTAATAGTAATAACCACATTCACATAGTGTTCTGAGTTCTACAGCCTTGAATTCTTAAGGGTTTTAGCCACTTTCCTTAAAAAACGAAAAATTCTTTTAACCGGAATTATAACTGTAAACAGTATACTTGTCATTTCACAGATGTTTGAACGTGAATTCTCAGTGCTTTAGTACTCCCCTTCAGATGTTAAGTCTCTATTTACTTGTAATGCAAGTGTTTCATATATATTTCTAGACAACTCCAGGGTCTATCATTGTGAATTCTGAGACTAATAACCACATTCACTTGGTGTTATGAGCCCTATGTACTTGAATTCTTAAAAGTTTTAATCACTATTTTTAAAATATGCCAACTCATTGAACCAGATATATAAATATAAACATTATACTCGTCATTTCACAGCTGTTTGAATGTGAGATTTTCAGTGTTTTAACAGTGTTCTAATGAAATTAATGCTCTATTTACTTGTATTCCTAGTGTTTCATATACATTCCTATACAATTCCAGGTTCTATCACTGTGAATTCTAAGAGTTTTAACCTCATTCACATAGTGTTCCGATCTCTATAGACCTTAATTCTTAAGGGTTTTAACCCTTTTCCTTAAAAAACGCCAGCTCATTGAGCCAGAAATATAAATGTAAACACAATACTACTCATTTCACCCCTGTTTAAAGGTGAATTCTCGGTGTTTCAACCCTGCTCTGCAGATATTACAGCTGAATTGACATCTATTTCACGTGTTTCATATACCTTTCTAAGCATTTCCCTTGTCTATCATTGTGAATTCTAAGAGTCCTAAACACTTTCAGACAGATTTTTGAGCCCTATAAACAGAAATTCTTATGTTTTTAAAACATTTCTTCCAAAAATTCCAACTCATTCAACTGAAATATGAATGTAAAGACTGTACTACTCATTTCACAGCTGTTTAAACGTGAATTCTCAGTGTTTAAACACTGCCTGACAGATATTACCTCTGGATTTACATGTATCCCAAGTGTTTCATATACCTTCCTTAACATGTCCCCGGTCTATCTCTGGGTCCATTGTAGTCATGCAAGTAACACTGGGTACCCAAATTGGCTGTGCTGCTCCTTCTGGGGAGATACAAAACATAACCTCTTCCCCATATTTTTACTGAATTTGGTAAAACTCTTGTCTGGTTTTTGCATCCTTCAACCCAGGCTAACCCTGCAGAGGCTATTGTACAGGAGGCCCGATGCCTTTCGGCTGCTGTACAACTCTCTGCATTGTAACTCAAAAAAAATTTAACACATAACTTTCTTCTCTCCATTTTTTTGTTTTTATAGTTGCATTTTAAGATAGGATTGGTGGTTTTCACTGTTGCCTGAGTCCTGATCTATCACCCCAGGAAGAACTTTGCAATCCTGCGCTTCCCAGGGTGGCATGATAAAGATTTACTTAGCTGGCTGGAAAGGCTGCAGTAGGATTAAGGATAAGGACCCTACTGTCTGGTGGGACCAGGGCTAGCCACGCTTGAAGTTTCTCTGACTAGGGGGTATTAGATTATCATCCACATCAGTCTTGGAGTGGCATTCATTTACCCAATGCTTTCCTCCCCTGCATCTTGGACATAGTCCAGGCTGCTTGTTTTCACTCCCTGTAGCCTGTTGACGTCCATTTCTAGCATTACACTCTTTAGCAAAATGCCCTAGTTTGCCACAGTTAAAGCATCTCCCTTTCTTTTTCTACTGACTAGTGAGTAACATCTCCTTTAATGCGGTAGCTAATACTGTTCCTTGAACATAGGCTGGTCCAATGTCAGCACAAACGTGAATAAAATACTTCCATAAAAAGTAGTCTCCAGGTGACAGACAAACCTTTGGGACAATATTAAGTCTCTAGTAAACTTCCACTATCTGTCTTAGTTCCCCTGCCACATTCATCCATTCCTTTTCTGGAGTGGGCTCTAGGGCAAGGGTCCTCAAACTATGGCCCATGGGCCACATGCAAATCAAATATTGTATTTGTTCCCATTTTGTTTTTTTACTTCAAAATAAGATATGTGCAGTGTGCATAGGAATTTGTTCATAGTTTTTTTTTTAAACTATAGTCCGGCCCTCCAACAGTCTGAAGGACAGTGAACTGGCCCCTGTTTAAAAAGTTTGAGGAAAAGGACACTTATGTAATACCCTTTGTAATACTTTTAGCGAAAAAAAAAAAAGTTTGAGGACCCCTGCTCTAGGGAGTCCTGAATCAGGGACCACAGACTGAAAGTAGAGAGAGGAATTTTCCCTGGACCTTCAACTGTATAACGATCTCTAAGTTGTTTTCTTACCTTCTCCCATGTCTCCACATTTACCTTTCTTTCCTCAAGAAACCATGGGCAGGTTTTACTTACAAAATCCAACAAATCAAAAAGTGGTTGATACCTCACAGAACAGCCTCATGCTTGGAGCATAGCCTTAAGCATAGATACATATAAATTCTTTTCCTGCAATCCTGAATTTCCCATGTTTTACACCTAGTTATTACTAAACTTCGCTCCTTACCTTCCTTTTTATTTTCTGCATGTGCTTCACTGGAGCATCCTTTCACCTGACAACTGCAGTTCCCCTGAACTCAGGCCCTGCATTGGGCCAATGGTTCAGTGAGACTTAGGGGGGACAGCAAAGGATGTAGAAAAGACAGACAAAGAGAATAAGTGGGGTCTAGGTTGATCTCCTGCGCCTGTCTAAGGCCACAGAGAGAGAGAGATCCAGACAGCAAGCTGAGCCTTTATATTATAGCCAGAGGTAAACAAGGTAGTAGTCACCAGAGTTACAATGTTCTTGTGAGTTTCACTTGTTTTGGCAGCACTAGCAGCACCTCCAACAGCCAGTTAGCTACCCAGATAAGATCTAGGGAGCTTCATAAGGTCAAGCTTAATTATGCTAAGAGGGCTGTGCCCTCTAAGCTGGGACTAGTTTGTGGTTTTTCCAACAGGTAAGTCCGAGGCTTAACCCTATAGCCGCTCCATACAGGCATCCAAATTGGAAAAGAAGAAGTAAAATTGTCCTTATTCGCAGATGACATGATATTATACATAGAAAACTTCAAAGCCTCCATTAAAAAACTACTAGACCTAATAAATTAATTTGGCAATGTAGCAGGATACAAAATTAACACCCAGAAATCTATGGCCTTTTTATACACCAATAATGAACTCACATAAAGAGAAATGAAAAAAAAAACAATCCCATTTACCATTGCACCAAAATCTTGAGATACTTAGGAATAAACTTAACTAAGGACGTAAAAGACCTGTACTCGGAAAACTACAGGACATTGAAAAAAGAGATAGAGGAAGACATAAAGAAATGGAAGAACATACCATGTTCATGGATTGGTAGAATCAACATCATTAAAATATCCATACCACCTAAAGCAATCTATAGATTCAATGCAATACCTATTAAAATACCAATGGTATATTTCAAAGATCTAGAACAAACTCTCCAAAAATTCATCTGGAATAAAAAAAGACCCCGAATAGCCACAGCTATCCTGAGAAAGAAGAACAAAATTGGAGGGATCACAATACCAGATATCAAGCTATATTACCAAGCCATGGTTCTCAAAACTACGTGGTACTGGCACAAGAACAGACATATACACCAATGGAACAGAATAGAGAACCCAGAAATCGACCCAAGCCATTATACTCAATTAATATTTGACAAAGGAGAGAAGAGCATATAATGGAGTCAAAACAGTCTCTTTAATAAATGATGTTGGTAAATCTGGTCAGATACATGCAAAAAAATGAAACTAGATCACTAACTTACACCATACACAAAAACAAACTCAAAATGGCTAAAGAACTTGAATGTAAGACATGAAACCATAAAAATCCTATAAGACTCTATAGACAGCAAAATTGCAGACATATGTCGTAGAATATCTTTAGATATTCTACAGATCCTAGGGCAAGAGAGACTAAGGAGAAAATAAACAAATGAGACTACATCAAGATAAAAAGCTTCTGGACAGCAAAAGAAACTGTCAACTAAACAACAAGAAAGCCCATTGCATGGGAGAACATATTTGCCAATGGTATCTATGATAAGGGTTTAATATCCAACATTTACAGGGAACTCATACACCTTAACAAAAGGAAAATAAACAATCCAATCAAAAAATGGGCAAAGGACCTAAATAAACACTTTTTGAAATAGGATATTCAGAAAGCCAAGAGACATGAAAACATATGCTCAAAGTCACTGATCATCTGAGAGATGCAAATCAAAACAACGATGAGGTACACCTCACACCTTCCAGGATGGCTATTATCAATAAATCAACAAACGACAAGTACTGGAGAGGATGTGGAGAAAAAGTAACCCCCCTTCACTGCTGGTGGGAATGCAGACTGGTGCAGCCATTGTGGAAAACAGAATGTTGTTTCCTCAAAAAGTTAAAAATTGAACTGCCATTTGACCTAGTAATCCCACTTATAGGAATATATCCCAAGAAACCAACACCAATCAGAAAGGATATATGCAGCCCTATGTTCATAACAGCACAACTTATAATAGCTAAGATTTGGAAACAGCCTAAATGCCCATCAGCAGGTGAGTGGATTAGAAAACTATGGTACACCTACACAATAGATGTAGGTGTACTATGCTGCTATAAAAAAGAAGGAATTCTTATCATTTGCAGCCACGTGGATAGAACTGGAAAGCATTATGCTAAGTGAAATAAGCCAGTTAGTGAAAGAAAAATACCACATAATCTCACTCATTGATAGATAATAAAGAACATTATAACCTGATAAACACAAAGATAGATACAGAGGTAGAGAAGCATCAAACAGACTGTCAAATTACAATGGGAAGCCCGGGGAGGGTTGGGGTTGACAGGTAAGAGATCAACCGAAGGACTTGTATGCATTGGTTATACATCTAAGCATAACCAATGGACGCAGGACACTGGGGTGGGGGAGAGCATGTGTCGGGGGTTAGGGGAGGCCGGGGGAAGGTCAATGGGGGGAAAAAGGAGACATATGTACTACTATTTGTAATACTTTAAACAATAAAATAAAATTTTTTTAAAAGATCAATGAAACCAAGAGCTGGTTCTTTGAAAGGATAAACAAGATTGATGAACCTCTAGCCAGGCTCACCAAGAAGCAAAGAGAGAGGACCCAAATAAACAAAATAAAAAATGAAAGAGGCGAAATAACAACAGACCCCATAGAAATACAAAGGATTGTTTAAAAAATACTATGAAAAACTCTATTCCAACAAACTAGACAACTTGGAGGAAATGGACATATTCTTTGAAAAATACAACCTTCTAAAACTCAATCCGGAAGAATCCCAAAATCTCAATAGGCCAATAACTATGGAAGAAATTGAAGCAGTCATCAAAAAGCTTCCGGCAAGCAAAAGCCCAGGGCCAGACGGCTTCACAGGGGAGTTCTACCAAACATTCAAGGAATACCTAAAACCTATCCTCCTCAGACTATTCCAAAAAATTCAAGAGGAAGGCACACTTCCAAGCTCATTCTATGAAGCCAGCATTACCTTAACACCAAAACCAGATAAAGACAACACAATAAAAGATAATTACAGGCCAATATCCCTCATGAACAAATTCCTCAACAAAATTCTAGTAATTTGGATCCAGCATTACATAAAAAAGATCATAAACCATGACCAAGTAGGATTTATCCCAGAGATGCAAGGATGTTACAATATCCACAAATCAATTAACATGATACATCACATAAACAATCTGAGAGAGAAAAATCACATAGTAATATTAATTGATGCAAAAAAGCATTTGACAAAATTTAACACCCTTTTTAAAAATATATATTTTATTGATTTTTACAGAGAGTAAGGGAGAGGGATAGCGAGTCAGAAACATTGATGGGAGAGAAACATCAATCAGCTGCCTCCTGCACACTCCTACTAGAGATGTGCCCACAACCAAGGTACGTGCCCTTGACTGGAATTGAACCTGGGACCTTTCAGTCCGCAGGCTGATGCTTTATCCACTGAGCCAAACCAGTTAGGGCTTAACACCCTTTCTTGATAAAAACTTTCAGCAAGGTGGGAATAGAAGGATTATATCTCGACATAATAAAAGCCATATAAGACAAACCTACAGCCAACATCATACTCAATGGGAAAAAAATAAAACCATTTCACCTAAAAACAGGAACAAGACAGGGATGCCCACTCTCACCACTCCTGTTCGACATAGTACTGGAAGTACTAGCCATTGCAATCAGACAACAAGAAAAATAAAAGACATCCAAATTGGAAAAAAAAGAAGTAAAACTATACTTATTTGCAGATGACATGATACTGTACATAGAAAACCCTACAGACTCTATCAAAAAATTATCAGACTTAATAAATGAATTCAGAAATGTAGCAGGATACAAAATTAATGCTAAGAAATCTATGGCATTTCTATACACCAATAGTGAACTTACAGAAAGAGAGACTAAAAGAACAATCCCATTTACCATCGCACCAAAAATATTAAGATACCTAGGAATAAACTTAACTAAGGAGGTAAAAGACCTGTACCCAGAAAACTACAGGACACTGAAAAAAGAGAGGAAACCAAGATGGAGACATAGGTAAACACCGGAGTTTGCTGCCTTGCAAAACCACTTCAAAAATACAACTAAAAGACGGAACGGACATCACCCAGAACCACAGGAAGGCTGGCTGAGTGAAAATTCTACAACTAGAAGGAAAGAGAAAAGCATACCGAGACTCAGAGGAGGTGCGGTACAGAAGTAAAATACTAAGGTACAGAGGCGCACGCGGAGCGGGCTGGCAGCTGAGGGCGTAGTTTTTCTTTTTCAATTGGGAAGGAGTCTCAGGCTCTGAGCTCCAGTTCCGGGCGAGTCTCTGGGGACCTAGATTCATACGGGAGAAGCAGGACTGTCTAGCATCGGTCAGAACTCAAGGGCAGCTTTCTCTCGGAGGTATTTGCAGCAACTGCTGGGACACTGAGAAGCGGGGCCTCTGAAGGCAGGACTGAGAGCAGACATAACTGCTCGCTCCGCCCGCCCTGTTGATCCCCTGGTCCCCCCCCCCCCCGCCCAAGCCTTGCACTGAGGCATTTGCTGGATAGCCTCAGGCAGAGGCTAGATTAGCACCTCCCTAGAGCTCCAGGACAGAAGTTCTCCCACTGCAGACACAGCTGATTCTCACAGCCAATTGGCCTGGAGGGCAATCCCTCCCAGTGTTACCTACAACAATCAAGGCTTAACTACAAAAGACTGTGCACAAAGTCCACAAGGGGGAGCAGGTAATTGGGGAGGCTGAACCACTGGGCCCCAGAGGACACTTAGCACAGAAAACCACTTTATCAACACAAGGAAGCATAAAAATGCAGAGACAAAGAAACAGGGCAAAAATGACAGAAATGGAGGAAAGCAAACTTCTGAATATAGAGTTCAAAACCATGGTTATAAGGTTTTTCAAGAATTTTCTAGAAACCGCCGATAAATGTAGTGAGATCCTCAAGAAATCTAGTGAGACCCTCGATGTTGTGATAAAAGACCAACTAGAAATTAAGCATACACTGACTGAAATAAAGAATATTATACAGACCCCCAACAGCAGACCAGAGGGTGGCAAGAATCAAGTCAAAGATTTGAAATACGAAGAAGCAAAAAACACCCAACCGGAAAAGCAAAATGAAAAAAGAATCCAAAAATACGAAGATAGTGTAAGGAGCCTCTGGGACAGCTTCAAGCTTACCAACATCTGAATTATAGGGGTGCCAGAAGAAGAGAGAGAGCAAGATATTGAAAACCTATTTGAAGAAATAATGACAGAAAACTTCCCCTACCTGGTGAAAGAAATAGACTTACAAGTCCAGGAAGCGCATAGAACCCCAAACAAAAGGAATCCAAAGAGGACCACACCAAGACACATCATCATTAAAATGCCAAGAGCAAAAGACAAAGAGAGACTCTTAAAAGCAGCAAGAGAAAGAAAGTCAGTTACCTACAAAGGAGTACCCATACGACTGTCAGCTGATTTCTCAACAGAAACTATGCAGGCCAGAAGGGAGTGGCAAGAAATATTCAAAGTGATGAATGCCAAGAACCTACAACAAAGATTACTTTATCCAGCAAAGCTATCATTCAGAATTGAAAGTCAGATAAAGAGCTTCACAGATAAGGAAAAGCTAAAGGAGTTCATCACCACCAAACCAGTATTATGTGAAATGCTGAAAGGTATCCTTTAAGAAGAGGAAGAAGAAGAAAAAGGTAAAGATACAAACTATGAACAACAAATACACATCTATCAACAAGTGAATCTAAAAATCAAGTGAATAAATAATCTGATAAACAGAATGAACTGGTGATTATAGTAGAATGAGGGGCATAGAAAGGGAATGGACTGAATATTCTTGGGGTGTGGGGGATGCGGGAAGAGACTGGACAAAAATCACGCACCTATGAAAGAGGACAGTGGGTGGGGAGTGAGGGCGGAGGGTGAGGTGGGAACTGGGTGGAGGGGAGTTATGGGGAGAAAAAAGAGGAACAAATGTAATAATCTGAACAATAAAGATTTAATAAAAAAAGAGATAGAGGAATACATAATCAGATAGAACATACTGTGTTCATGGATTGGTAGAATCAACATCATTAAAATGTCCATACTACCCAAAGCAAGCTATAGATTCAATGCAATACCTATTAAAATACCAAAGGCATATTTCACAGACCTAGAACGAACTCTCCAAAAATTCATCTGGAATTAAAAAAAAGTTCCCGAATAGCTGCAGCAATCCTGAGAAAGAAGTACAAAGTAGGTGGGATCTCAATACCAGATATCAAGCTGCATTAAAAAGCCACTGTTCTCAAAACTGCCTGGTACTGGCACAACAACAGACATAAATCATGGAATAGAATATAGAACCCAAAAATCTACCCAAACCACTATGCTCAATTAATATTTGACAAAGGAGGTAAGAACATACAATGGAGTCAAGATAGCCTCTTCAATAAAAGGTGTTGGGAAAATCGGACAGACACATGCAAAAAAAATGAAACTAGACCACCAACTTACACCATACACAAAAATAAACTCAAAATAGATAAAGGACTTTAACATAAGATGAGAAACCATAAAAATACTAGAGGAATCCACAGGCAGCAAAATCTCAGACATATGCCGAAGCAATTTCTTCACCTATACAGCTCCTAGGGCAATGGAAACTAAAGAAAAAATAAACAAATGGGACTACATCAAAATAAAAGGCTTTTTCACAAAAAAAGAAACCATCAACAAAACAACAAGAAAGGCCACTGCATGGGAGAACATATTTGCCAGTGTTATCTCTGATAAGTGTTTAATCTCCAACATTTACGGGGAACTCATACAACTTAACAAAAGGAAGATAAACGATCCAATCAAAAAATGGGCAAAGAACCTAAATAGATACTTTTTGAAAGAAGACATAAGGAAGGCCAAGAGACATATGAAAACATGCTCAAAGTCACTGATTATATGAGAGATGCAAATCAAAATGACAATGAGGTACCATCTCACACCTGTCAGGATGGCTATCATCAACAAATCAACAAACAACAAGTGCTGGCGAGGATGCAGAGAAAAAAGAACCCTCTTGCACTGCTGGTGGGAATGCAGACTGGTGCAGCCACTGTGAAGAACAGTGTGGAGTTTCCTTAAAAAACTAAACATTGAACTCCCATTTGACCCAGTGACCTAAGAAACAAGAAACACCTATCAGAAAGGATATATGCACCCCTATGTTCATAGCGGCACAATTTACCATAGCTAAGATTTAGAAAGAGCCTAAGTGCCTATCAGCAGATGAGTGGATTAAAAAACTGTGGTACATCTATGCAATAGAATAGAATATTCCATTGCAACAGCATGGATGGAACTGGAGAGCATTATGCTAAATGAAATAAGCCAATCAGAGAAAGATCAATATCACATGATCTCACTCATTTATGGAATGTGATGAACAACATAAACTGATGAACAAAAGCAGATCCAGAGACATAGAAGCATCAATCAGACCGTTAAACCTCAGAAGGAAGGTAGGGGAGGATCGGGGTAAGGGGGAGAGATCAACCAAAGGACTTGCATGCAATGCATAGAAGCCTAACCAATGGACACAGACACCAGGAGGGTGAGGGCATGATTGGGGGGGGGGGAGGGAATGGGTGATAAGGACACATATGTAATACCTTAATCAATTAAAAAAACAAAGAAAAGAGACAAAAAAAGGTCATAGATTTATGGCTGTTAATTTTGTATCCTGCTACATTGCCAAGTTCATTTATTAGTTCTAGTATTTTGTTGATGGAGTCTTTAGGGTTTTCTATGTGCAATAGATGATACTTTGTTTTAATTTAATTTGATCCTAAGCAGCAAAAGTGAGGACCATCTGTTCCAGTGTTACTGCAGCCTGAAGCTAGTAAGATAACCATTATCTATGTTTTTCTTCTCCTGGACTCCCAGTAAAGCATTTGATTATCTCTACACAGTCTGTTAGCTCAAGACTCTGTTAAATCTCTTTATAATTACAGCAATTATCTGGAAGCAATTATAAATAAATTATTAGTAGATGTAATCCATCAGTATACAAATTATAATTCAGGGTCTTTTTCAATAAATAGTATTTGAAATATTTGACAGAAACATGCAAAAAAATGAAACTAGACCACCTCTTTACACCATGTATAAGAATTAACTCAAAATGGATCAAAAACACGAGTTATAATTTAGTGTCATACTCTCCAATCCTCTAAATATATTTTTTAAAGTATAATGTTTCACTAACACAAATTAAAATCACTTGTCATAAGCAATCTTTGTTCCTATGTCTCTCATAAAGAGTACTATATAATTATTCTAGCTTCTTCATTATCAATCTTCCTATTTTTCTTACTTTTAAAATCTGAGTATTTACCTTTTATATTCTTGAATTTCTTCTTTCCCTAATTTTACATTATAAACATTTTTTTTCTATTTGGTTTTCCCTGCTTGATTAATCTGAAAATGCAGACCTTATAAATCAAATTAAATTTTTGAAACATTTTGTCCTATAGAAACAATCCTTCATTTTTCTTTCATTAAGAGCTAACTACATTTTTGTGTTTACAATGTCTTGCAGAAATGAAAGCATAGCCACTGATTCATGTCCAAGTGACTGGCATGAAATAGCATGAAAATGTTTACTAATTTAAGAACAGCATCTGATGACTTTACTAATTATGTGGTTTTTATTGAGACAGATCAGATTTGGTGATCTAAAAGGCAAACCTTCATTACTTTTATTTTAATTGATTAGAATAGATGCCAAAGGAACCAAATCATAGACACTTCTAAATTATGATCTTTTCTGAACAAGGATCTTGGCCCTAAATCGAGTAAAAGTCTCATTATATAAACCATAAATTGTATCATATGGATATTGCCACTCAAGAGGGCAGGTTGAGGGCATGAGGCAAAAAAGTCCATCACTGCACACTGTGTGTCTTGATGAAGACGGGTCAATGCTAACTGCCATAATCATCATTTTAAAACAGATACAGCACAGAGGTGTGACCATGTACTATCCTGATCAATGTTAGCCAAAGGACAGCCTATAGGCAGTAAACTTGAGGTGGATAATGATGACCAGGTTGACCACCACCATGCCCAGGAGATTCTTCTTTGCCCAGCATGTCTTCCAGTCAGGGTTCTGTTCTTTCTGAAGCATTCACTAATTGTCCTTTCTCTTTCTTCCCAATCCTTCTTACAATTGTATTTTTATTGTCATGCAGTTATTTGCTTAATATCTGTTTTCCTACACTATTCTGGTAGCAACATATGTGCTCACATAAATTTTTAGTTTCAATGAAGCATAATTTACATTCAACAAAATTCACTTGTTTAAATGCAGAGTTTGATGAATTTGTAAATATAGGCACAGAGAGATTAGATAACCTGTATAATCCCAATCCTGACACAGAACTATGCCATCACCCCAAAAAGTTTTTTTGAGAGTCATGTAATTCTATTTACACTTTATCACCATTTATCATACTGCATGGCACATACTAAAACTCCTTCAATATTTGATGAGTCGATGGGAGGAATGAAAGCTGGAGGGAAGGAAGTGTAAATTACCACCTACTCAGTTTTGTACCAGGAACTATGCTGAGATATTTGCATGTTATTATTTCCATTTTTCTCATAATAAAACTAGTGGTCATATATTGTTATTTCTATTTTATAGATGAGGAAACTGAGCTTCAGGAAACTTATGTAACCATTCAAGGTCTGATGATTAATAAAGTGGGTGCTTTGGGTTTGATTCAAATTCATATGACTACAAAAGTCCACTTTTTAACATCACCTTCTACTGGTCTCATGTTAAAGAAATATTGTCTAGAGATGCTTCTCATAATTATCAGTATAAATCTTTCTCTCCTGTAATCTTAACCACAGCAGAAAATAACAAGAAATTGCAGAAATCAGACAACCCACATCATACCCTCCTCTTCTACAAGAGAACCTTCCAGTTTATTCTAAGTAGAACAAGACCTCTCTTCTCCACTGACTATAACCACATTCAGTATTCTTATCATTTATTTGATCATTAAATATATGTAGCTCTTCACTGTTAGTTATTCTATTTGTTATGTTGAAATCAACACAGACTGCTTCAAGTCACATTTTCCCAGAGGTTGGGGTTACTAATATCAACAGTTTTATCACAACCCATAATATAATAACACTAAGAAATATGAACAAACCTTCTTGAAAGGTCTATCAGATTAGGTTCAGCCTCCTAAATCACAAAACCCAAATCAGTGCTGCATATAAGATGGAAGCTTATCATTCTCATATCAAAGAAACTGGAGGACAACACAGGTCATGCAATTTCTGTGACCATTAGGTACCCTGGCTCCCCTGAAAGCTCATGACTTTTAGTATGTAGCTTTCATATTCAAGGTTGCTTCAATGTCAAATATGTCTTCTGGGGTTGCAGCCATCAAGTCTACATTGCACACATGAAAATGGAGAAAGGCCAAAACCGGTTTGGCTCAGTGGATAGAGCGTCGGCCTGCAGACTGAAAGGTCCCAGGTTCGATTCCGGTCAAGGGCATGTACCTGAGTTGCGGGCACATCCCCAGTAGGAGATGTGCAGGAGGCAGCTGATTGATGTTTCTCTCTCATTAATGTTTCTAACTCTCTATCTCTCTCCCTTCCTCTCTGTCAAAAATCAATAAAATATATTTTAAAAAAAGAAAATGGAGAAAGGAGGATTGATAGAAATTTCTGCAAGATTTCTCAGCATCTTATTCACCTCATTTTCTTCTTCCATCTATCAGGGAAACTGGAAAATATAACTCACAGGCATCTTGCTGTCTGGAGCCACAGGGACTGCTCACAGTATGAGTGGCAGAAAGATTTTTGAAGGTGGGGGGAGGAAGGTGATGATTGGTATAATGCCAAAGGACCCTGTGTTAGTGTCAGTTATAAGAGTTTCCATCTACAATAAACCAGCATTTCTTAGAACAAAATGGTCAAGTCCATCTCTTTTTTTCAATGTTAAGATATTTAAATTTCTCTCTCTCTCTCAAAATTATTCCATCTGGATGTCAGGACAGCTCCTAAGATGTTCCACATCCCACATCTGGCTCTCCGTGGGAGAGAGCACACAGCAGAGCAATGCTTAGAATTAGGGAATTTCCCTACTTCATCACCCAAGTACAATCTCCTGTTTACCTTTTGTAGAGGCCCTCTCTCCTCTCTCTAACTCTAGAAAAAAATATTCCTAAAACCCCAGGATGTAAAAATGAAACCACTGCTGCCATTATCTCACCTAATACCCACTCAGACATCTAGAACTAGAGACTACAGATGATCAAGTCAAAACATGAAGAGCAAAGGTAACTGTCCAAAAGCATCACTGTTTATGGTTGTTTTTAGTACTAGCTTGGATTTACTCATGTGGCTCACAGCTCATGAATTAAGACTTACATCACTTCATGCTGGCTGTTTCGTAAAAGACTCTGCTATCCATCCCTTCCCTGTGACAAATAGAATAGGCAGCTGAAACCAAGTGTAGTAGTCAGAAAAAAATTCTAAATACTATTCTATGCCAGTCACTGTTCTGAGTGTTTTGCAAAATCAACTCATTTTGCATTTATAACAGCCTGTGGAGGGCAATACTAGTGCTTCCTGTACTTCTATTGTGTATGCTGGGGACCACTGGTCTCCATAGGTCTATGCTGGAGACAAAAGGGGCAGGTGAGACACAGAGAGGTTAGATAACCTGCTTAAAGGCATATAGACATGAGTGGTTGAGCTTGGTGCTGAAGCCTGTGCAATGCCCACACTCTAACTGAATAACATGCTGTACAAGTTATTCTTCCATTCTGACTTTATGGCAACTTCCACCTACCCTAAAGAGTTAAAAATATAGAGTCCTCATTTCTAATTATTAGAAATAATTAGTCCTCTGGTCTTCTAACATTTATCACTAATTGCAAGTACTCCAAGCTCACACACTACATCAATTAGCAGCTAACCCTCAGGTACTAATTAAACAAATCATCAGGGATAATTTCCCAGCCAGAATAGACCAAGGTTTTACTCTCAATGTTTTGGGGGGAAAAACAGAGCCTTTATAGAAATGATTGAAGAGAATGAGGTCAAGTTTAATCTGAGAAATAAACTTAAAAGGGCTTGCCACCTAAGAACTTTAACCTCAGAAGTAACCTCCATGGCATAAGCATATAAGCTTGCTCTACTGTATCAAAGTCTCTGCAGGTACTCTGGGGACCAAGGCTAGAGCAGATCCACAGAGCTCCCCCATCACCCATACAGACCCGGAAAGTACCAAATCTCCCCAGCGAGCATGCTGCAATGGAAGGCAGACTACTCTTCTAGACAGAACAATCTCTCCACACATGCTCAGAAGGTGAGACTCAGGTAAGGACAATGTCCCAGCAACCTCATCAGAGCAAATAGGTTATGTCTTCCTGGAATACAAAGAACATTTCCAATGACTACATCCCTAAATGTCCCTCCCCTGCTAAGACCATCACAGTCTACTAATAAAGCCTCCATTCCTTAACCAAGCCCTCTGGAAACCAGGGAACCATGAAGGTAAGTAGTTGGTCCTCAACTCTGGACAAACTAAAGTCTACACAATGCAGTAGAGATTGATCAGGCTGTAGCAGTGGAAGCGCTGGTCTGTGCTGGAGACCAAGGAGACATAGAACAGATGATGGATGGGTCAAGGAGCAGTGGCCATGCATGAAGAAGCAGCATGTGTAAAATTGTGAACTTCAAGCTAGAAGACAGCCAGAAACAGAACATGCTATCCCTGCCTCTAGGTAGACCAGTTGTTTAATGCTCATCAGCAGGGTGGGTGTTGCCCAGAGTGTATGAGGACCCTGAACCTCATTTTTGCTGCTCCTCAGTATTTTGGACAATTATGAGCCTTAGTCACAAAAACAATATTAACCCCAACATGGTTGTGGAAAGAAAGGAACACAGCAAGTAAAGCAAATAGTACCAGTCCCTAGACTCTAGGGCAGGGGTGGGCAAACTTTTTGACTCGAGGGCCACAATGGGTTCTTAAACTGGACTGGAGGGCCGGAACAAAAGCATGGATGGAGTGTTTGTGTGAACTAATATAAATTCAAAGTAAACATCATTACATAAAAGGGTACGGTCTTTTTTTTTTTTTAGTTTTATTCATTTCAAACTGGCCGAATCCGGCCCGCGGGCCGTAGTTTGCCCACGGCTGCTCTAGGGCCTAGAGAAAGTAAGCTTTGAGCTGAATTTTAGCAGCAAATAAAATATTTACAGAATAAAGACAATGGAGTATGAGTGGGGAGCCGGCATGTGCAGGAGGAACTGTCCCTGTCTCAGTGACAGGTGGATACTTCCAGGGACTGGCATCCTCCCTGCTTGGGTTTATGTCCTCTCTTTGTGGTCCCATAGGCCCAATCCTGCTGTGTTCCAGCTCCTTCTCCTCTTCTTTTTCCTTCACACCACAACCAGAAGAAGGAGCTATTTGAGGAATGAGACCCTTAGATTTGTTAACAAAATCAGTAATCATTCCATGAATTAATCACATCACTCACATATTCTAAGTGCCGTGAATGACACACTGTGTAAGATGTTTGTTTTTAAGGAAATCACAATCTCCACAAAAAAGAGTAAAATTTAACATATTAAAAATTAGTAGCAAATGATATATCACATTACTAAGTTTTTCATTAGGCAAGGTCTTAAGTACTTTTCAGCTTTACAGGGTATTTAACGAAAACTCATGCATGTACATGGGGACTGTGGATCCTTTGGAGGCAGTGGTGTCCTGGGCCACCGGTTATGACTTCCAGGGCCTGGAAGGAGGTAATGTTCCCTCAGTATGAACCAGCAATGGTGGCTTGAACAGCTTAGCCCATGGAGTCATATCACAGTGCTGACCTGAAAGAGGAGGACGTTCTTAACCTTTATGAAGTTTCAGTCTGCCCCACTGTTGAAGTAGAGCATGCAATGGCATATACCTAGTGCCTGGTATGTAGACTGATGCTGATTTTAATGCTGATTTACTGCCCTTCTCCTACTATTTGTTAGGAAATATTGTTTAATCTCTAAAATTAATTGAAGGACTTGTATGTGTGCACATAAGCACAACCAACAGATGCAAGACACTGGGAGTGAGGGGACAAAGGCAAATGCCGGGAGGGTAGAGGAGGCCGGTGGGGAGGTCAGTGGGGAAAAAAAGAGACATATGTACTACTATTTGTAATACCTTAAACAATAAAATTTTTAAAAAAGAAAAAGTGCTACCAACTAAACTGTAATACACCATCTATCATAAAATGCATCCCAATTTTAGAGGCAAATGTATGTCTTAGAATTAACTGAATTAATAAAATACAGCATATCAAACCAAATAAAAAATAAAATTAAAGCATTTTGAAAAATTATACCTCACTCCCCTTATGAAGATATGATTATCAGTGCTCTTCAAACCCTTTGCGGGTGGAGCCTCCAGGGGATGGTCCACAGTGGAGAATCAGCGAGGGCTCTTGATAAAGGAAGCTACAGTGAGACCCCAGGTGCCCTGTGCAGGGAAGGTGCACTCTCTTTGAGAAAATGGTATGCACAGCCTGACACCCAGTGAGTGAGTGGAACACAGCGAAGAGGGGCCGAGTGCACACGGTACTTTCAGACCCTTCCATGTGCCAGTTTACTTATTGATTTTACTCTGATCAGAAGTTCCATCCAAAAATAAGCATGTCAACAGGACAGGAGATACATACAAATCATGTATCTTTTTCCTTTTTGTGATTGAAGAGCCCCTGTTCATATCTAGGAAGGAAAGTGTCATCCGCAAGCCTGTTCCCACACCCTCTCCCTCCCCCCACCACACACACACTCAGTCCCAGCTATGGCCTCAGCTATTAAATAGGATCTGCACCTGTCATCTGGGTGGGGGGTGGATTTAGGCTGAATTTTGATTGAAGGAAGAGGTCTTTTGGGCTGATAGGCAATAAAATCCCATGGCTTCATTGTCATTTTCCCTCTTCATGAGCTTATTTCCAGATTTTCTTGCTTGTTTGTTGGAGCAGAAGATATGCTCTATCAAATGCCAAGCATTACCATGATATATCCACATATGTCACTAGAGTTCTATATCACACAGAGAACGATATACATCACAGGTCCATCCACATGTTCACAGCCTGGACTGTCAGCAAGCATGGTGTAATGATGGTCATTAAAAGAGCCCCTGGGATATGACAGTGGCCAGAAGAAATGCTGAGGAATCCATATGAGAGGAATGCAATCCTCACTCTTACCATATGCTATTTAAGGAGATGGGTTCTTAAGTTTTAGGTAACTGGAAGGACTAAAGATATCTTTGCTTTTAAGACCTGAGTCTTGGAAAGATGAGTCCATTGTGAAGGTGAGTGATGGGTTGTATAGGAAAGGGACTGCTTACAGAAATATGTTGGGCTCCAAAGGTTCCGAATGGCTGTACTAGTCCAGGACAGCAGTGGTGAGGATTTAGACAGCTGTGGCCAGGACACAGTCACTGAAGAAATGTGGTGAATGAGTAATAGGAGGACATTATTAGAGATCACCTGAATAGTTGGAGTCAGGGTAACTGATGCAGAGGCAGCCAGAAATTAAAGGAAGGGGCTGGAAGTTGGAGGAACAGCTGACAGGTTAAATGTGGACGGCCTCTGTTAACAATGTCAAAAGGAGAGCTGGACGTCAGTGAGGAATTTTCAGCTGGAGACACAGCTCTGGAAGGATTCTGCTAAGGGTTATTGTGGCTGACTTTGGAATTATTGTGTTCACCCAGAAGAGCAAGGTCACACCTTGAGGAACATCTCTATTTGGGGAGTAAGAAGACAGAAGTTCAAGGGAATGTGGAGGTTGTATCTGAAGCCTAGCTCCATGTGGAAAGGACTGGATGCAGACTCGAATGGTCAGGCCAGGATGGTGTGCAGGCTTGCTGTGTATGTGTGTGTGTGTGTGTGTGTGTGTGTGTGTGTGTGTGTACCCACACATGCCTGGTACACTGAACTAGAAATTACTACTCATTTGCTTTGCCCCTTTCTGTCTGGTGACATGCTCCTTTTTCAGGCATTCTCTTCTCTCTCAGTCATTTGCGCTAATGCTATTCACCAACTGCTTTTTTTGTTACTGTTCTTTGTGGGTTTTTAAAATTTATCTTTATTGTAGAGGGTATTACAAATGCCCCCCTTATTTCCCTCATTGTCCCCTCCACCCAGCTCCTGCCCCACCCCAAGCCTTCACCTCACTATTGTCTGTGTTCCTGAGCTATGCATATATGCATATAAATTATCTGGTTAATTTCTTCCAGCCCACCCACCCCCCCTCCCCGCAACTGATTTTTAAAAAGCAAACTGCTGGAGAGAATAATGGTTAAGAGCCAGACCTTAGCTTTCAGTCTTGGCTTTGCTGCTTGCTGCTGTGTAAATAATCTAAGGTAGACCAGCTATCCTCCCCACACCACTCTGATCATCAGTAAAACTGGAGTAAAAACTTTTACTTTACTGAGTCATCAAAGCACTAAGTCAGATATCATAGGAAGTTGTTATCACAGCACTGGGCTTATCGTAAGCGCTTTATATTTATTAAATGTAGCATATCTACCCCTCCATATTTCTTAGCTCCTTCATACTTTTTATCTTCCTTCACTATCCCTGTAACTTTCCCCTTTCTTGTTCAGTTTAGAAGCTAAAAAAAAAATCTTGGAATCAGACATTTAAGAAAGAGGGCTAGTCTGATTTTGCCCTGACCAGCTCACTGCATCAAAAACAGGGTCCTGAGTTCCCATTAGAGATAAAAGAATAAGAATCTCTAAGATTTACCCTAGAAGTTTTTTAATTGAATAGTGGGAAGAAGTACAATAATTAGGTTTTAAACAAAAATATTGAGGACATTATAGCAAATAGCATGTAGTTTTGAAGCAACAGAGAAAGAAAGGCAATTTGCACTTATTTACCCATTTAAGCCCCAGAGTTTTAGTTATTTTCAAATAGTACTAGAGTTCTTCAGAATATAGAACTTGGAAGGGTATTTATTACAGCATCCAACCTGAGCAGATCTCCACGAATTTCATATTTTATGCATAAAGCACCAAATAAGAAACTAAAATTGAATCCTTCACAAATGACTTGCAGACAGGATTTAATTTATTTTTAATTCTACATGAAATATATCATCCCCATCATGAACTTGAGGGTGTATAATCCTGGGGAGAGTGTAGAAGGCTGGAGGCTGAAATCAAATTGCTGTATTTTCCAACTCTGAGAAGAAACAGCTGTTTGGCAAAGAAATTGTATAGGGAATTCAAATGTCCAAACTGCCTGATAAATGTTAGCATTGGAGACAATCTGATCCTTCAGTAGCCAACACCAGGGGCTCTGTTCCTTACTGGACCAAAATCTTTCTCCCTGTGTTCAAATCCTACCATCTGGGATCACATTAGGTGCCATGATCCAGTGAGGGGTGGTAATGACTTAGCTTTTCCACCTCTGTGACTCGGGATGTTGGATTGTGCTCTCTTTGCTGCCACGGCAAGAGACTGTGCTGCCTGTGTGTGAACAGCCATGGTGGGAAAGACCAGCATGGTGCAGAGGGCAGGGAGCCAGATGTAAGCCTTAGGAGATGAGTAGGGTATGTTCATAGTAATAACCCCCCAACTGCTTACAAAGTACTTATGCTTGCTTTTTGCCACCTCTCAACTCCCTTCCATCTATGCCTCCAAAATGCAAAACAGGAAATCCTAAGAAAGTGGTAAATTCCTTGTCAATGCGTTTGTAGAGACCAGACAAACATTCTAATGGTGTTGGGAGCTCTGGCTAACATTGAATAAATTGGAAGAAAATTGTCCATATGCTATGCTTTCACCAAGGTAATGTCCCTTTATCGTCCCAAAGACTCTATAGTTGAAGCAGGTATTCTCTCCCCTTGTTACAGATGTAGAAAGTGAAGTTCAGAAATATTAAATGGCATAGTCAATATCACAGAGCAGGAGGGAGAACAAGATACATATGCAGCTGATCTGCTTCCTGGTTCTGACTCCCCACATCTCAGTGGCTCTACAGAGGTAAAACAGAGTAGAACCTGTGTAGGGAAGCACAGCACAGATTGAGGAAGACAACTCCTTTTCTCAGGTTTTACTCATTCTGACTTTCTTGATTCATCACAGGCACCAGAAAATGTCTCAGCATGAGAACTGACAACCAGAGCTTCTTGGGAGATCCTCCCAGGGACTTCATCCTTCTGGGTATTTCTGGCAGGCCATGGCTGGAACTCCCTCTCTTTGTGGTCCTCCTGGTGTCCTATGTTCTTGCCATGTTGGGAAATATTGCCATCATCTTGGTGTCCCGGCTGGATCCCCAGCTCCACAGCCCCATGTACATCTTCCTCAGTCACCTCTCCTTCCTGGACCTCTGCTATACCACCACCACGGTCCCTCAGATGCTGGTAAACATGGGCAGCTCCAGGAAAACCATCAGCTACGGTGGCTGCACAGTGCAGTACGCAGTTTTCCACTGGTTGGGATGTACTGAATGCATTGTTTTGGCTGCCATGGCCCTGGACCGCTATGTGGCCATCTGTGAGCCCCTGCGGTATGCCCTTATTATGCACCGCCCTCTCTGTCAGCAGCTCGTGGTTGTGGCCTGGCTAAGTGGCTTTGGCAACTCTCTAGTTCAAGTAGTCTTAACAGTGCAATTGCCTTTCTGTGGGAGGCAAGTGTTAAACAACTTCTTCTGTGAGGTGCCAGCTATGATCAAGCTGTCATGTGCTGACACAGCTGTGAATGATGCCACACTGGCTGTGCTGGTGGCCTTCTTTGTGCTGGTCCCCCTAGCTCTCATCCTTTTGTCCTACAGCTTCATCGTCCGTGCAGTGCTCAGGATCCAGTCCTCAAAGGGACGTCACAAGGCCTTTGGAACATGTTCCTCCCACCTGGTTGTGGTCTCCCTCTTTTACCTTCCTGCCATTTATATGTACCTACAACCCCCTTCCAACTACTCCCAAGAACAGGGCAAGTTTATCTCCCTCTTCTATTCCATAATCACTCCCACCCTCAATCCCTTCATCTACACCCTGAGGAATAAGGATGTGAAGGCAGCTCTGAGAAAACTCCTGGCAAGAATGTGGTGGCTCTACAGAAGATGAGGACCTGAGATGTGGCACTCTCCATTGGTTACAGAACACTGGGCAGGTATATTGTGTGCTCAGAGAAGCTTTCACTTGAGGAGCCAATAATCAACCATTGTACATTTTTTTTAGAGATTTCAGGATTTCCCCAAATACCCTGTCCAAAATATCTCACCTCCTGTGTGGTCACAATGCCTAAGATTTCACTTATCCTAACAGTCTTTAAATCTAAAAACCATACCTTTTTAAGAATTATTTATTTATTTATTTATTTATTTATTTATTTTTTAAATATATTTTATTGATTTTTTACAGAGAGGAAGGGAGAGAGATAGAGAGTTAGAAACATCGATGAGAGAGAACCATCGATCAGCTGCCTCTTGCACATCTCCTACGGGGGATGTGCCCGCCACCCAGGTACATGCCCTTGACCGGAATCGAACCTGGGACCTTTCAGTCTGCAAGCCGACACTCTATCCACTGAGCCAAACCGGTTTCGGCTTTTTAGGAATTATTTAAAGAGAACTGGCATTCAGTAAGTATTTACCTGCCCCGACCTGCAGGGCACACATCGTGGGTACTCCACACCAAATCCTGCAAAGGAATGAGAGGATAGGAGACGCGAAGAAATGGAGGCAAGACAAAGTTCTGATCAAGCCTCAATTTTATTTTTACAGCGGGTAGTATTTATGTTGTTCTAGAGGGAGGGGGTGGGCAAGGAGGTAGCCTATCACTAGGGATGTAGCTCTGGAATGTCGCAGCTGTGAGCTTATCAGCGGAGATGTAGCAGGTTTGTGCTTAGGGTGAGGGTAGGTTATCTTTTAACTCCAGGCCAAACCGGGAGTTGGCTTGGAGGAGCCAGAAACCTATTGTGCTGTAAACTGGAGATGTATATGTGATTTCTAATGGCTCCCAACATTTACCAAATTATGTAATTCCTAAATTCCTGATTCTTTCCACTTCTAATCTTCCTATTTTCTATTTTTCCCCATTGGTCTCTTTTCAATCTTCTCTCTGTCCCATTACCCCTAAGTATACACAATATGAAACTGAAACATAATTTCATATTCCTTATAATAAAGTTATGTTATTCTCTATATATTTTCCATACATTTTATATGAATTTTTTTAAAATTCCAAAATTGGGCTGTCTTCTTCCCATGAACTAAGATGATGTTTTGTGGGTGTGGTTTTTTCTGTAGTTCAAATTTTGTTCTATAGAAGTGTCCCCATCCTGACTGGGAACTAGGATAAGCATATTTATCATGGATGTATAAGACTCTGTTAGATTCTATGGATACAAATCAATAGCATAAACTATTATTTAAAACAAAAAATTCATTCTAGTTGAGAACACAAAATATAAATATGGTCACACTTCAGAACAATACAACTTTAAATAACAAGCTCAAGGTCATTGTAAAAGCTAATATTTGTAGAAGGCTTCCAAGATACAGGCACTAGATTAAATGTATTTTTAATATTTATCTTTATTGTTGAAAGTATTTCAGACATCCTCCCCTTTTTTTGCCATGACCTCCTCCACCCCGCCCCCATCCCTGCCCCCAGGCTTTCACCAAACTATTGTCTATGTCTATAGGCTATGCATATATGCCTATAAGTTCCCCAGTTAATCTTTTCTCCCTGACCCACCTCCCCTCTGAGATTTGTCAGTCTGTTCCATGCTTCTATGTCTCTGGATCTATTTTGTTCAACAATTTATTTTGCTCATTATATTCCACATATGAGTGAGATCATGTGATACTTGTCTTTCTCTGACTGGCTTATTTTGCTTAGCATGATACTCTCCAGTTCTCTCCACTGTTTCAAAGGTAAGAGATCCTTCCATTTTACAGCTGCATAGTATCCCATGTTGTAAATGTACCACAACTTTTTTATCCATTCATCTACTGATGGGCACTTGGGCTGTTTCCAGATCTTAGCTATTGTAAATTGTGCTGCTATGAACATAGGGTGCATATAATCTTTCTGATTGGTGTTTCAGGTTTCTTAGACTATATTTCTAGAAGTGGGATCACTGGATCAATTGACAGTTTCATATTTAATTTTTTGAAGAAACTCCATACCTTTTTCTATAGTGGCTGCACCAGTCTGCATTCTCACCAGCAGTGCACCAGGGTTCCCTTTTCTCCACATCCTCACCAACACTTGTCATTTATTGATTTATTGATGGTGGCCATTCTGACAATTGTGAGGTTGTTTTAATCTGATGATTAGTAAAGACAGTCTCTTCAACAAATGGTGCTTGGGAAATTGGACAGATACATGCAAAAAAAATGAAACTAGACCATCAACTTCACTATACATAAGAATAAACTCAAAATGGATAAAAGACTTAAATGTACATCATAAAATCATAAAAATCCTAGGCAGCAAAATCTCAGATATCTCTCATAGCAATTTGTTTGCTGACACATCTCCTAGGGCAAGGGAAACTAAGGAGAAAATAAACAAATGGGACTACATCTAAATAAAAAGTTTCTGCACTCAAAAGAAATCATCAACAAAATGAAAAAGTAGTCCACTATATGGGAGAACATATTTGCCAATGTTACATCTGATAAGGGGTTAATTTCCAAAATATATAAGGAACTCATACAACTTAACAAAAGGAAGACAAACAATCCAATAAAAAAAAAGTGGGCAAAGGACCAAAATAGACACTTCTCCAAAGTGGACAGATGGCCAAGAGTCATATTAAGTGTATTTTTGTACACCATCTTGTTTAAAGTTCAAGCAACCTCATGATGTAATCACTTTTATGATACTTCATTGTCATATAAGAATTTGGTTATTAGAGATGTTGCAGTAACTTGGTCAAGGCCCCTCTGGTGACTGAGGGAACTGAGACCAGCACTAAAATTTGTATGGCTACCTCCTTCAGTAAAACAAAGCCATGAAACTAGGACCTTATACTTACATTTTTTTCATGTTTTAGATTTATTTGTTTTTTATCTCTCTGTCATACATGTCAAATATTAAGCAAGCATAGAAAATAAAATATAATTATTGTAATAAATATATGACAATTAGGACAAAAGAGGAAATTGAAGATGTTTTACTGATAGTAAAAGCAAAAGGGAAATATAAATCACAAATTTGTAGGCTTTGACTTGAAAAACATGACAGAACCATGACTGTTCCTGGTACCAAAACCATAAAACGTTTTTCCCTTAGGCTGCCATTGAGCAGCCACTGTGTAATGGCTAAAAGCCCTTCAGAACTACCTTAGTGAACATACAAAATTATGTATATGAGCTTTTATTCTAACTTTTCCTAACCCAGTTCAATGAAAGCAATGTGACATTGATCCAAAGATAATCAATCCATACATATAGCTGTGTAATGATCTGGCCTAATTCTAGTGCTCATTTGAAAGTAGTGAGGACTATGTTTCTCAAAATAGATGTGCCAGATTAGAGGTGACCTCAAAATCTCTTCTACTCCTTGCAGTGAGAGGGGGAGACCATTAGAATGAAGTAAATATGATATTCTAAATCTTCCAGGGTTACATCATAAGAAATCTGGCAGCTTCCAACTAGTAAAACTTCTGGGTCCCTCGGTCACCACGGGAGAAGTCTAACTACCCTGAGACAGCCATGCTAGGGAGACTGCAGCTGGGTACTGTTGCCCACAGTCTAACTGACAGATATTCGACCCTCCTAACCAGCCTGACTATCAGTTAAATTCCACCCAGTCACCTCAGTCAAAGATCAGAAGAATCTCTGAGATGAACTCTTCCCAAATTCCTAACCCACAGAATGATTAAATGTAACAAAATGGTTTGATATTCTAAGCCTGCTAAATTTGGGGGTGATTTGGCAGGCAATGATAGGTAGCTGGGATACCAGTAACCCCTAGAATATTAGATAGCAGAGTTACATAACACCACAGGATACACATGGTGTATTTTCCAGAAGTATCAGTTATTTAATGTTGTAAGAAAAAATATTTAAATAACTCAACTGATAATTAAATTAAAAAATATACTTCCATTATAATACTCTGACATCAAAGACAGAAAATGTGTATATATTTTTATAATAAAACTCAAGACTTCAAATACTTTGTATGCTTTTGCTGCTCTGCTCTGTATTATGGTAAGGTCCCTGAAATTCACTTTCCTCTGCTTCTATGAGTACTTTGTGGAAATGTGAAAAATACTCATGAAGAGGAATAGATACCATGTGTGCTCTTCAAGCACTCTTTCATAAGTATCATTTTTGCAGAAGTTGATTCAAAACATAATGTTCCAATGCAGCTTCCTTTTCCCAGTTAATGAGAAAACTATTTTTAATTCTACATAAAGTTCAGAGAAATTCTTTAGGATGAATTTAACCATCTTATGCTTCTACACAAGAACATGTAAGTCTTGTTAACCTCACTTTATTATGAGGTGGAGGCACATAAGTCACGCTTCATAGTGTTTCTCTAAGTGGGTGTTTTATCAAGGGTGTTGAGACAGACACTTTATAATAAAATTTGTACTATAATAAAATTCAGAACATGGTTCAGATAAACATTTTTATGCTTATTACATTTAACCATCTTGAGAACATAGTAACAACCAATGACATTGAGTGATGTTGGATAAAAGTTCCTGCCAGTGCATTATGAGAATTCCTTATTTCATTCCCTCACTTTACCCAAAGTTCACTACAAAACATGTGAAACACACAGAAGGAAAACCAGAATCATGATCTTAACCTCAAGTTTGTTAAGATTTATTATTTTCTTCTTTTCAACCTCCAATCCCATCTGCTGCATGTTTTTTCTTGATGAACTGAAAGAGAAGTGTCAAAAATTCTCCTACTCCTATTTCCTAACTCCCAACTCTTGAAACCTCTCTTAATTATCCCTTGGCACATACACTCAATTCTCATGTCTGTTTATTTATATCCATACTCCATTCTAAATAATCTGCTCCAGCTATGTAGTTACTGTCTTTCAACATCAAGTTGACCCTTCTATTCCTCTTTGTGACACAGATCTGGGACTCTGAGAAAAAGACTTCTGCTTGTTGTTGCTTCCTATAAACTATTCTGGTTGGAGGCACTGCAGTCCTGCCAGGCTGAGGAGAGAGAAGGACTTACTCCATCCTGTTTTCCTTTTTCTTGATGCCACCTCAGCAATGTGGCTTCACCCTGGTGGTGGCAGCTCATTCCAGAGGCATCAGCTGACTCTGGTTTGCAACACCTACACAACTAGCCCTTCATTCCCCTCAGGGATACCAACACCAGCTTAGTAGCTCTCCCTTCTCAAAGACTGGGAATCAACTCCATGGGACCCTACTGCAAATGTCCAAGTTCCAATAAATCCAACCTATCTTCTTTGCTGAAGTCACTCCCTCCATGAAACTGTGTTTTCCCCTCTTTTTAGGTAAGCAATCTCTAATTAAAAATTGTTATTATGTGCCCTTGAGTTGGCTCTAATTACTAATGAGTAATGTCCACAGTGTCCTGTCCTCAACAGCCCTGCTCAGCTCCTGGAGACTCATGCATATGGATCCTTTTATGGAGTCAATCCATCTCCATATTTGGTCTTCCTCTTTTCCTATTGCCTTCTATTTCTCCCAGCATTATTGCCTTTTCCTTCTTATGATGTGCCTGAAGTAGGACAGTTTCAGTTGTTCATTTTTGTCTCTAGTAATGTTTCAGGCTTAATTTGCTCTAGGACCCACTGGTTCATCTTTCCGGTGGTCCAGTGTTTTCATAGACCTCTCCTTCAACACTGTATTTCAAAAAAATGAATTTTTCATATCAGCCTTCTTCACTTTCCACCTTCCACATTTATACATAGTAATTGGAAATATGAAGGTGTGGATGATCTTAGCCTTGGTCTCTAATAATACATCTTTGCTTTTGGTGATCTTTCCTAATTCTCCCCTAATTTCTGCCTTTTTGAGTCTTAGCCTTCTCTCAATTTCTTGGCTGCAGTCTCCATTAAATTGGCTAAATCAAGGTAAACAAAATATTTAACAATTTAGACGTCTTAATTGTCTATGTTAAAATTGTGTATTTCTTCTATAGTCATGATTTTTGTCTTCTTGATGTTCAGATACGGTTTTGCTTTGTCACTTTCTTTGTTCACTTTCATCAGAAGTCATTTCAAGTCATTGCTGCTTTCTGCCAGTGAGATAATGTTATCTGCATACCTTAAGTTATTGGTATAACTTCCACCAATTTTTTACACCTTCCCCTGACTCTGGTTCAGTTTTTCATATGCTATGTTCTGCATACAAATTAAACTAATAGGAAGATAAAATGCACCCTTATCTGATAACTTTGCCAATAGTAAGCCATTCTGTCTCTCCATTTTCTGTCCTGGCAGTGGCTTTTTGTCCACAATCTGGGTTATACATCAGGACAATAAGTGCTGATGCATGCTCATTTATTTTTCAGAGCAACCCATAGCTTTTAAAAATCCACACAGTCAAAGGCTTTACTTTTATTAACAGTCTTTTGTTATTAAATTTCCTCTGTTAAAACAACTGGTCTACTTTCTGTCATGTGACTGTACTCTGACTGATATACCTGTATGTTATTTAGATATTATCACTGCTTTGAGATAAAAGAATAGGAGTCATGCACAGCCGGTGTTGCTCAGTGGTTGAGTGTTGGACCATGCACCAAGAGGTCACTGGTTTGATTTCTGGCCTGGGCACAGGTTGCAGACTCAAACCCCAGTAGTGTGCAAGAGGCAGCTGATTGATATTGATGTTTCTCTCTCATTGATGTTTCCATCTCTCCCTCCTCCTTTCCTCTCTCTCTCTCAAAAAAACACACAACACAACACAACAACAACAATAAAAACATATTTAAAAATAAATACATAAATAAATAAAAGAGTATGACTCTTACCTGACAATTCCTTAATTAGGACATCCACAGAAGATGCTTAATAAAAGGAGTTAACAATAATGGTTATTCTTGTAATTGAGACATCAATAATAATTCCTAAAATTTAGCTTATATGTCTGTTAAGGTAATTCTGGATATAGCTAAATATCATATCACATGGCTTGAAAACAAACACCTTTTACCTTTTCATGGTCACACGAAATTGGCTAAATCACGGTTAGAATAAACATCTCTATTTTTCCTGTCTCAGAAATGAGAAACCTCATTCCAAACTAAGTCCTCCAATTCACTGAGAATGCTGTGCATCATAATCGAAACTGAAATTAAACTGTTTAGTCATGACCGTATTGTGGCATTTAAGCCTCAGAGAGGGTGAGAGGGGAAAGAGAGGTAAACAGACATATTGTATTCTGGGTACTGTTCTGAGTGCATTGGTAATCCTTCTAAACCTGACAGCAACAAAATAAAGTGGATATAATCATTATACAGGGTTTGGAAAAAGTAGGTTTGCAGTTGTTCTTAAAGAAAATAATATAATAATTAATAAATAATAATACAAGAATAATCTTTGTTTCATGTATTCACAACTGTAAACCTACTTTTCCCCAACTCTGTATGTATTTTTACACATAAAGAACAGTGGAGTGACTTTCCCAAGATGGTAAGGTAAGTGAAGAATGATTTGGAATCCTATATTCAAACACCAATTCTTCATTTCCAACCAGGTGTCAAAAAATCCAATCCAATGTTGTCACTAAGTATTTTTTCAATATTTTAAATTTATTTTTAGAGAAAGAGGTAGGGAGAGGGAGAGAGAGAAACATTGATTAGTGCCTCCTGCATGCCCCCCACTGGGGTTTGAGCCTGCAACCTGGGCAGATGCCTTCACTGGGTATCAAACCAGTGAACGCTTGGTACATGGGAGACCCTCAACCAACTGAGCCACACTGGCCAGGGTTGCACTGTCATGTTAACAAAGGTCCCACAGGTTCAAGGGGATCAGTCCCACCATACTTTTCCCCACTTCAGATGCCAACTGAAAATCTCACTTCTGACTTATTGGATGTAAACTTGGTGGTTCCTTCAGCTCATGCTTCAGGTTCAGTGATTTCCTAGAAGGGATCATATAATTAATAAAAAAAACCACTATACTCATAATTACCATTTCATTAGAAAAGAACGACCAAATATCAGATGCACAGGGCAAGGTCTACTTGGAGGGATGCAGAGCTACCAGGACCTGTCCCTGTGGAGTCAGAGTGTGTCACCCTTCCAACATATCAGTGTGTATACCAACCAGGAATCTACACCAAGCCTCAGTGTCCAGAGTTGTTATCAGGATTTCATTTAATAAACAGGATTGCATAATTGGCTCAGTCACCAGCCCCCTTTTTTTTCTGCCCAGAGTTAGAGATATGTTGGTGAAAGTTTCAAACCTCTAATTGTGTGTTTCATTTTTCTGGTGTGGCCAGCACCTCCCTTGAACCTATCCAAGGACCAGCCATGAGTTATCTTAGCATACATAACTCAGGTATGGTTTTATAAATAACAAAAGACATGCCTATCATTCAAGAAATATCAAGTATGTTTGAAGTTCTGTTCCAGGCACTGGAAACAAAAAAATTATATATATATATATATATATATATATATATATATATATATATATATATAATGCAAATGAGGTCAGGAATCCATAATGGTCACACCCAGCTCAGAAGGAGGGGCCGGGCACGGCCCCAGCCTGAGAGGACAACACAGAGGGGCACCTGCTCCAAGCGTCTGATTCAGCTGGGGGCAGGCCCCCAGAGGACACACACACACAAATGCGCACACACACACGGGGTGCCTGCTTCAAGCCTCCATGGTGCGGTTGGGGGCAGGCCCCCAGTGGACACACACACACACACATACGGGGCATCTGCTCTGAGCCTCCACACCCAGACTGCGAGTTAGTAGGACATCCCCTGAGGGCTCCTGGACTATGAGAGGGGGCAGGCTGGGCTGAGGGACCCCTAACCCCCCAGTGCATGAATTTTGTGCACTGGGCCTCTAGTCCTATGTAATAAAAGGCTAATATGCAAATAGACTGAACAATGGAATGACTGGTCACTGTGACACACAGTGACCCCAGGTGGGCAGACGATCAACGCAGGAGCTGCCCCCTGGTGGTCAGTAAGCTCCCACAAAGGGAGCATCACTCAGCCAGAAGCCAGGCTCACAGCTGGTGAGTGCAGCAGCAGCAGTGGGGGGAGCCTCTCCCACCTCTGTGACAATGCTAAGGATGTCCGACTGATGGCTTAGGCCCGCTCCCCATGGGTAGTGGGCCCAAGCCTCAGTCAGACATCTCTTGAGGGCTCCCAGACTGTGAGAGGTTGCAGGCCGAGCTGAGGGACCCCCTGAGTGCACAAATTTCATGCACCAGACCTCAAGTATATGTGTATGTGTATGTACTAGTATATGTATAGATATGTATGGATATGTATGTATATCTAATCTAATAAAAGAGAAACATGCAAATTGACCACACCTCCACTACACCCCAAGCCACACCCACCAGCCAATCAGAGAGACTATATGCCAATTAACCCAAATAAAATGGCTGCTGGCAGCCACCGAGCTGGAGCAAGCAGGAGGCTTGGTTGCCCCAGCAATGGAGGAAACCAAGCTTTCCGCCTGCCCTGGCTGGCTGTGGCTTCCACTCAAGGCAGCAAAGTTTCAATTATAGAAGATAAATGAATCCCAGATACCTGCTTCCAGCCAGCCTCCACTGGGAGCTTGGGTGGCTGGGGGCCATGGCCAGCCTGCAAACAGCCATCAGCCCCTCTCTCAGGATGGCCACACCCTCATGGGGCGAGGGTCCCCGCTGGGGGGCTTGGCCAGCCTGAAAACAGCCCTCAGCCCCTCACCCAGACTGGCCAGGCACCCCAGTAGGACCCCCCTCCCTGAAGGGGGTGTGGCCAGCCTGAAAACAGCCCTCAGCCTCTCACCCAGGATAGCCAGGCACCCTAGTGGGAAGCCCCACCCTGAAGGGGGTGTGGCCAGTCTGAAAATGGCCCTCAACCCCTCACCCAGGATGGCCAGGCACCCCAGCGGGACCTCTACCCTGATCCAGAACACCCTTCAGGGCAAACCAGCCGGCCCCCACCCATGCACCAGGCCTCTATTCTATATAATAAAAGGGTAATATGCAAATTGACCCTAACAGCAGAACAACTGGGAATGACTGGTCACTATGACACACACTGACCACCAGGGGGCAGATGCTCAATGCAGGAACTGCCCCCTGGTGGTCAGTGCGCTCCCACAGGGGGAGCTCTGCTCAGCCAAAAGCCAGGCTGCCAGCTGCCAGTACAGCAGTGGTGGTGGGAGCCTCTCCTGCCTCCTCAGCAGTGCTAAGGATGTCCGACTGCAGCTTAGGCCTGCTCTCCACTGGCAAGTGGACATCCCCAGAGGGATCCTGGGCTGCCAGAGGGATGTCTGACTGCCAGCTTAGGCCCAATCCCCTGGGGAGTGGGCCTAAGCCAGCAGGTGGTCATCCCCTGAGGGGTCCCAGAATGCTAGAGGGCACAGGCTGGGCTGAAGAACCTCCCCCCCCCCCCGAGTGCACAAATTTTTGTTCACCGGGCCTCTAGTCTATATATATTATATATATATATATATATATATATATAGAGAGAGAGAGAGAGAGAGAGAGAGAGAGCCAAGGGCCGTCACATCCGAAAAACAATGAGAAGACCAAACAGGCTGAGGGGGGCGACAAGGCTGGCAGGGTGTTACTGAGGGATGACCAAATGACTAAGCAGCAGGCTGCATGGGGTGACCAGGCCTGCAGAGGGATTGGTAAGAGATAACCAAACAACTGAGCAGCAGGCTGTGTGGGGTGACTAGGCTGGCAGGGGGGTTACTAAAAAATGACCAAACAACTGAGCAGCAGGATTTGCAGGGTGACCAGGCTGGCAGGGGGGGCAGTGAGGGGTGACAAGGCTGGCAGAGGAGAGCAGTGAGGGGCAAGCAGGCCGGCAGAGAGGGGGCAGTGAGGGGCGACTAGGCCAGCAGGGGTGGCAGTTGGGAGCAACCAGGCTGGCAGGGGGGCAGTTAGGCAACTAGGCTGGCAGAGGGGGCAGTTGGGGTGACCAGGCCAGCAGAGGGGGCAGTAAGAAGAGACCATGCTGGTGGGGGTGGCAGTT
This sequence comes from Myotis lucifugus, assembly GCF_000147115.1. Classification (NCBI taxonomy): domain Eukaryota; kingdom Metazoa; phylum Chordata; class Mammalia; order Chiroptera; family Vespertilionidae; genus Myotis; species Myotis lucifugus. Next base: position 1,321,942 of record NW_005871350.1, on the reverse strand, counting down.
AGGGGTGACCAGGCTGGTGGGGGGGGTGGCAGTTGGGGGAAGCCAGGTTGGCAGGGGGACAGTTAGGGGCAATTAGGTCAGCAGGCAGAGGCAGTTAGGGGTGATCAGGCAGGGGGGCCAGTTAGGGGTGATCCAGCAGGCAGGCAGGTGAGCAGTTAGGAGCAAGAAGTCCTGGATTGTGAGAGGGATGTCCGAGGGGTCCCGGATTGGAGAGGGTGCAGGCTGGGCTGAGGGGACCCCTCCCCCATGCATGAATTTCATGCACCAGGCCTCTAGTCTTACCTAATAATGGACAAACATGTAAATTGACCATACCTTTGCTACGCTAACCAGCCAATCAGGAGAGTATGCAAATTAACCTAACCAAGATGGTGGTTAATTTGCATACATAGGCTCCAAGTGGTGGAGCAGCGAATGTCTCACGGCTGCGGGGCCCATGGAGCAGCGAAGCCTCACGGCTCTGGGGCTGGTGGAGCAGCGAAGCCTCACGGCTCTGGGGCCGGCTCCAGCTGGAGCCCGGCCAGAGAGAAGGCCTGGGTGCCAGGTGCTGGAGGAACACCGGTGCCAGCAGCCAGGGGAAAGGAAGGCCTATTGCACGAATCTCTTCGTGCAACAGGCCTCTAGTATATATATAAAAGCCTAAGCGACCAAACGACCAAATGCCCAGTTGCTATGATGTGCACTGACCACCAGGGGACAGATGCTCAACACAGGAGCTGCCCCCTGTGGTCTGTGCACTCCCACAGCCAACTTCCTGCAGCCCCACCCCCCGGCCGGCTGGCCAATTTCCCATGGTCCTTCCCCCCCGGCTGGCCAGCCTGGATGGCCCCAATTGGGCTGGCTAGCCAACCTTCTGCAACCCCTCCCCCTGTCAGCCAACCTCCCATGGCCCCTCCCATGGACCCAATCGGCCCCAATCACCAGCCAGGCCAAAGGACCCCACCCATGCACTAATTCGTGCACTGGGCCTCTAGTCCTATCTAATAATAGACAAACATGGTAACTGCCCTCCATTGGCTAATCAGCGTGATATGCAAATTAACCGCCAACAAAGATGGTGGCTAATTTGCATACTGCAGGCAGGGCAGGACAGCGCAGCCGCCAGCGTAAGCCTCCATCCCGGGCTGCAGGCCAGCCCCAGAAGCACCCAGAAGCCGGTGATCGGGAGGAGATGGGGGTCCCCTGCCCAGGCCTGACACCTCTGGCAAAAGCGTCAGACCTGGGCAAGGGGCCAATCCGGCGATCAGAGGCTGATGGAGGTCAACGCCTCTGGCCAAGGTGTAAGGCCTGGGCGGGGGTCAGAGCCTGCAATCAGAGGGGTCTGGGGGTCCCCTGCCCAGGCCTGACACCTGGGCCAGAGGCATCAGTTCTGGGCAGGGGGCAGAGCTGGTAATTGGGGGGAGATGGGGGTCCCCTGCCCAGGCCTAACACCTCTGGCGGAGGCATCAGGCCTGGGCAAGGGGCCGATCCGGTGATCGGAGGATGATGGGGGTCAACGCCTCTCGGGGGGACATGGGGGTCCCCTGCCCAGGCCTGAAGCCTAGGCCAGAGGCGTCAGGCCTGGGGGGAGTGGGAAACCCGGCGATTGGTGTGAACTACAGAGGAAACACCTTTTCTGACCGCTAATTGGTTTAGCTCCCTGTATGCCACTGGTAATATTCTTAGTAACTTGGGTAATAAGAATCCAAAAAGGTGATCTAGGGTTTTTCACCACACTCTTGGTGAAAAAAACAAAGGTACGCTGCTGGAGGGCTAAGAAATGTCATATTCTGCCCTAGCCGGTTTGGCTCAGTGGATAATGCCTTGGCCTGCTGATGGCATGGTCTGAGTTCAATTCTGACCAAGGGCGTGTACCTAGGTTGCAGGCTCCTCCCTGGCCGGGGCCCAGGTCAGGGCTCATACAGGAGGCAACCAATCAAAGTGTTCCTCTCACTTTGATGTTTCTCTCTGTCTTTCCCTTTCTCTTCCACATTCTCTAAAAATTGATGGAAACATATCCTCAGGTGAGGATAAAAAAATAATAATAAAGAAATTATTATTAAATGAAAGACACATCTTGAAAATGCCTAAAGAAAGTTGTCATTTTTTCATGGTGAAGGGACTGGAGTCCGTGTTGATGAAAAAACCTTGCTGGCTGCGGTGACTGGCAGTGGCTGCAGCAGTGGGGTGATGGGGCTGGTGCCTTCCCCTGATCAGCCCGGTCACCTCCCAAAAAGGGAGGCCAGACTGTGGCTTAGGCCCTATCCCTAAGGGGAGCAGGGAGTGGGCCTAAGCCGTCACTAGGACATCCCCTGAGGGCTCCCAGTATGTGAGAGGAGGCAGGCTGGGCTGAGGGACACCCCCCCATGCATGAATTTTGTGCACCAGGCCCCTAGTATATATACAATTACTTGTGGCCCAGTGTTCATGCACATTAAAAGGGAATTAATTAGAAGAAATATTTTAATATTGCTATGTGCCCTTTCTCTATTATGGAAGTGTCAGAGATTAAAGAAAAGTAAAATGTATATGAAAATAATATATAAATTTATTAATAAATATACAATAACAACATGATATAACAACAACAAAGACATGATATTAAAACAACAAAAACATGATATAAAAACAACATTGATACAAACAATGACTGATAAATTAATTAAACTTATTTTAATATCTCCCTGTATACCACATTAAGAGTAAAAACACTAACAGAGTGCTTGACTAATTTTCCTTATGATAAAGTACTTATATATTCCCTCCTCCCTCCTGTCAGGGTCTGGGGTGCAGGTGAATGGGATTCTGGGCTGTCGGGGCATGGACAGCAAGCTTACCAATGGCTGATTCCACGAGGAATGGGGCTCCTGCCTCCCTGCTGTCAGGGTCTGGGGTGCAGGTATCCAGCTCTCACCTACCTGCTGTCAGGGTCCAGGGTAAGGGTGAACAGTAATCTGGGATGCTACAGTGGGGACAGCAAGCTGACCAATGGCATATTCCGCAAGGAATGGGGCTACCGCCTCGCTGCTGTCAGGGTTTGGAGTTTGGTGAACGGGAATCTAAGTGTCAGGGTGGGGACAGCAAGCTGACCCACAGTCAATTCTGTGAAGAATGGGGCTCCTGCCTCAGTGGTCTCAGGGTCCAGGGTGCGGGTATCCGGCTCCTGCCTCCCTGCTGTAAGGGTCCAGGGAGTGGGTGAACAGGATTTGGGGCTGTCCGGGCGCCAACAGTAAGGTCTTGGTCAGTGCTTGTCATAGCTACCAGCTGATCATCTGGTCGTTCTGGTCATTATGTCCTAACAGTCGCTGGCCTTTTGTAATATAGGACTAGAGGCCTGGTGCATGAAATTTGTGCCCAAGAGTAGGGGGCGTCCCCTTAGCCCAGCCTGCACCCTCTCCAATCCGGGACCCCTCGGAGGATGTCCAACTTCCGGTTTAGGCCTGATCCTGGGGATCGGGCCTTAACTGGCAGTCAGACATCCCTCTCACAATCCAGGACCACTGGCTCCTAACTGCTCACCTGCCTGACTGCTGGATCGCCCCCAACTGCCCCCCTGCTGGCCTGGTTGCCCCCAACTGTCCCCCAACTGGCCTGGTCATCCCTAACTGCCCCCCACCAGTATGGTCACCCCTTACTGCCCCCTCTGCTAGCCTGGTTGCCCCTCACTGCCCCCCTTTGCCGGCCTGGTCTCTCCTCACTGACCCCCCCTGCAAGCCTGGTCACCCCACGCAGCCTGTTGTTCAGTCGTTTGGTCGTCCCTCACTAACCCCCCTGCTGGCCTGGTCACCCCACGCAGCCTGCTGTTCAGTTGTTTGGTTGTCCCTCACTAACCCCCTGCCAGTCTTGTCACCCCACTCAGCCTGTTTGGTCGTCCGTTCAGTTGTTTCAAATGTGACGGCCCCTGGCTTTTTATATATATAGACTAGAGGCCCGGTGCACAAAAATTTGTGCACTCGGGGGGGGGGGGTTCCCTCAGCCCGGCCTGTGCCCTCTCCCAGTCTGGGACCCCTCGGGAGATAACGACCTGCTGGCTTAGGCCTGCTTCCGGGTGGCAGAGGGCAGGCCCAATCCCTAGGTGCAGCCCCTGGTCAGGCTCAGAGCGGGGCCGATTGGGGAGTTGGGGCGCCACCCCGTCATGCACAGAGCAGGGCGGATCGGGAGGTTGCGATGCCACCCTCAGTCACACTCAGGGTAGGGCCGATTGGGGGGTTGGGGCACCGCCCCCGTCACACTCAAGGCAGGGTCGATGGGGAGGTTGCGGCGCCACCCCCTGTCATGCACAGAGCAGGGCCGATCAGGGGGTTGAGGAGCTCCCCGCTGTCACTCACAGAGTAGGGCTGATAGGGGAGTTGGGGCACCGCACCCTGTCACACTCAGGGCAGGGCCGATCAGGGGGTTGGGGCACTACACCCTGTCACACACAGAGCCGCAGGGTAATCAGGGGATTGGGGAGCTCCCCCCTATCAGGCACAGAGCAGGGCAGATAGGGAGGTTGTGGCCCCGCCCCCTGTCACACACAGAGCCGCAGGGCGATCAGGGGGTTTGGGCGCTGCCCCCTGTCACGCTGATCCTGGTGCCGGGAGCCTCACTGCTCCGCTGATCCTGGTGCCAGGAGGCATATTACCCTTTTACTATATAGAATAGAGGCCTGGTGCATGGGTGGGGGCCGGCTGGTTTGCCCTGAAGGGTGTCCTGGATCAGGGTGGGGGTCCACACTGGGGTGCCTGGCCAGTCTGGGTGAGGGGCTGAGGGCTGTTTTCCGGAAGCGAGTGACTGAAGCTTCCAACCGCTCCTTGTTTTCTTTTTTTTTTTCATTCTGGGCCAGCTTTAGCTCTGAGGCCTCGCTGCGGAAAACATCGATACAAAGTTTCGGTCCACCTGGCTTTCAGTCCAGCTGGTTTCTGGAGTTTTGTTTATCTTCTTATTTGCAACATAGTAGATAGTTGCTTAGAGTTGTAGCTCAGAGGCCGGCAAGTGAGGCGGGGAACGTTGGAGTCCGCAGCAAGCAAGCCTCATGTTCGCTTCCAGCTGCCTGGCTGCCGGCCGCCATCTTGGCTGACAGTAAATTTGCATATACTCACTGATTAGCCAATGAAAAGGGTAGCGGTCGTACGCCAATTACCATGTTTCTCTTTTATTGGTGTAGATTATTATTATTATTATTATTATACCACCAACAGTGACTGTAGAAGTCTCATATTAATCACTACACTATCTTAAAGAGAACCAGGAGTCATGAGAGAGGTGAATCTAACCACAGGTGAGATGAGGAGCATCCTCGTAGGACACATGCTGTACCAGCAGCTTGGAGCATAACTGCTGAATAAACAAAGGAGCACATGTGAAGCAGGACAGAGGGAAGATTGAGGCCACCATCCATCTTTGGGACTCCAGACCATGAAGCTTTAGTGAGTACCATGTCACAACATTTCTACTGAACAAAAGGTCAACTTCTGAACGGAAGGATTTAGAATAAATGTCTGGAGCTCAAAGGTTTCCAAACAATAATGTTCTTACAGACAGGAGTTCTGCTTTAGGCAAGAGTTTACAGCTTTCTTGGGTTCAGCTTGTCAACAACCCAGAAGACTCCAAGGCCTTGACTCCTTTCATCCTGATCATTCAGCTCCCACTGAAAACAGAGGGGACAGAAATCTGTATCCCACACTTTCTCCAGAGGTCCTGGAAGAGCTGAAATTGCAAAGTCACCCTCAGGCTCAAACTACATGCTCTTTGTGGACATTTTCTTGCACTAGTTAGAAAGGTGAATGGGATTTGGGAGTGAGGAAGTTTGGAAAATAGACATGCAGGCTGCTATACCTCAGGATTTTCAAGACCAGAACTTGGGAGACATCATATTCCTCTCTCTAGATTCTCATTATTTTTATTTATTTACTTGTTTTTTTGCTTGTTTTAGTTTCATTATTTAAAAATATTTATTGTTCAAAGCATTACATATGTCCCTTTTTCTTCACCATTAGTCTAACGTGCCTCCACTCCCCGCCCCCAAGACTTCACTACCCTATTGTCTATGTCCATGTGTTATGCATATATGCATAAAAGTTATTTGGTTGATCTCTTCCCATCCACCCACCATCCCCCTGAGATTCCACAGTCTGTTCCATGCTTCTATGTCTCTAGATCTATTATGTTCATCAGTTTATTTTCTTTGTTAGAGTCCACATATGAGTGAGATCATGTGATACTTATCATCTCTGACTGGCTTATTTCACTCAGCATAAAACTCTCCAAGTACCTCCATGCTGTGTCAAAGGGTAAGAGATCCCTCTTTTTCACTGCTGCATAGTATTCCATGGTATAAATGTACCATGGATTTTTTTTATCCACTTCTCTACTGACGGGTATTTGGGCTATTGCCAGGTCTTAGCTATTATAAATTGTGTTGCTATGAGCACAGGGAGGCATATATTATTTCTGATTGGTGTTTCTGTTTTCTTAGGATATATTCCTAGAAGTGGGATCACTGGGTCAAATGGCAGTTCTATATTTAATTTTTTGAGGAAACTCCATACTGTTTTCCATAATGGCTGCACCAGTCTGCACCCCACCAGTAATGTACTAGGGTTCCATTTTCTCCACATCCTCGTCAGCATTTGTCATTTGTTGATGGTAGCCATTCTGACAGGTATCAGGTGAGATACCTCATTGTCTTTTTAATTTGCATGTTTCTGATGATCAGTGATTGTGAGGCTTTTTTCATATGTCTTCTGCCTATTTGTATGTCATCTTTGGAGAAGTGCTAATTTAAGTCCTTTGTCTATTTTTTAATTGGGTTGTTTGTCTTACTTTTGTTAAGTTGTATGAGTTCCTTATATATTTTGGATATTAAACATTTATAAGATGTATCATTGTCAGAAAATGTTCTCCTATACAGTAGGCTCCGTTTTCATTTTCTTGATCGTTTATTTTGCTGTGCAGAAGCTTTTTATGTTGATGTAGTCCCATTTGTTTCTTTTCTCCTTTCCTTTGCCCTTGAAGATGTATTTGTAAACATATTGGTATGAAAGATGTCTGAGATTTTGGTGCCTATGGCTTCTTCTAGGATTTTTATGGTTTCATAATTTTTATCCACTTTGAGTTTATTGTGATGTATGGTGTAAATTGGTGGTCTACTTTTATTTTTTGCATATATTTGTCCAATTTTCCCAACACCATTTATTGAAGAGACTATCTGGACTCCATTGAATATTCTTGCCACCTTTGTCAAATGTTAATTTAGCATAATGGCCTGGGTCAATTTCTGGGGTCTCTGTTCTGTTCCATTGGTCTATATGCCTGTTCTTGTGTTAGTACCAGGCTGTTTGGATTACAGTGGCTTTGTAATATAACTTGATATCTGGTATTGTGATTCCTCCAACTGTGTTCTTCTTTCTCTAGATTGCTGTGGCTATTTGGGGTCTTTTTCAGTTCCATATAAATTTTTGGAGCATTTTTTCTAGATATGGGAAATATGCTGTTGGTATTTTAATAGGGATTGCATTGAATCTGAATATTGCTTTGGGTAGTATGGACATTTTATGATGTTAATTCTACCCATCCATGAACATGGTATATTCTTCCACTTATTTATATCTTCCTCTATCTCTTTTTTCAATGTCCTGTACATTTCTGAGTACAAGTCTTATACCTCCTTGGTTAAGTATATTTCTAAGTATCTTAATTATTTTTGTTGCAATGGAAATGGCATTGTTTGGTTAATTTCTCTTTCTGATAATTCATTATTGGTGTATTAAAAAGCTATCAATTTCTTGGTGTTAATTTTGTATCCTGCTACATTGCCAAATTCATTTATTAAATCTCTTAGTTTTTGTGGAATATTTAGGTTTCTCTATGTATGATATCATGTCGTCTGTGAATAATGAGAGATTTACTTCCTCATTTCCAATTTGGATGCCTTTTATTTCTTCTTCTTGTCTGATGATGTGGCTAGGACTTCCAGTAATCCTATATAATAAAAAGGGTAATATGCAAAGTGACCGTAATGGCAGAACAACCAGTTGCTATGACATGCACTGAGCACCAGGGGGTAGACACTCAACACAGAAGCTTCCCCCTGGTGATCAGTGCACTCCCACAGGGGGAGTTCTGCTCAGCCACAAGCCAGGCTGATGGCTACCAGCGCAGCAGCAGTGGTGGGATCCTCTCCCACCTCCTCCACAACTCTAAGGATGTCCGACTGCAGCCTAAGCTGTCAGTTGGACATCCTCCGAGGGCTCCCAGACTGCGAGAGGGTGCAGGCCTGGCTGAGGTACCCCCCCCCGCCCCCGCCGCCCCTGAGTGCATGAATTTTCGTGCACCAGGCCTCTAGTATGTTGAATAAGAGTGGTGAAAGTGGGTGTTCCTTTCTTGTTCCTGCTCTTAGGGGAAATGGTTTGAACTTCTGCCCATTGAGTATGATGTTCACTGTAAGTTTGTCATGTATGGCCTTCATTATGTTGAAATATGCTCCCTCTATCCCCACATTGCTGAGAGTTTTTATCAAAAATGGCTGTTGGATTTTGTCAAAAGCTTTTTCAGCATCTATTGAGACAATCATGTGATTTTTGTCTCTCATTTTGTGAAGTAACATATATATTGATTTGAGAATATTGTGCTAGCCTTGCATCCCTGGAATAAATCAGACTTGGTCATGGTGTATGTTCTTTTTATTATATTGCTGGATCTGATTTTCTAATATTTTGCTGAGGATTTTTGCATTTATATTCATCAGGGATATTGGCCTTTAGTTCTCTTTCATTGCAGTGTCTTTTCTGGTTTTGGATTTAGGATAATGCTGGTCTCATAAAAAGAGCGTGGAAGTGTTTCTTCCTCTTAGATTTTTTGGAATAGTTTGAGGAGGATAGGTGTTGTTCCTTGAAGGTTTGGCAAAACTCCCTTGTGAAGTCAACTGGACCAAGGCTTTTGCTTGCTGGGAGTTTTTGGGTTTTTTTTTTTTAATAATTATTGCTGCTTCTATTTCATCAGTTGTTATTGGCCTATTCAGGTTTTCTGATTCTTCTTGATTCAGTTTTGGAAGATTGTATTTTTCTAGGAATTTATTTACTTCATCAACACTGTCCAGCTTATTGACACATAGTTGTTAATAGTATTTTTTTTACAGTCCTTTGAATCAGGTGTTACTTCACTGCTTTTTAAAAAATACATTTTTATTGTGGATATTATCACATATATCTCCCATTTCCCCACCCCTTTCCTCCCCATCTCTGAGTTCCTAATCAGACCCCCAACTTCACAGCTTTGGTTTTTGTTTTGTTTTTTAATTCTTATGACTTTTATTTATTTTATATATATATATTTTATTATTTTTTTACAGAGAGGAAGGGAGAGGGATAGGGAGTTAGAAACATCAATGAGAGAGAAACATCGATCAGCTGCCTCCTGCACACCCCCTACTGGGGATGTGCCCACAACCAAGGTACATGCCCTTGACCGGAATCGAACCTGGGACCTTTCAGTCTGCAGACTGATGCTCTATCCACTGAGCAAAACCGGCTATGGCAGCTTTGGTTTTTTTAATTAATTTATTTGCTTCCTCTCTCTTTGTTTATTGGTGAGTCTAGCTAATAGTTCATTAATCTTCTTTATCTTTGTAAAGAACCAGCTCTTGGTTTCATTGATCTTTTGTATTGATTTTTTAGTCTCTATGCCCTTTCTTTCTTTTTTTTTTTTTTTGGCTTGCATAACTTATTGATTTATTTTGTATAATTTAAATTCTTTCTTTTTTAAAGTATTACATAAGTCTCCTTTTCCCCCATTGACCTCTCCCCAGTGCCCCTATCCCTCAGCACATGCCCTCACTCCCCCCACAGTCGGTGTCCATTAGTTATGCTTATATGCATGTATACAAGTCCTTTGGTTGATCTCTTACTCCCTCAACTACCCTCATAGGTTGCACAGCCTGTTCGATGCTTCTATGACTCTAGTTCTATTTTTGTTCATCAGTTTATGTTGCTCATTATATTCCACAAATGAGTGAGATCATGTGATATTTATCTTTCTCTGACTGGCTTATTTTGTTTAGCATAATGCTCTCCAGTTCCATCCATGTTGTTGCAAATAGTAAGAATTCCTTCTGTTTTGTAGCAGCGTAGTTTTCCATTGTTTAGATGTACCACAGTTTTCTAATCCACTCATCTGCTGATAGGCACTTAGGCTGTTTCCATATCATAGCTATTGTAAACTGTGCTGCTATGAACAAAGGGATGTATATATCCTTTCTGATTGGTGTTTCTGTTTTCTTGGGATATATTCTTAGAAGTGGGATTATTGGGTCAAATGGAAGTTCCATTTTTATTTTTTGAGAAAACGCCATACTGCTTTCCACAGTGGCTGCATCAGTCTGCATTCCCACCAGCAGTGCAAGAGGGTTCCTTTTTCTCTGCATCCTCACCAGCACTTGTTGTTTGTTGATTTATTGATGATAGCCATTCTGACAGGTGTGAGATGGTACCTCATTGTCATTTTGATTTGCATCTCTCGGATGATTAGTGACTTTGAGCATGTTTTCTTATGTCTCTTGGCCTTCTGTATGTGCTCTTTTGAGAAATGTCTATTTAGATCCTTTGCCCATTTTTGATTGGATTATCTTCCTTTTGTTAAGTTGTATGTGTTCCCTATAAATTTTGGAGATTCAACCCTTATCAGTGATAACATTGGCAAATATGTTCTCCCATGTAGTGGTCTTTCTTGTTGTTTTGTTGATGGTTTCTTTTGCTGTGCAGAAGCTTTTTACTTTGATGTAGTCCAATTTGGTTATTTTCTCCTAAATTTCCATTGCCCTAGGAGCTGTATCAGTAAAGATATTGCTACAACGAATGTCTGCTATTTTTCTGCATATGGCTTCTTCTAGGATTTTTATGGTTTCCCATCTTATGTTTAAGTCCTTTATCCATTTTGAGTTTATTTTTGTGTATGGTGTAAGTTGGTGGTCCAGTTTCATTTTTTACATGTATCTGTCCAATTTTCCCAACACCATTTATTGAAGAGACTGTCTTGACTCCATTGTATGTTCTTGCCTCCTTTGTCAAATATTAATTGAGCACAATGGCTTGGGTCAATTTCTGGGTTCTCTGTTCTGTTCCATTGATCTATATGTCTGTTCTTGTGCCAGAACCAGGCAGTTTTGAGTATAGTGGCTTTGTAGTATACCTTGATATCTAGTATTGTGATCCCTCCAACTTTGTTCTTCTTTCTCAAGATTGCAGCAGCTATTTGGGGTCTTTTTTAATTCCAGATGAATTTTTGGAGAGTTTGTTCTAGGTCTTTGAAGTACGCCATTGGTATTTTAATGAGGATTACATTGAATCTATAGATTGCTTTGGGTACTATGGATATTTTAATGATGTTGATTCTACCAATCCATGCACACGTTATATTTGTCCATTTGTTTGTCTTCCCCTATCTCGTTTTTCACCATCCTTTAATTTTCTGAGTACAGGTTCTTTACCTCCTTAGTTAAATTTATTCCTAAGTATCTTAATTTTTTTTGTTTCCATGGTAAATGGGATTTTTTTTAGAGTCTCTTTCTTTGGGTTCATTGTCTATATATATAAAAAGCCAGTGACCAGAATGCCATAACGACCAGAATGACTGGTCGCTATGATGCCCAGTGTGGCCAGCAAACTGGCCCGATCGGGGGTGGGGCTGGCCAGCCAACCTCCAAACCTCCTGTGGGCCCTATCCCCAGCCAGCCCACCCAGATGGAGGTTGGAGCAAAACGCACCCCCGACCTGCCGGCCCCAGCCCGATCCGCTGGCAGCCTCTCCCCACAGCTGGCCCCACCCCTGGTAACCCCTGCATCCCAATATGGGGTGGGACCAGCAAGCCAACCTCCTGCAGACCTTCCCCTAGCTGGCCCTACCCCCAATGGGTCCCACCACCCTGATCAGCCTGCAGCCCCTCCCCTTAATCACCCCCCCCCATTCCAATAGGAGGCGGGGCTGGCCAACTGCCTGTGGCCCCTATCCCTGGCCACTGACTCCCTATCGGCCCTCCCACCCCATTTGGGGTGGGGCTGGCTTACCACCACCCTCAGCCTCTCCCTACGGCTGGCTCCAACCCCAATCAACCTCCTCCATCCTGATTGGCCCATGGGCCCTCCCCCTAGCCAGCTCTGCCCCCAATCAGCCCCCCTACACCAATCAGAAGTGGGGCCTGCTGGCCAATCACCCACAGCCCCTCTCCCCAACCGGCCAGGCCCTGATTGGCCCTGACCAGGGTAGGCCGGCTGGCCAACCTTCCACCATCTCCTCCTCTGACAGGTCTGGCCCCGATCCATCCCAATTAGGGCCGGACCAGCTGGACCCCACCCGTGCACTGGGCCTCTAATCTACACTAATAAAAGAGAAACATGGTAATTAGCGTACGACCGCTACCCTTCCCATTGGCTAATCAGCATAACCTTATGCATATCAACTGCCAACTAGGATGGCAGTTAACCGCCAACAAAGATGGCGGCTAATTTGCATACGCCCAATGATGGGAGGCGAAAGGGGAAAGACTGAAGAATGGTGATTGGCAACCCAGGTGGCAGGCAAGAGCTAGGGGGTGGGCAAAGGCCGCCTTTCCCCACCCCCCAGCCGGTGATCGCCATTGGAAAGCCGGGCAGCAAATCCAACCCCAGGGGCTGGGGTTGCTGGCTGGCCTGTGCCGAGGGATGGTGGCGATCGGAGGGTGGGAGGGCCTGGGCACAGGCCAGGCGGCAAGCCTGGACCCCACTGGGGCCGGGGTTGCCGGCTAGCCTGCGAGGAGCGATCCCCATGGCGATTGGAGGGCAGAGCTGGGGCGCAGGCCCAGCGGCAACCCCGGACATCCCAGAAGCCACCTGCCCACCACCCATGATCCTATCAGGTCCGGGCCACAGGCTGGCATCCGTGTACAGCCACAGAAGCCGCCTGCCCACCGTCCGTGACCCGACCCGGTCCCGGGTTTCAGGCCCTGGCCCGTGTGCGGCTGCAGAAGCCGCCTGCCCACAGTGTGTGCAGCCGCAGAAACCTCCGGCTGGCGCCCGTGTGCAGTCTGCAGTCGCAGAAGCCGCCTGCCTGCCGCATCCCACTATGATCCACTGAGTTATGAGGCCAGAGAGCAAGGAGAACTTCCGCCCCTGAGTCAAAGTGGGGAGCGGAGGACACGGCCTCCCCTCCTAAAGTTGCCAAAGGACAGGACCTAACCTAAGCCACATCCTCTGAGACAGCCCGGCAGGCACCACTGACCCTCTCTGCAGGCCGGGCCCCCCTCCCCCTTCCCCTGTCCCTGCACAGCTCCCATAGCTCCCCACTGGCTGAGTCAGGCACAACAGGTTTGCAGCCACGGGCGATTTAGCAGCTAATGAAAAATGCGAGAACGAACAAATGAAGCAGCTACTGCAGTGGGGAAAAGATGTTCATCAAATTCGTTGTCTCTGAGAAACTGAGGCAGCCAGCACAGGCCCCTGCACAGGATGAGGCTTCTGCTTCTAAAGAAATGTCCTGGGGTTAGAGGTGAGGGGGTGCTGCCCTTCCACTCTCTGAGCTCTCGGAGGAGTCTGTGCTCCCCCTCCTGGTATTCTTAACACCCAGAGACCCCTCCCCAATCCAGGGCAGGAATGTTCCACGCTGACCGCCTCCAGAAAGCAGAGAACAAAGAGGCACTTCTTGACTTCAAGCCTCTAAACCAGTGGTTTTCAACCTTGGCTGCATATTAGAATCACCTGGGAATCTTTTTAAAATCCTAATTTCTGGGCCTCATCCTCTGGAAATTCTGTTTCTTTGTTATGGGGTAGAGCCACAACATTAGTAACAAAGGATGAGGCACAGAAATCAGGATTTTAAAAAGATTCCCAGGTGATTCTAATGTGTAGCCAAGGTTGAGAACCACTGCTCTAAACAGACTTGACCACTGTGGGCAAAGTCCTGCAGCTGAGAGGGGACAGGTTCTGGGTGTCGAGGTCCAGAGCATGGAAGGCCTCCTGGGGGAGCAGTGGATCTGGAAGCCTGTGTGCTGGGTCAGAGACACCCCTGCCTCCCACCCTCCCCTGCCCTGCACATAGACGTGCCTGGACTGGGGTGAGGAGGAGAAGGTGAACTAGAGGGAAGGAACACTGAGTGTTTGTTGGCAGCCATGTAAAAAGGACTGTGACCTTCCCCTCCCACTGAGTCACTCCCTAAGGCAGCAGGAGACGGAGGGTCTGAGAGCAGCCACACAGCTTTGTGGCCGTGACCAAGGCACCAAGATGATGTCCATGCAACGGGGCTGAGGAGGTGTCAGAGGACCTCACCCCAGAAAGCCCAATAGCTCTTTGTGTGAGAGAGAGAAGGTGGCAGGGAGGGATGAAGAGAGCGAATTGGACTCAAGAGGCCTCAAGGCCCAGATGAGGAGAATATACCAGGGGTCAGCATGGACTTGAGCTCTGAGGTGAGGGTCAGGTGAGGGTCAAGGGCAGCTGGGTGGGGGCCAGCCCAGACAGAAGACTGAGGTCCAGATGTCCTTGACCCTGCTCGGTTCTTTGGCACCTCTGCCTGAGATATAAACTGTCTGACATGGAAGTACAACTCCAGAGAAGGGGGTGGGGAACCTAAGTTAAATAATATTTTGTTTTTGTTTTTTCACTTGGTAGAATGGGGGCTGAAGTTGAAGTTAGGTTTGGTTACTAAACAATAAAGAAAGCAACATTTCTTGCACACCCGACTGTGTGGTCTGAGTTTGCTGCTGCTTATAAACCGAAAAAAAGTTGTAAAATGAAGTACTAATCTCTAGGGTTTAGGTCAGACCAAGGAGTAGTGCCACTCATGGCTGGCCAGGGTGGAGGTGGTGGCAGGAGCCTCTCCCACCTCCATGGCAGCACTAAGAATGTCTAACTAACAGTTTAGGCCCAATCCCTTGGGGGCCTAAGCCTTTAGTCAGACATCCCCCGAGGGCTCCCTGGCTACCAGAAGGATGTCTGACTGAAAGCTTAAGCCTGATCCCCCGGGGAGTGGGCCTAAGTCAACAGGTGGACATCCCCCAAGGGTCCTGGACTGCAAATGGGCACAGGCTGGGCTGAGGGACACCCCCCCCACCACCGAGTGCACAAATTTTGTGCACCGGGCCTCTAGTCTATATATATATAAAACCCTAATATGCAAATAGACCGAATGGCAAAACAGCCAAAACAACCAAACAACTGGTCACTATGACGTGCTCTGACCACCAGGGAGCGTGCACAGAACATGGCAGGTGTCAGCAGCAAGCAGCAGAGCACAGAACATGGCAGGCATGGGCCACAGCGGGATGGTGGAGCAGGTGAGCAGGGCCACCAGACCGAGGCGGAGCACTGGCCCCTGCCATTGGGGCGAGCCTCTGGTGGTTACTGAAAATCCTTTGCTCCCACCCACTGCTGTCCTTCCAGGTGTTTGCACCTGATGCCAATGCTAGCCCCGCTCACATCCACTGCTGGTGCCAGAGCCACTGCGCACACCTGCTGCCAGCGCCTGGCACTTGTCCCGATCTCTCAGCTCTGTCAGCAGGTGCGAGGGGCAGCTGCCTGCACTGATCACCTCTCTGGGCTTCTCTACTTCCCCCTGCTCCTGATGGGCAATAGGTGAAAGCAGCCGCCTCTCTCACTCACTGTCAGTACCAGACCCACTCGCACCTGCAGGTGGCAGCAGAACTGCAGCTCGCAGCCACTGCTGGTGCCCTGCGCTGCCCTGATCACTCAGCACTGTCAGCAGGTGCGAGAAAAGGTTGCTTGCCCCAATCACCCCTGAGGGCTTCTCCACCTCCCCCTGCTTCTAAGGGACAATTGGGGCAGTAGCCACCACTCACACTCACTGCTTGCGCTGGCCCCAATCGCTCTGCACTGTCAGCGGGTGCAAGCGGGGCTGGCACCGTCAGCACATGGGAGCAGCAGTGGTGGGAGCAGAGCTGCCAGCAGACAAGGGACTGAGGACCACTGCAGGAGGGGCCAGGCGAGGATGTGGAGGATGGGCCAAGACCCGCCCCTGTGCCCACTGCAGCCTGGAAGCACATAGTTCCATTCAAGGTGCACAGATTTGTGCACTGGGCCCCTAGTTTGTGTATAAAAAAGCCATAGACTCCCAGGTGTTAATTTTGTATCCTGCTACATTGCCAAATTCATTTATTAGTTCTAGTAGTTTTTTGATGGAGTCTTTATGGTTTTCTATGTACAATATTATATCATCTGCAAATAATGATATTTTACTTCTTCTTTTCCAATTTGGATGCCTTTTATTTCTTCTTGTTGATCACTATGGCTAGCACTTCCAGTACTATGTTGAATAGGAATGGTGAAAGTGGGCATCCCAGTCTTGTTCCTGTTCTTAGGGAAAATGGTTTTAATTTTTGCCCATTGAGTATGATGTTGGCTGAGGTTTGTCATAGAAGGTTATTATTATGTTGAGGTATGATCTCTCTATTCCCATTATGCTTAGAGTTTTTATCAGGAAAGGCTGCTGAATTTTGTTGAATGCCTTTTCTGCATCAATTGATATGATTATGTGATTTTTGTCTCTCAATTTGTTTATGTGATGTATCACATTTATTGATTTTATGCCATTTATTTCTGCTCTAGTCTTTATTATTTCCTACCTTTTCTTACTCTGGGATTCTATTGTTGTTCTCTTTCTAGTTCTTTAAGTTGTGGGGTTAAATAGTTTATTGTTAACTTTTCTTGTTTTTTGAGATAGGCATGTAGCGCTATGAACTTCTCCCTCAGGGCTGTTTTTGCTGTATCCCAGAGATTTCAGGTTGTTCTGTGCTTATTTTCATTTGTTTCCAGGAAGTTTTTTATTTCTTTCGCTAGAGGCCCAGTGCACAAAATTTGTGCACTCAAGGGGGGTCCCTCAGCCTGGTCTGTGCCCTCTCACAGTCTGGGAGCCCTCAGGGGACATCTGACTGACAGCAGGCCTAAGCCATCAATCGAACATCCTTAGCGCTTGCAGGAGAGGCTCTTGCCACTGCCATTGTGCTTGCCAGCTGTGAGACCGGCTTCTGGTTGAGCAGCGCACCCCCTATAGGAATTTACTGACCACCAGGGGGCAGCTCCTGCATTGAGCATCTCCCCCATGGTGGTCAGTGCACATCATAGCGACTGGTCATTCTTCCCTTTGGCTTATTTGCATATTAGCCTTTTATTATATAGGATGATCACATTTGTAACCCATTCATCCTATCTAATAAAGCGGGAATATGCAAACTGACCATCACTCCATCACAAAGATGGCAGCGCCCATAGCCACAAGATGGCTGTGCCAAGTCCCCTCAGCCCCACCGGAGTCCCCCAGTACTTTCATCCCCACTGGGGCGGGGGGTGGCAGGCACATGGTGTGGCCGGACTTGACCTCAGCAACCCAGCTGCCCAGGGCCGGCATGAAGCACAGGCAAGCCTTGGATGTCAGCTGCCCAGCCAATGCCCGAGGCACAGGCAAGCCTTGAATGTTGGCTGCCCAGCCGATGCTCGAGGTGCTGGCAAACCTTGGATGTCAGCTGCCCAGCCGACACCCAAGGTGCAGAGAAGGCTTGGATGTTGGCTGCCCAGCCTCCCAGGGCAGGTCTGAGGAGCAGGCAAGCATTGGATGGCAGTTGCCCAGCCGCCCAGGGCCACCCAAGGCTCAGGTAACCAGGCTGAGGCTTGCACTGCTGGCAGTGTCAGCAACAGAGGTGTGATGGGGGCATTGCCTTCTCCTGATTTCTGGGTCGCCTCCTGCCCCTGAGGGCTCCTGGACTTTGAGAAGGGGCAGGCTGGGCTGAGGGACCCACTCCCCCTCCAGTGCATGAATTTTCTTGCACCGAGCCTCTAGTTGTTTAATAATATTTTATTTAGCCTCCATGTCTACAAATGTATTGTAGTGTTTTTACTGAATTTGATTTCTCATTTCATTCCATTGTGATCTGAGAAGATGCTTGATATGACTTCAATCTTCTTGACTGTGTAGAGATTTGTTTTGTGTCCTAACATGTTGTCTGTCTTTGTGAATAACCCATGTGCACTTGAGAAGAATGTTCTATTGTGCTGAGCCAACTCAGCCAAGGGCTCCACAAGCCTGAGTGAGGGTGGTGAAGGATGAAGAAAAGACAGACAAAGAGAATAAGCTGGGTCTAGGTAGATCTTCCTGTGCCTGGCTGAGGCCACAGAAAGAGATCCAGACAGCAAGCTGAGCCTTTATTTTATAGCCAGAGGTAAACAAGGTAGTGGTCACCATAGTTACAATGTTCTTGTGACTTTCACTTGTTTTGGCAGCACTTGCTGCATCTCCCTCAGCCCATTAGCTACCCAGATAAGATCTAGGGAGCATCATAAGGTCAAGCTCAATTATGCTAAGAGGGCTGTCCCCTCTAAGCTGGGACTTGTCTGTGGCTTTGCCAATAGGACAGTCCGAGGCTTAACCCTATAGCTGCTCCCTACATTCTATAAATGTCAATTGAATACATTGATCCAGTATGTCATTTACCGTCTCTGTTTCCTTGTTAAGTTTTTGTTTGGAAGATCTATCCAGTGAAGTCTCAGGGGGTTAAAGTTTCTTTCTATAACTGTATTGCTATCAATGTCTCCCTTAATGTCCTCTATAATTTTTTATATATTTAAATGCTCCTATATTGGGTGCATATATGTTTACCAGGGTAATATTCTCTTGTTGAATTTATCACTTTGTTGTTATGTAGTGACCTTCATTGTCTCTTGTGATGGCCTTCATTTTTAAGTCTATTTTTTAGATGTGAATATTGCTGAAGAATGGACCTTGAGAGAACTGACTCCATTCTGTCCCATTGCCCTCTATCTGAACCATAGGCATTCCATTTTATTCCCCTAAATTTTGTTAGGACTGCCTTTCAGGCACAGATGGTCCATTGACCTGTTAATTCCAGGATATAACTAAACCAGATAATTAACTATGCTATCTCTTATGAATAAGCTTGCTTGAATAATGAAAAAATAAAAGGGGGGGTGGCTGGAAATCAGAGCCTGTGACTGAAATCTAGTATATGTTCTTATCAGTCTATGGGTCTGGTCACTGCTTTCTCTTAAATCGTCTATCTTGCAGGACCTGTTTGCTTAAGCATTGTTACCATATTGGAAAGACCATAAACTATAATACTCCCAGACAGAGTTGTCAGGGCTGATGCCAGGCCAGGCCTTGAGATAGGGTCTCAGGGCACCAATCCTAGAGTTTTTTTCCTTTTTTTTTCCTTTATAAGCTTACCCCTAACTTCATTTCAGGACTGAGAGATTTGGAGTGGCAATAGCCTTTTGTGCTCCCGTCACCATTGGCTTTGAAATAAAAGCTCCAAAATTCGACCCTCTGGCTGTAGCGTCTCACTGAATTTCAATATAACATTGATACCCCAGCTATTCTTTTTGTTTGTTAGCATTTGCATAGACAATTCAATTTTTTTCATCCCTTCACTCTCATCCTGTGCGAGTCTTTTGTTCTGAGGTTGGGTCTCTTGTAGACAGAATATATTTAGGTGATGTTTTTGTATCTATTCAGCTACCCAGTGTCTTTTGATTGGAGCATCTAATTCATTTACACTTAAGGTTATTATTGATAGGTACTTATGTATTGCCATTTTAATTCTGCAAGCCTATGTTTCTCTCTTCATTTTTTCTTCTCATTACAGCAGTCCCTTCAACATTTCTTACAGTGCTAGTTTGGTGGTGATAAACACCTTTAGCTTTTTTTTCTGGGAAGCTCTTTATTTCCCCTTTTATTTTGAATAATAGCCTTGCTGTATATAACAATCTTGGTTTCAGAGCCTTGCTTTTCATTATGATGAATACTTCATGCCATTCCCTTCTGGCCTGGAGAGTTTCTGATGAGAAATCAGCTGACAGCCTATGGGAGCTCCCTTGTAGGTAACAAATTGCTTTTCTCTTGCTGCCTTTGTGAATCTCTCTTTGTCTTTAATTTTTGGCATTTTAATTATGATGTGTTTGGGCATGGGCCTGTTTGGGTTCTTCTTGCTTGGGATTCTCTGTGCCTCCTGAACTTGTGTGACTTTTTCCTTCACCAGGTTAGGGTTTTCTGCCATTATTTCTTCAAACATGTTCTCTATCCCTTGCTCACTTTCTTCCCCTTCTGTCATTCCCATTATGTGAGTATTGTTTCATTTCATGTTGTCCCACAGCTCCCTTAAGCTGTCCTCTTGTTTTTAAATTGTTTTTTTTTCTTTTTCGTTCTCTGATAGAGTTATTTTTTTCTACCTTATCTTCTATTTCACTGATCTGATCCTCTGCTTCCCCTAAACTGGTGTGTATTCCTTCCACTGTGTTCTTTATTAGTGTTATGTCATTTTTCATAATGACATAACACTAGTTACTATATCTTTTCTCATGCTGTTGAGCATCCTTGCCAGCATTATTTTGAATTCCATGTTTGATAAATTTCTTGTCTCCATTTCATTTTACTCTTCTTCTGGAGAATTGCCTTGTGCTATGTTTTGAGCTTGTTG
Source organism: Myotis lucifugus (assembly GCF_000147115.1). Taxonomy (NCBI): domain Eukaryota; kingdom Metazoa; phylum Chordata; class Mammalia; order Chiroptera; family Vespertilionidae; genus Myotis; species Myotis lucifugus. The sequence continues at coordinate 1,301,521 of NW_005871350.1, read as the reverse complement.
TTATTTTTTGTGTTGTGTTTTTTTTTTTGTCTCCCCATTTTGGCTGCCTGCTTAGGTTTCTGTCTCTGTGTTAGGTAGATCTGCTATGAGTCCCAATTTCTAACGCAGTACAATGTCAGAAGCTGTGTGACTGGCCCTGAGTACACTGTTAGGAGCCATCAGTAATCTACAGCTTTTGGCTCCCTCTGCTGGGGCTGGGTGCCTTTGGTAAGGACCAAGATGTGCACCAGTGTCTGGTTTTCCTAGCCACAAGCCCCAGAGTATATTAGGTAAACACTCAGAGCCTCCAGAGACCTGCCTGTTCCTGCAGTCCCATTGACACTCAATTTTGATTAGCCTCAGGCTATTGACAATAGAGTAGGGTGATAAGTCTTCCAACAGGGTGGGTAAAATTCCTTCCCCCAAGCTAAAAACACCTGGATAGCAAAATTCTGCCACTGGAGAAAGATGTCCTCCACAGCATGAAGGAATGACTTAGTACAAGAAACTGGGATGGATGACCTCTGAGGTCCAATCACAGAGCCCCCAAACTTGGCTTCTGCTCAAACAGTTCCAGTCCACTCTGTCCTCCCTCTTTTAGAGCCCAAGGTGATTGGCTACACACCAAATTTTGTGTTTTGGCCCTTAAGAGGGTGCCTGCATTTCCAGTGATCTCTGGCTGGCAGACAGCAACCCTGATGCTTTTCACAGCCAGATGTTATGTGGGCACCTTTCTTAGTTCTAGTGCTCTCTGCTGGGGAGCTCATCTTGGGGTTTAGACTCCAGGATTCTCAGAATTTCAGCTGCTGTCTGTGGGAACCTGGGCAGCCCTCTCACACCTCTGCACTTCCTACCAGTTTCTATGCAGTCTCTTCTTTCCATTTTGGTTATCAGGGTTCTCTCCAGCTAGTCTTCATTTGATTTTTTCAGAGTGGTTTTTTTCAGTATTTTAGTTGTATTTCCAGTTTGGTCCTGGGAGAATGTCAGTGTAGCTTCCATTTCCTTTACCACCATTTTGGAATCAGTTTTATAATTTCAGAAAGAAAATATGTACAAAATATGCAGGTGCATTTAAGCATAAGAAGTAATTTTGAAAAACATACTTTGGTTTCTTAGGGTAGTTTAGTAAGGCACAGGTAGAGAGGAAAAGATTGCAATGTCAAAGTTACTTCCTTTTGATAATTTGTTATACTTACTAGTATTTTCTTCCTTCCTGACTGTAAGCTACTAAAGAAGAAAATTAAATCTTTTTTTTCTTTCTCTCCTCCTTTTCTTTGCTTTCAAATTTTCCTCCTTTTTCCTTTACTTTTATATTAATTTTTAATTCTTTATTGTTTAAAGTATTACATATAGTATTACACATCTCCTTTTTCCCCCATTGACCTCTCCCCAGCCACCCCCAACCTCCAGCACATGCCCTCGCTCCCCCCCCCTGTGTATGTGTCATTGGTTTTGCTTATATGTATGCATACAAGTTCTTTAGTTGATCTCCCTGCTCCCCTGCCCCTACCTTCCATCTAAAGTTTGACAGTCTGTTTGATGCTTCTCTGTCTCTGGATATATTTTTTGTTCATTAGTTTATGTTGTTCATTATATTACATAAATGAGTGAGATCATGTGATTTTTACTTTCTCTTACTGGCTTATTTCACTTAGCATAATGCTCTCCAGGTCCATCCATGCTATTGCAAATGGTAAGAGTTCTTTCTTTTTTACAGCAGTGTAGTATTCCATTGTGTAGATGTACCACAGTTTTCTAATCCACTCATCAGCTGTTTCCAAATACTTACGCTGTTTCCTAATCTTAGCTATTGTAAATTGTGCTGTTATAAACATAGGGGTGCATATGTCCTTTCTGATTGGTATTTTTGGTTTCTTGGGTTCTATTCCTAGAAGTGGGATTACTGGGTCAAATGGGAGTTTCATTTTTAATATTTTGAGGAAATCCATACTGTTTTCCACAGTTGCTGCACCAGTCTGCATTCCCACCAGCAGTGCAAGAGGGTTCCTTTTTCTCCACATCCTCATCAGCACTTGTCATTTGTTGATTTGTTGATGACAGCCATGCTGACAGGTGTGAGATGGTATCTCATTGACATTTTGATTTGCATCTCTCAGATGATTAGTGACTTTGGGCATGTTTTCTTATGTGTCTTGGCCTTCTGTATGTGCTCTTTCAAAAACTGTCTATTTAGGTCCTTTGCCCATTTTTAATTGGATTGTTTATCTTCCTTTTGTTAAGAAGTATGAGTTCCCTATAAATTTTGAAGATTAGGCGCTTATTGGATATAATATTGTATATTAATTTATTTTTAATCTTTTTTATTTTCAGTTTCACTTAACATTCATTACTATATTAGTTTCAGATGTGCACCCCAGTAACCAGACATTACATAACTTAATAAGTGATCACCTCAATACCTATCACACCCATGTGACACCATACAAAGTTATTAGAATATTATCAAATATATTCCCTATGCTGTATGTTCCGTCCTCATGAATATTCTGCAACAACAAATTTGTACTTCTTAATCCCTTCACTTTTTTCCCCATCCCTCCAATAACCCTCCCATCTAACAACTATCAAAATGTTTTATCTATGAGTCTCTTTCTGTTCTGCTTTTTCATTTATTGTTTTACAGATCCAATTGTGATAGATATGTATTTATTGTCATTTTATTGTTCAGAGTTTTTATCTTTTTTTTCTTCTGATTCATAAAAAAGACCTTTTAAAATTTCATGTAGCATTGGTTTGGCAGTGATAAAATCCTTTAGCTTTGTCTTGTCTTGGAAACTTTTTATCTGTCCTTCCAGTTTAAATGTTAGCTTTTGGGAGATCCAAGATGGCAACATTGTAGGTTAAAGCTACATTCACTTCCTCCTAGGTCCAAATTGGAATTACAACTAAGTTATAAAACAATCATCTTGAATAACCAACTGAGGACTAGCTAGAGAGAAATCTTATAATCAAGAAGAAGCCACATCAAAATTTGTGGGAAGGGTGAAGATGCAAAAAGGGCTGGCCCCACTCCCTTGGGCAGTGGCTGAGGTTCTGGAGAAATATTTTAGATACAGTGGGCTTCCCTCTAAGAAGTATGGAGTCTAAACCCAAAGCCAGACTTCACAACCCAGAGAATCAGAGACAGAAGAGGTGCCCACATAACATCTGTCTGTGAAAAGCAGCCGGGTTTTATCCTAGCCGATTTGGCTCAGTGGATAGAGCATCGACCTGTGGACCAAAAAGTCCTGGGTTTGATTCCAGTCAAGGGCACGTACCTTGCTTGTAGGCTTCTCCCAGTCCAGACCCTGGTTGGGGCTCATGCAGGAGGTAACCAATTGATGTATTTCTCTCACACTGATGTTTCTCTCTGTCTTTCCCTCTCTCTTCCACTCTCCCTAAAAATCAATGGAAAAATATCCTCAGGTGAGGATAAACCAAAATAAATACTATATAATAAAAGCTTAATATGTTAAGTGTCTGGTCATCTGGTTGGTCATTCAACCAATCAAAGCATAATATGCTGATGATATGCTAAGGCCGCTCAACCACTCACTATGATGTGCACTGACTACCAGGGGGCAGACACTCCCACCAGTAGGTTAGCTTGCTACTGGGGTCTGGCAGATTGGGACTGAGTGAGATGGGCTGGACATGCCCTGGAGTCCTCCCGCAGTCCCTCCCCAGCTAGCCAACCTCTCATGTCCCTCCCCGGCCCTGATGGTGCACTGATGGGATTCCTTGGCCTGGCCTGTGCCCTCTCACAATCTGGGACCCTTTGGGGGATGTCAGAGAGCCAGTTTCAGCCCAGTGGCGGAACGACCGATTGCTATGATGCACACTGACCACCAGGGAGTAGACGCTCAATGCAGGAGCTGCCCCCTGGTGATCAGTGTGTTCCCACAGAGGGAGTGCCACTCAGCCAGAAGCTGGGCTCATGGCTGGTGAGTGCAGCAGCAGTGGCACGAGCCTCTCCCACCTCTGTGGCAGCACTACGATGTCCAACTGCTGGCTTAGGCCTGCTCCCCGCCAAGGTTAAGGACCTAAGCCATCAGTCGGACATCCCCCAAGGGTTCCTTGCCTGCAAGAGGACGCAGGCCGGGCTGAAGTGACCCCCCGCCCCCTCCTGGAGTGCATGAATTTCGTGCACTGGGCCTCTAGTAAATTAATTAATTAATTAATTAATTAAGCAGCTGGGTTCCTATCCCCAGAAGAAATGAGAGCTTGCTTGAGTCACAGGCACACTGTTAAAGAGCCAATGCACAAAATTTTGTTCCCAGCCACAAAATTTTGTTTGGCAGTGAGAGGGCAGAGAAGACTAGAGTCACATCAAATAAATCTTAGGTTTGTAGCTCTTTGGAGATAACTGAGAGACAGCCACCAGGATCCCTGGGCTGAGACATTCTCCCATACCATAGAAGACATCTTTTTTGGGTGGAGCACTCCTCTCTGTACAACATCAACCTGGGAAAAAGCAATATCTGCCCCCCTCCCTTTTCTAGACTTATTCTGACCCAACCCTGCAGAGTTTATTTCCTGCTGTGAAGTACAGCCAGAGGCTCTTTCAGTTACTGAGCCTAACAAGCAGCTGGTGGGTAGAGGTGGATCTTGGGATGCCTTGGGACTTTGGCAGACTTGTCCAGCACTTGATGCTGGTAAAAGCTAGCCTTGGTATTCAGCTTGGTCCTTCCCATGAGCATCCAGACCTAGAAGAGGCAGCCACAAATTGTAGATCACTTGTAGCTCCAAACAGGTTGAGGGCCAGTCACAGGCAGCACCTTATATTGGCCTGCACCAGAATCTCTCCCAAGAGACCTAGAACAAACATCCTCAGTTACCAGCTTCAGACAACATCAGAGAAGGATGCAATAAGCTTCACAAGTAGCATATCCAAAGGGAGATCTTGGCAGGCACCAAAACCTGATGAGGCAAACTTCATTTTGTGTTGTCAGCACCTGCATAGAAATGTGCACACTGTGTTGGGGTTGAGACTCACAGTCAGCCAACCTGAGGGTCAATCCCATGCACAAATGGGCCAATAGCAATAAAGACTCAATTATAACAGGAGGGCCCACATAAGCCACACAATAGACATTCCTGGAGCACCCAGCTCCAGTGATCAAGGAGATTGCATGTGACTTTACCTCTGAGTATACATTTGGTTGATTCCCACAAGGATGTTCTTATTTTACTATTCTTTATATCTAATAATTTTACTAACAGAGGTTTTATTTTATACTTGAATAAATATTTACTTTGAGGATTTCTTTAAAAATTAAGGTTTTAAAGTCTTACTCTAAGTATGGTCTGATACATACCCATCAGAACTCTCCAGTCTTCCCTGACACTCTGCAATGATGTTTCTTTTGCAAGTTCCATGGGTCACATGCTTTTGTTATATGTAAATACAGTTGCCAGTATTTCCATGCTTCCTAGTTTTGTAGATTATGGAGTTTGTGAATTTCTCCTTTCCCTCCTCACTACTTGATTTTGTTTTACTTTAAATTATTTTTAAATTTTAAAATTAGAGTTGCCATACAATATTATATTAGTTTCCAGTGTACACCCCAGTGATTATACATTACGTAAGTTACTAAGAGACTATCCTGATAAATCTCACAGCCATCTGACACCATATATAGTTATTAGAAAATTATTGACTATATTCCCTATACTGTACTTTACATCCCCATGACTATTCTGTAAGTACTTTTTTGTACTTCTTAATCATTTCACTTTTTCACTGATCACCCTAACCCAGTGATGGCGAACCTATGACATGCGTGTCAGAGGTGACACGCGAACTCATTTTTTTGGTTGATTTTCTTTGTTAAATGGCATTTAAATATATAAAATAAATATCAAAATATAAGCCTTTGTTTTACTATGGTTGCAAATATCAAAAAATTTCTATATGTGACACGGCACCAGAGTTAAGTTAGGATTTTTCATGCCGAGCTCAAAAGGTTCGCCATCACTGCCCTAACCCCTTCCATCTGACAATCATCAAAATGTTTTTGTTATCTATGAGTCTGTTTCTGTTCTGCTTGTTTGTTGGTTTTGTAGGTTCCATTGTTAAAAATATGTATTCATTGACATTTTATTATTTATATTTTAAGTCTTCCTTCCTTCTTATAAAGAAGATTCTTTAACATTTCATGTAGCACTAGTTTGGTGGTGATGAACTCTTTAGATTTGTCTTGTCTAGGAAGCTCTTTATCTGTCCTTTCATTCTAAACAATAGCTTTGCTGGGCAGAGTAATCTTGGTTGTAGGTCCTTGTTTTTCATCATGTTGAATATTTCTTGCCAATTCCTTCTAGACTACAAAGTTTCTGTTGAGAAATCAGCTGACAGTCTTATGGAAACTCTCTTGTAGGTAACTAATTGCACTTTTCTTGCTGCTTTTAAGATTCTCTCTTTGTCTATAACATTTTGCAGTTTATGATGTGTCTTGGTATGGTCCTCTTTGGGTTGATCTTGTTTGGGACTCTGTGCTTCCTAAATTTGTATGTCTACTTCCCTCTCTAGGTTAGGGAATTTTTTCATCATTAATTTTTCAGATAGGTTTTCAATTCCTTGCTCTCTCTCTTCTCCTTCTAACACCCCCATGATGCGAATGTCAGTAAGCTTGAAATTTTCCCAAAGGTTCCTTACATTATCCTCATTTATGTTTTGATATTTTTTCTTTTTGCTGTTCTGATTGGGTGTTTTTGGCTTCCTTATATTCCTGTGGTCTATCCTAAAAAATATTCCATTTGCACTTGAAAAAAAGTGTATATTCTGGTGCTTTGGGGTAAAATGCTCTGAAGATATCAATTAGATCCATCTGATATTGTTATGGGTTGGCTCAACGAGATAGACCACCGACTCAGAATTTAAATTTAAGAGCCTTTATTAAGCTGGCCAGCTGACCACAGCCCGTACCTTTCCCCTCTGGGAAGCCTCGCAGCATGTGGCAGAGACCAAGGGTGCAGTATGATCCTTTATAGCAAAACAGTGTTAAAAAAATACAAAGCATTTCATTAGAAGTTCACAAAAAGTTCATGAGAACGAAGGGGAGGTAAACAGAGTCACACCTGGCTGGAGCGTATCATAACATATTGTTTTTCTAAGACAATCTAGCAATTTTTCTTCCATGCTCTCTGACCCTGACACAATCCTACACAATCCCTCTCCATACGTCAGTCCCCCCTCCCAGTACATTCAGTTTCTTATGTTTCCTTTCCTCCCCTTAGCACATTCTGTAACATTTTGTAACCCTTTCCATGGCTCAGTCCCACACCCTGTGACAATATAGTGTGTCACTTTAAAGCTGCTGTTTCCTTGTTGATTTTCTGCCTGGAAGATCTATTCAATGATGTCAATGAGGTGTTAAAGTACCCTACTATTACTGTATTACTGTCAATATCTTCCTTTATGTCCATCAAGATTTGCTTTACATATTTAGGTTCTCCTATATTGGCTTCATAAATGTTTACAAGGCACATATCCTCTGGTTTGATTGCTCCCTTTATCATTATGTAGTGTGCTTCTTTTTCTCTTAGTATATAGCCTTTGTTTTACAGTCCATTTTGTCTGATATGTTTTCTATCCCAGATTTTTTTTCATTTCCATTTGCATGAAATATCTTTTTCCATCCATTTAATTTTAATATGTGTGTGTCTATTATTCTGAGTTGGGTATCTTGTAGACAGCATATAAAGGGTGTCCTAAAATTCACGCAAGAAGTAATTTTGATAGAAAACACAGGTTTATAATTAAAAATTGTAAATATTTTATTGATTCATAAAGTATGCAGTATAGGGTTATGCATGAAATAGCACATTGGGTAAATGGCCTCCACGGCTTTGCTGGCACATACGCAAAGCCGTGGTCTTCATTGGTCTTCATTGTTCCTGCCCCTGGGCCATAATTGGTACTTGGTAATGCTTATCAAATTGAAGGGATTGAAATCAAAGGGCAACAGATATTAGAATCTGATTCAATAAACCAAGTAAATTTAGGCTTTTATTTTTTTGTTTTTGTTGTTAATGCTCACTCAAAATTCAAATCTTGCATGAATTTTGGGAAACCCTTTATATGGGACAGCTACCCTTTATATATATATAAATTTTGTTTTATTGCTTAAAGTATTACAAAGAGTAGTACATATGTCTCCTTTTTTTCCCCTTGACCTTCACCTGGCCTCCCCCATCCCCTAGTGTCTTGTGTCCATTGGTTATGCTTATATGTATGCATACAAGACCTTCGGTTGATCTCTTACCATCCCCCCAACCCTCCCAGGCCTTCCCGCTATAGTTTCACAGTCTGTTCCATGCTGCTCTGCCTCTGTATCTATTTTTGTTCATCAGTTTATAATGGTCTTTATTATTTATATATGAGTGAGATCATGTGGTATTTTTCTTTCATTGACTAGCTTATTTCACTTAGCATAATGCTCTCCAGTTCCATCCATGCTGTGGCAAATGGCAAGAATTCATTGTTTTTTACAGCAGTGTAGTATTCCATTGTGTAGATGTACCACAGTTTTCTAATCCATTCATCTGTTGAGGGGCATTTAGGCTGTTTCCAACTCTTAGCTATGGTAAATTGTGCTGCTATGAACATAGGGATGCATATGTCCTTTCTGATTGGTGTTTCTGGTTTCTTGGGATATATTCCTAGAAGTGGGATTACTGGGTCAAATGGCAGTTCCATTTTTAACTTTTTGAGGAAACTCCATACTGTCTTCCATAGTGGCTGCACCAGTCTGCATTCCCACCAGCAGTGCAGGAGGGTTCCTTTTTATCCACATCCTCTCCAGCACCTGTCATTTGTTGATTTGTTGATGATAGCCATTCTTACAGGTGTGAGATGGTACCTCATTGTTGTTTTGATTTGCATTTCTCAGATGATTAGTGACTTTGAGCATGTTTTCATATGTCTCTTGGCTTTCTGAATGTCCTCTTTGGAAAGGTATCTATTTAGGTCCTTTGCCCATTTTTTATTGGATTGTTTATCTTCCTTTTGTTGAGTTGTATGAGTTCCCTATAAATGTTGGAGATTAAACCCTTATCAGTAATAACATTGGCAAATATGTTCTTCCATGTAGTGGTCTTTCTTGTTGTTTTGTTGATGGTTTCTTTTGCTGTGCAGAAGCTTTTTATTTTGATGTAGTCCCATTTGTTTATTTTCTCTTTAGTTTCCAATGCCCTAGGATCTGTATTGGTGAAGAAGTTGCTTCGGCATATGTCTGAGATTTTGTTGCGTTTGGATTCTTCTAGTATTTTTATGGTTTCCAGTCGTATATTTAAGTCCTTTATCCATTTTGAGTTTATTTTTGTGTATGGTGTAAGTTGGTGGTCTAGTTTCATTTTCTTGCATGTAACTGTCCAATTTTCCCAACACCATTTATTGAAGAGACTATCTTGACTCCAATGTATGTTCTTGCCTCCTTTGTCAAATATTAATTGAGCATATTGGTTCGGGCCAATTTCTGGACTCTCTATTCTATTCCACTGATCTATATGTCTGTTCTTGTGCCAGTACCAGGCAGTTTTGAGAACAGTGGCTTTGTAATACAGCTTGATATCTGGCATTGAGATCCCACCTACTTTGTTCTTTCTCAGGATTGCTGCAGCTATTTGGGGTCTTTCTTTATTCCAGATGAATTTTGGAGAGTTCGTTCTAGGTCTGTGAAATATGCCGTTGGTATTTTAATGGGAAGTGAGTTGAATTTATAGATTGCTTTGGGTAGTATGGACATTTTAATGATGTTGATTCTACCAATCCAAGAACATGGTATGTTCTTCCATCTCTTTATGTCTTCCTCTATCTCTTTTTTCAACGTCCTGTAGTTTTCTGAGTAGAGGTCTTTAACCTCTTTAGTTAAGTTTATTCCTAGGTAGCTTAATTTTTTTGGTGCGATGGTAAATGGGATTGTTTTTTTAGTCTCTCTTTCTGCAAGTTCACTATTGGTGTATAGAAATGCCATAGATTTCTTGGTGTTAATTTTGTATCCTGCTACATTGCCGAATTCTTTTATTAAGTCTAATAGTTTTTTGATGGAGTCTTCAGGGTTTTTTATGTATAATATCATGTCATCTGCAAATAAGGACAGTTTTACTTCTTCTTTTCCAATTTGGATGCCTTTTATTTCTTCTTCTTGTCTAATTGCAATGGCTAATACTTCCAGTACTATGTCGAACAGGAGTGGTGAGAGTGGGCATCCCTGTCTTGTTCCTGTTCTTAGGGGAAATGGTGTTAGTTTTTGTCCATTGAGTATGATGTTGGCTGTGGGTTTGTCATATATGGCTTTTATTATGGTGAGGTATGATCCTATTCCCACCTTGCTGAGAGTTTTTATCAAAATGGGTGTTGAATTTTGTCAAATGCTTTTTCTGCATCAATTGATATGACCATGTGGTTTTTTTTCTTTCAATTTGTTTGTGTGGTGTATCACGTTTATTGATTTGCAGATATTGTACCATCCTTGCATCCCTGGGATAAATCCTACTTGGTCATGGTGTATGATCTTTCTGATGTACTGCTGGATCCGATTTGCTAAGATTTTGTTGAGGATTTTGGCATCTATGTTCATGAGGGATATTGGCCTGTAATTCTCTTTCATTGTGTTGTCTTTACCTGGTTTTGGTATTAGGGTGATGCTGGCTTCATAGAATGAGCTTGGAAGTGTTCCTTCCTCTTGAATTTTTTGTAGTAGTCTGAGGAGGATAGGTTTTAGTTCTTCCTTGAATGTTTGGTAAAACTCCCCTGTGAAGCCATCTGGCCCTGGGCTTTTGTTTGCTGGAAGCTTTTTGATGACTGCTTCAATTTCTTCCATAGTTATTGGCCTATTGAGATTTTTAGATTCTTCCTGATTGAGTTTTGGAATGTTGTATTTTTCTAGGAATTTGTCCATTTCCTCCAGGTTGTCTAGTTTGTTGGAGTAGAGTTGCCCGTAGTATTGTTTAACAATCATTTGTATTTCTGTGGGGTCTGTTGTTATTTCGCCTCTATCATTTCTGATTTTGTTTATTTGGGTCCTCTCTCTTTGCTTCTTGTTGAGCCTGGCTAGAGGTTTGTCAATCTTGTTTATCCTTTCAAAGAACCAGCTTTTGGTTTCATTGATTTTCTGTATTGTTTTGGTGGTTTTTTTTTGGTCTCTATGTCATTTATTTCTGCTCTAATCTTTATTATCTCCTTCCTTCTGCTCACTCTGGGGTTTTCTTGTTGCTCTCTTTCTAATTCTTTGAGTTGTAGAGTTAGATGATTTACTACCATTTTTTCTTGTTTTTTGAGATAGGCCTGTTGCGCTATAGACTTCCCTCTCAGGACTGCTTTCATTGTGTCCCATAGGTTTTGGATTATTGTGTTTTCATTGTCATTAGTTTCCAGGATGTTTTTAATTTCTTTTTTGATCTCATTGGTAACCCAATCAATATTTAATAACATGCTATTCAGCTTCCAAGTGTTTGGGTATTTTGGGTTGTTCTTATTGTAGTTTATTTCTAATATTATGCCATCGTGGTCTGAGAAGATGCTTGGTATGATTTCAATCTTCTTGAATTTGGGGAGACTTTGTTTGTGACCCAATATGTGGTCTATTTTTGAATATGTCCTATGAGCACTTGAGTAGAATGTATATTCTGTGGTTTTGGGGTGAAGTGTTCTGAAGATGTCAATTAAGTCCATCTGATCTAGTGAGTCATTTAGGATTGCTATTTCTTCGCTGATTGTTTGTCTAGAGGATTTATCCAGTGATGTCAGTGGTGTATTAAAGTCCCCTACTATGATTGTATTGTTGTCGATCTCTCCTTTGATATCTTCCAGGAGTTTTTTTTATGTATTTGGATGCTCCTGCATTGGGTGCATATATGTTTACCAGGGTTATATCTTCTTGTTGTATTGATCCCTTTAGTAGTATGAAGTGGCCTTCCTTATCTCTTGTTATGGCCTTCACTTTGATGTCTATTTTGTCCGATATAAGTATTGCTACCCCAGCTTTCTTTTCCTTTCCATTTGCCTGAAAGGTATTTTTCCATCCCTTCACTTTCAGTCTGTGTGAGTCCCTTCTAATGAGGTGGGTCTCTTATAGACAGCAAATATATGGGTCATGGTTTTTATCCATTCAGCCACTCGATGTCTTTTGGTTGGAGCATTTAGTCCATTTACATTTAAAGTTATTATTGAAAGGTACTTGTTTGTAGCCATTTCTTTTTTTGTGTGGCTGTTTTCTTTCTGAACTTTTTATTTCTTCTTTTTACACCAATCCCTTTAGCATTTCTTTCATTGCTGGCTTGGTGGTGATAAACTCCCTTAGGCTTTTTTTGTCTGTGAAGATTCTTATTTCCCCTTCAATTTTGAATGATAGCCTTGCTGGATAGAGTATTCTTGGATTCAGTCCTTTGCTTTGCATCACTTTGTAAATTTCTGTCCATTCTTTTCTGGCCTGATGTGTTTCTGTTGAGAAATCATTTGATAATCTGATGGGGGATCCTTTGTAGGTAACTCTCTGTTTCTCTCTTGCAGCCTTTAAGATTCTCTCTTTGTCTTGTACATTTGCCATCGTTATTATGACGTGTCTTGGTGTGGGTCTTTTGGGGTTCATCTTGCTTGGGACTCTCTGTAGTTGTGTAACTTTTTTCTTCCCCATATCTGGGAAGTTTTCAGTCATTATTTCTTCAAATAGATTTTCTAATCCTTGCTGCTCTTCTTGTCCTTCTTGCAGCCCTATTATGCGTATGTTACTTCGTTTCATGTTGTCCCAAAGCTCCCTTAGGCTCTCCTCCTGCTTTTTAATTTTTTCTCCAGTTGCTGTTCAGATTGAGCTTGTTTCTCTGCCTTATCTTCTAACTCACTAATTCTGTCCTCTGCTTCTTTTAGTCTGCTGTTGAAACTTTACATGGTGTTTTTGATTGTAGCTATATCACTTTTCATTTCTTCCTAACTCTTGCATAGGTTGTTGATTTTCTCATCCATCTGGTGAATGAATTGTATAACCATTATTCTGAATTCTTTTTCTGTCATGTTGCATGCTTCAACTTCATTAATTTCCTTTCTTGGCGACTCCTCATTGTCTTTCCTCTGGGTGTTGTGTCGTCTCTTCATTCTGATTATCTCCCAATGATTCAAACGTCGAGTTGCGTGGGCCTGGGCTGTGTGCAGTGGGAGCCTCCCACCACCCTAGTGTCACTGAAGAGCTCTGACACTAAGATGTGTGGTTGTTGTGGGTTGGTTTGAACCAGGCTCGCTCAGAGACAGTGTTGCCAGTGCTCAATGTGGCCTCATGTGCGCCCTTAGAATCAGGGACCCTGCCTGCACCGTGCTAAAACAGAGACCAGCCCTGAAGCGTGTTGAAAATCAGTGCCCCCTAGCGTGCGCCAGGAGTCAGAGTTCCCCAGGAATCCAGTATCAGAGTCTCTGTTGCTTCACGCGACCTCGCCTTGAGAATCAGGGTCCCTGTGTGCCCTTGCACAAGGAATTGGAGTCACTGGCTCTTAGTATGAATGCACAGGGAATCAGGATCTCAGGCACAGGTGATAAGAAACACAGTCAAGTCACTGGTGCTTGGTGCTGCCTCCTGCCCAGAGAATCGGGGTCCCTGGGCCTGTGCTCCGTGGGACAATTTCCAAGTGTTCACACAATTGCTCCCAGCCCCGAGCCCTGAAGCCGGCAGTGCATGTAGGGTCAGTTCCCGGTGTTTGCACAATTGTTCCCAGCCCAGGACTCCTGAACCCGGCCCTAAGCGGGATCAGTTCCAAGGTGCTTGCGCACTTCCAGGCTAAAGTTCCTGTGGCAGTGCTGAGGCCCCGGCAAGGGGTGGGCCTATCAGTTACTATGGCTCTGCCCGTGAGCCTGCGGGAAGGGGGGATGGGCTTTGTTACTCACGGATCTGCCCCAGGGATTTCTGAACTTTTGGTGTCCGCAGGTCTGAAGCTGTGGTCACAGGTCTCTGTCCCCAGTGGCTGCAGGGTCCTGGTATATGTCTGAGATCAGACTGGGTGGTGCTGAGGCCAGGATCCTAGTCTCAAGCAGCTCTGTTTCCCAAGATGGCGTGGTCGCTGTGCCCGTGCCGGCTGCCCAGGAGTGTCCGCGCAGGGAGCGGGGCTCCGCCGCCTAAGATTGCCTGGTTTAGCAGCCCCTTAGAAGACCTGCAGAATCTAATTGTCCCTAGCTCATACACACACACACACACCACACACGTCCACACACTCCTCTATCACTTCCTTGCGCTCTCACACTCTCTCCCTCCCTACTTTCCTGCTGGTCGCCATTTTTTTCTCTGTATATTGATTTTATATCCAACAACTTTACTCATTTTTTATTTCTACTAGTGTGGAAAATTTCATAAATTTTCATATTAATAGTAACATAGTAGAGTCTCTGCATCAATTTACAAAGTCTTCCAGTCACTGAGGGGCAAGCACTTAATCCAATTTTAAGTTCCTAGTCCCCAGAAGTTTTTCTTTCTCTCTTTCCAGCATAGCTAAGTGGGTTTTTCTGTGGTGTGTGTGTGTGTGTGTTTTAATACTTACCCAAGGATATTTTCCCATTGATTTTTAGAGAGAGGGGAAAAGACAGAGAGAAATATCAATGTGTGAGGAACACATTGATTGGTTGCCTCCTGCATGAGCCCCTACCAGGGCTGGGCCAAGAAGAGGCTGAAACCAAGGTATATGCCCTTGACCAGAATCAAACCTGGGACCCTTTGGTATGCAAGCTAACACTCTATCCACTGAGCCAAAACAGCTAGGGCTATGTTTGTTTGTTTTTTAAATTAAAACTTTATTCTTTAAAGTATTACATATATCCCTTTTTCCCCCCATTGACGCTTTTTAGCCAATCCCTGAGCCCGCTGTAGGCCTTTACCACTCTATTGTCTGTGTCTATAGATTATGAATATATGCATATAAGTTCTTGGTTGATCTCTGCCCACCTACCCCCAACCCAACCTCCAACTTCCTTCAAAGATTCCACAGTCTGTTCCTTGCATCTATGTCTCTGGATATATTTGGTTCATCAGTTTATTTTGTGCATTAGATTTTACATATGAGTGAGATCGTGTGATACTTGTCTTTCTCTGACTGCTTTATTTCCATGACCATAATACTCTCCAGATCCCTCCATGCTGTCTCAAAGAGTAAGAGGTCCTTCTATTTTACTGCTGCATATAATTCTATGGTATAAATGTATCACAACAGTTTTATCCACTCATCTATTGATGGGCACTTGAGCTGTTTCCAAATCTTAACTATTGTAAACTGTGCTCTTATGAATATAGGGGTGCATTTATTCTTTCTGATTGGTGTTTTGGGTTTCTTCAGATATATTCCTAGAAGTGGGAGCACTGTGTGAGAATAAAAAAGTCATCTTTTCTGTCAAAGAACATTTTGGACTGCGTGACTTGGTCACTGCCATTTTGGCTGCATGACTTACAGCTACCCTGGGGGCCACCATCTTGAAATGGCAAAGGCCAATCCCTCCCTTCAAATTAGCCAATCGTGAAAGACTGTGCACCTGAGCTCTAATCAAGAGTGACGTACAGGTCATGTGCGTCAGAATTAAAAATCCAAGCAGACCCCCTGCTCAGTGTGCATATGCTCCCAGACCATGTGTGCACACCCTCCTGCAGGAATAAAGATATTTGCCTTGCTTCCTGGCTCCCAAGTATGTTTTTTGTTCTACCAGGACCCCTGAATTTGGGGGCTCACCTTATTTCTTACAATTTGGGGGCATGTCTGGGATACCGTTGGTTGTCACAGGGGGAGTTGGACCCCTATCCTGAGGAGGTGTGCCCCGCTGCCAAGTTGTGGCAGCCTCAGTGAGGAGGAACAACCATTACCCCCGGGCCAACTGTGAGCTCAGGATTGAGAGTCAGCCAGAAACACATGAAGGGCCTAAAAAAGAACATCAGCAATCAGGTAACCTCATGCATGAGCCAAGGTGGAAAATTGGACAGAGTACTACTTTGGTGATTGTGTATCCTCGGAGGTCAGGTATATATGACTGGGATGTGTCTTGGACATAAATCAAGTGTGGAGTTATGATCTGTGATTCTATTCTCCTGAAAGGGAAGTGGCCAGGGAGGGATGAAGCAGATCTCTGGGAGTATGAGAAACCTCCAATATGGGAGGTTGAGTGCATAGTCACAAGAAACCTGCTGAAGATGGGAAACAGAAATTCTAGGCCTAGGAAATATATTTCCCCAAATAATCCATTGGGGAGAATGCTGAGATTCTGGGAAGGGGCAGTTCCCAAACCAGGGACAGAAGACATTGCTCTGCTTTAGTGGTTCTTAATGCAGGACATTCTATGGTGTAAACTGTTAGTGTTTTGTGTGCACCTGTATAAGAGTTTTTCTGTTGATGCTGTATGTCTCTTTGTTGTTTGTTTTATTTGTTTAAAGATGGGTCAAGTCCCACTTTGGGGAAACCCAGTTATGTGTGGTGAGGCTGAACATGTGACAGAGACTGCAGGAAAGTCCCAGCAGCTGCCAAGAATTTTCAGTCTTGGGGACTCTTCCAGCTCTCTCTCTCAGGACTTCAGCCACCAGAAACTCTTAGCTAATGAGATTTCTGTCTGTGTGCCTATAATATAAAGTTGGCTTTCTATCTTTTAGGGACTTTAGTTTGCTCTTCCCTAGTTTATGGATATGGGGAAGTAATCTAGGTTGGGCAACAAGGTTAATGTTCCCATGATAATGGGCAGTTCTTGAATGAGGATGGACCACATTCCAAGGTTGACTTCCAGGTCCTGGGGGTTTATGACTCCCAGCCAGGTTGGTATGTCCTTTCTTTGAACAGAAAGGTCAATCACGATTAACAGCATAATTAGTATTTCCCATAACCATAACTAGTCCCCAATGTTCTGTTTTTTTCCCATAACACTGGGAGGAAAGATCTGTATAAGTACCCTCTACAGTGAAGCAGGGGCACTCCTGTTCTTATAGAGAAAAATAAAATAATACTTTCACATTGAGTTATCCCTCTTACAAAATTGGTCAAGAAAATGCTTTAGGTAATAATTGACTTTAAAATCTCAAAGTTGTTAAGATATAATAGATGTAACTAAAATGAAGGATTTATTATAAAGCTTTTCAGTAATAATTATAAATATGTTAATAATAAAAGTGCAGTCACTCAAGAGGAGAATGACTGTGATCTCTGTTGAAGGAAGGGGCCTGTCGTCCTTCTCCCTGAAAAGGCAGAGAAGCCTAAAAGAGAACAAGGGCAGACAGAGAAGGGGGGTCCCTTGCCTTGCCTTCTACTCCCTATGTGACCCAGGGACAATCTCAGGTAACATTCAAGATGGCGATTTACAATCCCAGCCTCCCCCTCAGGAGGAGGGTTGTCATGATAAGGCTCCAACCAGCCCTGAGGCCTCTGTGCCACTTTTTTCTAGGTTGTGAAAGGAGTTGGAGCAGTGTAAAAAATAAGAGTTAAAACCTCTGCTGGAAGACCCACGTGGCTTAGTTGACCAAGTAGACCTATTTTGGGGCCCACAAGTGTATAAATAGACCTGAGTTAATGTCTCTCTTGGGAATACTATTCTCAGGAAAAGAAGGGGGAATGATTTGAAGGCTGGGTATGGCTATTTGGGAAATGGAGCATATGGGTAACAGAAAAAAAGGAAGGGACCCCTCACTGAGCCTTTAGATCCCAAGGCCACATTCTCAACCCCTTCCCAAAGAACAGTTTCTTTACATAAGTCTTGATATTATCAGAAGCTGAACTCATTATCACCCAAAACTTAGCATGTTATCACTTAAGGAAAATGTGGCAATTTTGAATCCAAGCAGCTAGAGGTCTGGGAACAGGCTGCGGGGCCTACTCCTTTCTCCCTCCACCCTTCTCTCCAGCCTCATATACCTATACATAATTTTCCAAAGTCTTTGATAACTTAAAGGCTTTGGAGCATTGCTGGGTTAAATGATAAACATCTAAATAATTTTAAATAACAGGATACTGAAATATTAATTAATTTGAGTTTGCCTCTTAGGGAAAATCTAGAGGATGGATTTGACTCTATTAATGAATAATTCTTATATTTTATTTGAAATATCTTTTAAAATGTAAATGTATTGCTAATCTGAGGAATATTGATTACTTATATGCCACCTAAAAGTTAAGGTTTCTAAGGGTTAAGAATTCTAAAATTATGGGAAGAAATTATAATCTGTATATATAAAAGCCTAAGTGACCGTTATGATCGAATGACCAGAACGACCAGAATGACTGGTCAACCAGTCGCTGTGATGCGCACTGACCATCAGGGGGCAGATGCTCAATACAGGAGCTGTCCCTGGTGTTCAGTGCACTCCCACAGCCAACCTCCCGCAGCCAGCCAACCTCTTGCAATCCCTCCCCCCCACCACCAATCCCTCCCCCTGGCTGGCCAACCTCCCGTGGTCCCTCCCCCTGTCCTTCCTCTCCCAGCCAGCAGGCCCTGATTGGCCCAGATCTGATTGGCCTAGCCCCAATTGGGACTGGGCGAGATGGCCCCAATTGGCCCTGCTCACCAGCCAGGCCTAGGGACCCCACCCATGCATGAGTTTGTGCACTAGGCCTCTAGTTTTGATATAATAGAGAAAGCATGAGGCATGAAAATACATTTTGAAGGAGAAAGAAAGTAGTTTCTAAAACTGGTTATTTCTGGAAGTTGTAAGGTTTCTAAAGAAAAATTTGTGAAAATTATAGAATATTTATAAAGAAAAATATTGAAAAGATGTTAAATAAACAACACAGGCCAGTAAGCCAGGATAAGTAAAATAGACAAATTGAAATAGTTAAATAGCAATTTGGAGCCATCTAATAAATCCTATCTTCCATAAACCAAGGACACTTAAGAGTAAATGATTTGCATTTTGCCTCCCTAAACAGAGAGTAAATAGCTTTTATCAATGTACTCAGGGAGACTGATAACAGAAATCCAATTAGTGTCTTTTGCTGATCACACCCAAGGACAAATGAAGTTAGAAAATACACCTTATTTTGGTTAGTCCTTTTCTGAAGCAAAAGTTCTATAAATTATTATATGTTACATTAATCAGGTATTTTTAAAAAAGTAATCTTAGTTGTGGGAACTGAAGTTTTACTAGCTTATGTTTGTATTTAATACCTTCTTGTCACTTTGAATGCTATATAATCTTTTGGTAGAATAGGTTTGCCAACCTTCCTAGGGTTAAAATTTTAAGAAAAGTTTTTTTTGTTTGTTTGTTTTGTTTGTTTGTTTGTTTTACCTAGAGTTGGCTGTAGGTGATTCCAATAGACCCTGGGATGCCTCAAGATCTTCCTACAATGGAAACTAGGGTCCAAATTTCTTAAGAACTATATACTGGGTGTCTCTTCTACTTTAATCTCTCTCAGGATAGAAGGCTTCCTGATCCAAGGCCCTCTTGAGTTTCCAGTTCATAACCATCAACTGGAAGACTATGTTTGTTCGAATCAATACTTGGAAGGGAAGCAAGTTGGAATCCTCCTTGTCTGGCTTACCATAGAGACTGCTTTTCAGACTGCAGAGCAAGGTTGGACCCATCACACACAGGTTAAGGGTGGGTACACCTCAACTTGAACAGCCATACCAGGACAAATCCCCTTGAAATTGATGCTAAAATCTGTGAACTGTCTTAATAACAATCATGTACTGAGTTCTATTTGCTTTAGGGATCTGACAAATTGCAGGGGCTTATAGTGTGGGCTGGTAAAGGTATACAATCAGGATCATGCATACCCATTTAAGTTATTGATTATAGATAACTTGAATGACTTGGATATTTCAGCTTTTAGGTCAAAAGATTGGCTAAGACTAGATTTAGGAATAGATATCACAGGACAAGATCCCCTAGGCCACTGCCATCACCATGCAAATAGAAGCAGAATATGAGGGAATGAATGCATGAGTAGAATGGATTAAATATTCTGTACACACTCTAAATAAAAGAAACTGTTTCTCTTGTGTGGCAGGAAGGCTAGAGACCTAAGTGGTCCCATTTCCATTCGGATGGACCTAAGACAGTAATGGGATGGAATATGTGCTTGCCTTGTACCTGGAGGAAACCACCTGGGGAAATGCTTCCTGTTGTTCCCATCTAACAGAGGTAAAGAGAAAGGATCCCCCAAAACTACCCAGCTCCCATCCTCTGATGTTAACTATACCTCCTTCTTTTGTGTGTGTGTGTTTTATTTTCTTTCCATTGTGTTCTTTATTGCAGCTATTTCATTCTTCATTTCACCTTGATTCTTACACATGTTGTATTTGTCTTCCAGTCTTTTCAGTGTACTTATAACCATTTCTCTGAATTCTTCCTCTGACAGATTACTTGACTCCATTTCATTTATTTCCTTTTCTGGTAATTCCTCCTTTTCTTTCATATGGGGGTTGTTTCTTTCTTTTTTTTAAATATATTTTATTGATTTTTTACAGAGAGGAAGGGAGAGAGATAGATAGTTAGAAACATCGATAGGAGAGAAACATCGATCAGCTGCCTCCTGCACATCTCCCACTGGGGATGTGCCCGCAACCAGGTACATGCCCTTGACCGGAATCGAACCTGGGATCTTCAGTCCGCAGGCCGATGCTCTATCCACTGAGCCAAACCGGTTTTGGCAGGGGGGTTGTTTCTTTGTCTCCCCATTTTTGCTGTTCCTTTGTGATTGTTTCTATGTATTAGATCACACTGCTATGACATCCATATTTTTTGAGAGTGTCTTATATAGTAGACTAGAGGCCCAGTGTATGAATTCATTCATGGGTGTGGTCCCTCCGCCTGGCCGGCTATCAGGGCCAATCAAGGCTAGCTGGCCAGGGGGAGGGACCACAGGAAGTTGGCCGGCCATGGGAGGTTGGCTGTGGGAGCGCACTGACCACCAGGAGGAAGCTCCTGTGTTGAGCATGTGCCCCCTGGTGGTCAGTGCATGTCATAGTGCCTGGTCAACCAGTCACTATGGCTTTATATAGATAGATAGATAGATAGATAGATAGATAGATAGATAGATAGATAGATGTTTTGTGGGACACAGTGGTGCAATCTTTCAGGTCTTCTGGGATGGCTATTCTGGGGATGCCCCCTACTTGGGATATTTGGGTTCTCTTGGTGTAGTTGGATCTTGAATGTTATTGTCCAGTTCATGGATGGAATCTCCTCTCTGGGTGTCTGGTTATGTGGCTTTCTCTCTACCATGTTGACCGAAAGCACAAAATACAACTTGAGGAGACACAACCAAAGGGAACAAAACATGAATGTACTCAAAACACCAATAACCCCAATAACAGTGACCACCAAGAAAAGAGAATTAGGAGAGAGAAAAAAAAGTAAAAATGATATAGAGAAAAGGAAAAAAAAGTGAGAGAGGATAGAAAAAGAAGAAAAATATATGGAGATAAAACACTATAAAACAAGCAAATAAATCAAAAAGTGCAAACAACAAACACCCAGAAAAAGGGAAGGGGGGAAGAATCTGTAGAGGCAGAGCTTATATACAGAATGTAAAGTTAAGTACTTGAATAAATAGGGGAAGGACCATGGCTCAGTAGAGAGGAAGTAGAAAGAGAATGAGTGCATAAGAAGAGAAGAAAAATAATTAAATAAATAAGCAAACAAAACAAAAAATTTTAATTTATCTATTTATTTATTAATTTCTTTTTGGAAAAGGAGAGTAAAGGAGAAAGTAGTTAGGCTTGAGTCTAGTGAGTGAAACTAATTAAACAATTAAGAGAAGACAGTAAGAGAGGAGAGAAGAAAACCAAAGCATAAAATATTGACTTGCAAAGAAAAAGAAGAGAGAAGGGTATATGGACTTGGATCAGGGGAGAGGAAATAGATATATGAGTAAGCCAACAGAGACTACAATAATAATAACACATCAATAAATCAGATAAAGAAGATCAATTTCTAACAAGGGGTAAAAAGAAAGGAAACAAAAAAATGAAAGTAGGACAAGAGAAAAGAAAACAGGATGCAAAATGGAGAATTGAGGAAGAAAAGGGTAGAAAAAAGAAAAAATAAGGTAAAATAAAATAACAATAAAAATAATAATAATAAAATAGAATGAAGAAAACAATACAAAAAACTATTAAAAAACAAACAAAAAATAATAAAAGATAAAAAATAAAAAAGTAAAGTGTCATTTGCCTCAGCCAAGTTTTAATGCCCCATGTGGGGAGGGGGCCTAAGCCATCAATTGTACATCCCCCAAGGGGGCCCAGACTGCGAGAGGGTGCATACTGGGCTGAGGGACGTCCCCCTACTCCCTGAGTGCACAAATTTTTGTGCACCGGGCCTCTAGTAAATAATAACCTTAAATGTTAATGGATTAAATCCTCCAATCAAAACACATAAGGTAGCTGACTGGATTCAAAAAATATGACTCAATTAT
Organism: Myotis lucifugus; assembly: GCF_000147115.1. NCBI lineage: Eukaryota > Metazoa > Chordata > Mammalia > Chiroptera > Vespertilionidae > Myotis > Myotis lucifugus. The sequence continues at coordinate 1,279,186 of NW_005871350.1, read as the reverse complement.
ATGCTGTTTACTAGAGACCCACCTCAGCACAAAAGCCTCACACAGGAAGAGAGTGGAGGCACACTGACCACCAGGGGGCAGCTCCCGCATTGAGCGTCTGCCCCCTGGTGGTCAGTGTTCATCATAGCGACCAGTCATTCCCTTGTCATTCTGCTGTTAGGGTCAATTTGCATATTACCCTTTTATTATATAGGATAGATACTTATTTATTGTCATTTTAATTATATATATACTAGAGGCCCGGTGCACAAAAATTTGTGCACCCGGGGGGGGGGGTGCTGCCCCCTGTCATGCACAGAGCAGGGCCCATCAGGGGGTTGGGCGCTGCCCCCTGTCATGCACACAGCAGGGCCCATCAGGGGGTTGGGGAGCTCCCCCCTGTCATGCACAGAGCAGGGCCGATCAGGGGGTTGGGGAGCTCCCCCCCTGTCATGCACAGAGTAGGGCTGATAGGGGAGTTAGGGCGCCGCCCCCTGTCACACACAGAGCAGGGCGGATCAGGGGGTTGGGGCACCACGCTCTATCACCCCACAGAGCAGGGCCGATCAGGGGGTTGGGGCACCACCACTGTCACACTCAGGGCAGGGCCGATGGGGAGATTATGGCTCTACCCTGTCACATACAGAGCAGGGCCTGTGGGGGGGGGGGTTGGGGCACCGCACCCTGTCACACACAGAGCCGCAGGGCGATCAGGGGGTTTGGGTGCTGCCCCCTGTCACGCTGATCTCAGTGCCGGGAGGCCTCGCGGCTCCGCTGATCCCAGTACTGGGAGGCATATTACCCTTTTACTATATAGGATAGAGTTCTGGGGGCCAGCTGGTTTGCCCTGAAGGGTGTCCTGGATCAGGGTGGGGGTCCCCACTGGGGTGCCTGGCCAGCCTGGATGAGGGGATGATGGCTGTTTGCAGCTGGTCACACACCCTTCAGGGTGGGGGTCCCCACTGGGGTGCCTGGCCAGTCTGGGTGAGGGGCTGAGGGCTGCTTTCAGGCTGGTGGTTGTTGACTGAAGCTCCCAACTGCTCCTTTTTTTCTTTTTTTCTTTTTTTATTCTGGGCCAGCTTTAGCTCTGGCTCTAGCTCTGAGGCTTCCGCTGCTGATTGCGTTCTATAATCGAAACAATGTATAACTCCAGCTCTGAGATCTCAGCTGGCTGAAAGCTGGTTTCTGGGGTTTTGTTTAGCTTCTATATTTGTTACAAAGTTTTTTAGAGTTGCAGCTCAGAGGCCGGCAAGTCAGGCGGGGAACGTTGGAGTCTGCAGTCACTGGAGCAAGCAAGCCTCATGTTCGCTTCCAGCTGCCTGGCTGCCGGCCGCCATCTTGGCTGACAGTTAATTTGCATAAGGATATGCTGATTAGCCAATGGGAAGGGTAGCGGTCATACGCTAATTACCATGTTTCTCTTTTATTAGTGTAGATGAGAAAAATGGAGAGGAAGAAAGAGGTAGAAACATCGATGATGAGAGAAAATTATTGATTGGCTGCCTCCTGCATGGCTCCTACTGGGGATAGAGCCTGCAGCCTGGGCATGTTCCCTTGACTGAAATTGAACCTGAGACAATTCTGTCCCCTGACTATCCACCAAGCCAAACCAGCTGGGGTGAAATTTTAAATCTTTATGCCTATGTTACTCTCTCTCTCTATTTCTTTCTTTCATTACAGCAGTCTCTTTATCATTTCTTGCAGTGCCACTTTGGTGGTGATAAACTCCTTTAGCCATTTTTGTTTGTTTGTTTTTTTGTCTGAAAAGCTCTTTATTTCACCATCTGTTTTGTTTGTGTTTTGTTTGCTTTTTAAATCTTTATTGTTGAGAGTATTACACATGTCCCTTCTATTTCCCCCATTACTCCCCTCCACCTAGTTTCTGCCACCACTTTCCCCTTTCTTCTGATATTCACCAGTCTGTTCCATGCTTCCATGCCTCTGATTCTATTTTATTTACCAGTTTATTTTGTTCATTACATTTCTTGCTCATTTATTTTGATTTTTAGGTTCGATTGTTCATAGATATGTATTTCTTATCATTTTATTGTTCATACTAGAGGCCTGGTGCATGAAATTCGTGCACAGGTATGGTCCCTAGGCCTGGTCTGTGATCAGGGCCATTGTCCCTGGCTGCCCACAGCTGGCCCCTCCCCCAGCCTATGGCAACCTCAGCAGCCATTTGGAGTTTTAATCAGGAGGAAGATCAATATGATTATGTTATTTTTGTCTCTCAATTTCTTTATGTGTTGTATCATGTTTATTGATTTGCTCATATTGTACCGTCCCCTTGCATCCCCAGAATAAATCCCACTTGGTCATGGTGTATGATCTTTCTAATGTAATGCTGGATCCAATTTGCTAGAATTTTGTTGAGGATTTTAGCATCTATGTTCAACAAGGATATTTGCCTGCAGTTCTCTTTTTTGTGGTGTTTTTATCTGGTTTCGGAATTAGGGTAATGGTGGCTTCATAGAAAAAGCTGGAAGTGTGCCTTCCTCTTGAATTTTTTAGAATAGTCTGAGGAGTATAGGTTTTGGTTCTTCTTTGAATGCTTGGTAGGATTCCCCTGTAAAGCTGTCCAGACCAGGGATTTTGTTTGCTGGAAAATTTTTGATTACTGCTTCAATTTTTTCAGGAGTTATTGGCTTATTCAGGTTTTTTGATTCTTCCAGATTGAGTTTTCAGAGCTTATATTTTTTCTAAGAAAATGTCCATTTCATCTAGGTTGTCCATTTTGTTAGAATAGAGTTGTTCATAGTATTTTTTCATAATCATTTGTATTTCTGTGGGATCAGTTGTTACTTCACTGCTTTCATTTCTGATTTTGTTCATTTGGATCCTCTCTCTTTGCTTCTTGGTGAGCCTGGCCAGCGGTTGATCAATCTTGTTTATCCTTTCAAAGAACCAGCTCTTTGTTTTGTTGATCTTTGGTATTGGTTTTTTTTCTCTATGTCGTTTATTTCCACTCTGATCTTTATTGTTTCCTTCCTTCTGCTTACACTTGGTTTTTCTTGTTGTTCTCTTTCTCACTCTTTGAGTTGTAGGGTTAATTTATTACCATTTTTTTCTTGTTTTCCAAGGTAGGCCTGTAGAGCTATGAACTTCCCTCTCAAGACTGCTTTCACTGTGTCCCATAGATCTTGGTTTGTTGTGTTTTCATTGTTGTTTGTTGCCAGGATGCTTTTTATTTCTTCTTTGATCTCTTTGGTAACCCAATCATTGTTTAATAGCATGCTATTAAGCCTCCAAGTGTTTGATTTTTCATTGTTTTTATTGTAATTGATTTCTAATTTTATGCCATTGTGATTTGAGAAGATGCTTGATATGATTTCTATCTTCTTAAATTTGAAAAGACTTTGCCTGTGTCCCAATATGTGGTCTATCTTTGAAAATTACCTGTGTGGACTTGAGAAGAACATGTGTTCTGTGGCTTTGGTGTGAAATATTCTGAAGATGTCAATTAGGTCCATTACTAAAGGGAGCAATTACAACAAAGAAATATCAATCCTAAATAACTCACTAGATCAGATGTAATTAATTGACATTTAGGATTGATATTTCTTTGCTGATTCTTTTGTTTAGAGGATTTATCCAGTGGTGTTATTGGTGTATTATAGTCCCCTACTATGACTGTATTGCTTTCAATCTCTCCCTTGATATCCTCCCGAGGTTTTTTTATGTATTTGGGTACTCCTATATTGCATATATGTTTACCAGAGTTATATCTTCTTGTTGAATTGCTCCTTTTAGTATTATGAAGTGGCCTTCCTTATCTCTTGTTATGGCCTCCACTTTGAGGTCTATTTTGTCAGGTAGAAGTATTGCTACCCCAGCTTTTTTTTCATTTCCATTCGCCTGAAAAATCTTTTTCCATCCCTTCACTATCAGTCTGTGTGAGTCCTTTGTTCTGAGGTGGATCTCCTCTAGACCACAGATATATGGGTCACGTGTTCTTATCCATTCAGCTACCCTATGTCTTTTTATTGGGACATTTAATCTATTTACACTTAAAGTTATTATTGATAGGTACGTGTTTGTTGCCATTTTATTCTTTATGCCTGTGTTCCTTCTCCATTCCTATTTCTTCTTTTTTCAAGCAGTCCCTTTAGCATTTCTTGTATTGCTGGATTGGTGGTAATAAACTTCCCTAGTCCTTTTTTGTCTGTGAAGCTCCTGATTTCACCTTCAATTTTGAATGATAACCTTGCTGGGTACAGTATTCTTGGCTTCAGACCCTTGCTTTGCATGACTTTGAATATTTCATTCCATTCCCTTCTGGCCTGGTGTGTTTCTGTTGAGAAAGAAGTTGATAGTCTGATGAGAGATCCCTTGTAGGTAACTTTCTGTCTCTATCTCTCTGGTAGCCTTTAAGGTTCTTACTTTGTCATTAGTGCTTGTCAATTTAATTATAATGTGTCTTGGTATTGGTCTTTTGGGGTTCATCTTGTTTGGGACTCTGTGAGCTTCTTGTACTTGTGTGAGTTTTTTCTTCTTCCCAATATCAGGGAAGTATTCTGTCATTATTTCTTCAAACAGGTTTTCTATTCCTTGCTCAGTTTCCTCTTCTTCTGGCACCCCTATTATGCAGATGTTGTTTCTTTTCATGTTGTTCCAAAGCTCCCTTAGGCTCTCCTCCTGTTCTTTAAGTTTTTTTCCAGTTGCTGCTCTGTTTGGGGATTTTTTCCTACCTTGTCTCTAGCTCACTGATGTGGTAGTTCACTTCTTCTAGTCTACTGTTGATGATTTCTATTGTGTTCTTTATTGCAGCGATGTCATTCTTCATTTCTTCTTGGTTCTTCTTCATTTCCTCTTGGTTCTTACACATGTTGTTGAATTTGTCTTCCATCCTTTTCAGTGTCCTTATGACCATTGCTCTGAATTCTTTCTCTGACAAATTGCTTGCCTGCCTCCATTTTGTTTACTTCCTTTTCCAGTGATTTCTCCTTTTCTTTCATAGGGGGGCTGTGTCTTTGTCTCCCCATTTTCACTCCTCTCAGGGTATGTAGTTATGTGGCTCACTCTCTACCATGTTCACTTAAAGGCACAAAATATATGACAAGACACAACACAGAGGGCACCAAACATGAATGTATTCACGATACCAATGATCCTATCTAATAAGAGGTAATATGCAAATTGACCATCACTCCAACACACAATATGGCTGCCCCCATGTGGTCAAAGATGGCCACCACCATGTGGACACAAGATGGCCACCACAAGATGGCAGGCATGGGACGGCAGTTGTGGGCAATCAGGCCTGCAGGGGAGGGCAGTTGGGAGGGACCAGGCCTTAAATGGAGTGCTATTGGGGGCAATCAGGCCTGCAGAGGAGGGCACTTGGGGGTGACCAGGCCTGAAGGGGAGGACAGTTGGGGGCAACCAGGCCTGCAGGGGAGAGCAGTTGTGAGGGACCAGGCCTGCAGGGGAGAGCTGTCGGGGGGGACCAGGCCTGCAGGGGAGAGCTGTCGGGGGCGGGGGGACCAGGCCTGCAGGGGAGGGCAGTTGGAGGTGATCAGGCAGCAGGGGAGTGCAGTTGGAGGTGACCAGGCCTGCAAAGGAGGGCAGTTGGGGGTACCAGGCCTGCAGGGGAGAACAGTTGGGGGTTACCAGGCCTTAAGGGGAGGACAGTTTGGGGCAACGAGGCCTGCAGGGAAGAGCAGTTGTGAGGGACCAGGCCTGCAGGGGAGAGCTGTCGGGGGGGACCAGGCCTGCAGGGGAGGGCAGTTGGAGGTGATCAGGCCAGCAGGGGAGGGCAGTTGGGGGTGACCAGGCCTGCAGAGGAGGGCAGTTGGGGGTACCAGGCCTGCAGGGCAGGGCAGTTGGGGGTTACCAGGCCTGCAGAGAAGGGCAGTTAGGGGTGACCAGGCTGGCAGGGGAGGGCATTTAGAGGCAATCAGGCTGGCAGGGAAGTGGTTAGGGAGTGATCAGGCTTGCAGGCAGAAGCAGTTAAGGGCAATCAGGTAGGCAGGCAGGCAGACGAGCAGTTGGGAGCCAGCAGTCCTGGATTTTGAGAGGGATGTCCAACTGCCAGGTTAGGCCCGACCCCACTGGGACCAGGCCTAAATAGGCAGTCAGACATCCCTCGAGGGGTCCCAGATTGGAGAGGGTGCAAGCTAGGCTGAGGGACACACACCCCTGTGCATGAATTCATGCACAGGTCTCTAGTCCCAAATAAAGATGACCAACAGAGAAAAGAGAATTAGGGGAGAGAAAAGGGTGCAAAAATGATATTGAGGAAAGAAAAAAAGGTTAGAGAGAAAAGAAAGAGAAGAAATAAGAAGGGGAGAATATATGTATATGGGGAGAAAAAAAAACCAACAATATATTCAAACAAACACCCAGAAAAGAAGGACGGAAGCTGACTAAAGAGGCACAGCTTATTTCCAGAAGGTAAGGACAAGTAATTGAATGAATTTGAAATGGCCATGATTCAGTATAGAGGAGGTAGAAAGAGAATGAGTGTGCAAGAAGAAAAGTAAAAAACAAAATACTAAAAAATAATAAAGAAAGAAAGAAAGAAAATAATTATTGCAAATAATTATTAAAAATTTATATATATAAAGTTTTTCTTTTCTTTAATCTATCTATCTATTTTTGAAAAAAGAGAATAGAGAGCAGATAGGCCTGAGTTGGTGATTAAAACTAATTGGGCTATTATTAGAAGAAGAGAACAAGTGAGAAGAGGAAAAACAGAAGCATAAAAAAATAAAAAATAAAAAAACAGAAAAAAAACAAACAAACAACAAGAAAGAAAGAAAAGAAAGAAAAAAATTGGCTAGTGAAGAAAGAGAAAAGAGAAGTGTGCATGGACTTGGAGGAGGAGAGAGGAAATTAGATATATGAGTAAGATCAATTTTTAACAGGGAGTAAAAATAAAGGTTAGAAAAAAAATAAAGCAGGAACAGGGGAAGAGAAACAGGATGAAAAAGAGGGAAAGTGAGAAAGAAAGTGTTGGCATAAAGGAAAATTTGAGATAGAGTAAAATAATGATTTAAAAATAGAATTTAGAACACTAATCCAAAAATAAAAAATAAAATAAAACTTTAAAAATGGTAAAATAATAATAATAAATAAAAATATAATAATAAAAAAGTAAAATAAAGTGAGAAAAAAATAGTTTCTTAAGTAAAGATAAAAAAATAAAAAAGAGAAGTAGTGAAGTTCGTTTGCTTCAGTGAAGCTTCAATGACCCATGGGGGCTGGTTTAAGACCCCTCTCTACTGCTCTGCCTGGGACGTCTGTTTCTTGTCAAGTAGTCAGCACAGTGTTGAAATTCCCAGTGATCCACTGCTCCTCTGTGTCATAGGCCACAATCTTGGTTTCAAGTATGCGGGATCACTCTGCTCATTTTGTTTCTCTGCCTGCCTTCAGTTGTATTTACACAAGCGTTGATGTATGACATAGCCCCTGGGTGGCAGTGTTTCTGTATTAGTTTCCAGGACCAAATGGCCCCTCAATCCAGTCCCCCAGGGTTTCCTCAGGATGTGTAGATTCATCCTTTCCCTGCTGCATTCAAGACTGGGTTGGATGGACGGACTGTCCCAGAGCTGGTTTCCTTCTCATCTCTCCCTATTCTGCTCCCCAGTTTCCACAAAAACCAACTTCCCCTGCAATCTTGGTGAGTGTTTTTAATTGAAAGATCCTATGCACTGGGTTTAGCAAGTAAAATCAAGGAAGTTATAAAGACAAAGCAACCATGCTGCCTCATGTCTTTCTTCCCCCCGGCACTGTGCAGCCAGTATAGAACTTCGGGCTGCCTTTTTGGGCACAGTCTCCCATGGCTGTGGGCTTAGATCTAGAGTCCCTCACTACCAGCAGCCCTGTGGACTCCCTTCCACATTTCAGGGCTACCAAGGGCCTCGGATTTGGTGCAGTGCAGTCTCCCTCTGAGATTCTAGTCCCAGCTGCACACGTTCTCCCTCCAGCCAGGATCCCAGATCCCACCTCTCTCCAGGTGATCTCTGACCTTTCTGTCCATGGATTGCCTCACCAGCTGTGTTTAATTCACCAATTCTGGGTGGATGTTATTTGATTCAGCTGTTTCTTTTATCTTCTCTGTGAGAAGGCACAGGACCAGTTTGTGTATTTGGCCGCCACCTTGTCGCCTGCTGGACAAACTTTTTAGGCACATGCAGTCAGGTAGACTGGAGTCTCAGTGTTTGTGGGTTCACAGCTGTGGGTTCAATGCTTGTCCCTGGGTATTGTGGCTGTAGGGTTCCGGGAGGTATCCAAGGTCTCCCCGGGTGAAGGTAAGGCTGGGCTTCCGATCACAGCCACTCTTCCCTTCAAGATGGTGTGGTCTCTGTGGCAGAGCTGGCCACTCCAGGAGAGATTTCAGTGGTAGTAGAGGCTGCCTGGCCAGGGGAGCTTGGTCTGCCAGTCCCCAACAGTCCTGTGGAATATAACTGTCTCTCACTCTTAAATACAGTGGGGCCTTGACTTAGGAGTTTAATTTGTTCCGAGACCGAGCTCGTTAAGGAGCTCGTTAACTCAAATTACTCTATCAACTCAATGCAAAAAATCGGCTGAGAAACAGCTGGTATCTCAAAAAACTCGTTAGTCGGGACACTCGTAAGTCAAGGCCCCACTGTACACACACTCCCTGAACATCCATGCACTCTCCTTTTGCTTTCTCGGTCACTCACACTATCTTGCTGACTGCCGTCCCATCGGCCGCCATCTTGGATCTCCTCTGTCCACAGCTTTTTTATCCATTCATCTACTAATGAGCACTTGGGCTGTTTCTAAATCTTAGCTATTGTAAACTATAAACATAGGGTGTATATATTCTTTCTGATTGATGTCGTGGGGCTTTTGATTATATATTCCCAGAAGTGGAACTAATCGCTGGGTCAAACTGAAGTTCCATTTTTAAGTTTTTGAGGAAACTCCACACTGTTTTCCATAGAGGCTGCACCAGTCTGCATTCCTACCAGTAGTGAACTAGTGTTCCCTTTTCTCCACATACTTGCCAGCACTTGTTTGTTGATTTTGGGATGATAGCCATTCTGACAGGTGTGAGGTGACATCTTATTGTGCTTTTCATTTGCATTTCTTTGATAATTAGTGACTTTGAGCATTTTTTCATGTGTTCTTGGTGTTCACCTCTTTTGTAATTGTTTTTTCTTTTTGGTTCTCTGGTTGAGTGGGTTTTTTTTTTTTTTTTTTTTTTTTTTGCCTGTCTTCTAATTCACTGATCTGATCTTTGGCTTTCCTTAATCTCCTGTGCATTTCTTCCACTGTGTTCTTTATTAGTGCTATGCCATTCTTCATAGTTACTATATATTTTCTCATGCTTTTTGAGCATCTTTGCCATCGTTACTCTGAGCTCTATGTCTGATAAATTTCTCATCTCCATTTCATTTAGCTCTTTTTCTGGAGAATCCTCTTGTTCTTTCATTTGTGGGGTATTTTTGTTTTTGTCTCCCTGTTTTGGCTGCCTATTTGCGTTTGTGTCTATGTATTAGGTAGATTTGCTATTCCTCCCCATCTCTAGTGCAGAACAGTGTCAAATGCTGTTTCTGACTGGCCCTGAGTACCCTGTTTGGAGCTATCAGCAATTCACAGCTGTGGCTCCCTCTGCTGGGGCTGGGTACCTTTGGAAACGACCAAGATGTGCACTAGGGTCTGCTTTACCTAGCCCTCACCCCAGGATTAGTCAGGCAAAGATTCAAAGCCTCCAGAGCTCTTCCTCTGCCTGCAGTCTGATTGTCATTAGCCCTGATTAGCCTCAGGCTATTGACCACAGGGTGGGGTGAGAGTCTTCTAACAGGCTGGAGCAACTCCCCACCCCAACCCCCACACCCCTGCCCCCTCCCCCCACAAGCTTGCTGGAGCAAAAAAATTGCCTGAATAGCAAAGTTCCATCACCAGAGAAAGAGTTCATCTGCAGCATGAAGGAATGACTCAACACAGTAAACCTGGGTGTCCGCCCTCCGAGTTCAATCCCCAAAGCCCCCAATCCTGGTTTCTGCTCATTTAGCTACAGTCCACTCTGCCCTACCTCTGCTGGAGCCCAAGGTGAGTGGCTGCACACAAAATTTTGTGTTTTGGCCCTTTAAGATTGTGCCTGCATTTCCAGCAGTCTCTCCATGGCAGATAGCAATCTTGCTTTTCACAGCCAGATGTTATATGGGCACTTTTTTTCAGTCTGGTGCTCTGGACTGGGGAGCCCAGCTTGGGATTTAGACTCAGAGTTCTCAGTGGGAACCTCCCACAGCTGAGATATCCCTACGGATCTTCAGCTGCTGTCTATGAGAGCCCAGCCAGCACTTTCACACCTCAGACCAGTCTCTAGGTCAGGGGTGGGCAACCCCTGGCACGCGTGCCAAACACGGGACACCAGTAACTTTTGCTGGCACACGAAACCCTCTCTTATAATCTTCCATTTACAATTGTGAATCTTTGTTCTCAGTGATGAATTTTGTTAAGTCTCGCAATAGGAGTAGCCTGACAGATGAAAGTGCGTATCTCTGAAGGTCACGAAATATAAACCTGATGTAAAATCTGTCATCAGTGATGCAGCAGCAAAAATCCCATCGATAATATCAAATGGAGTCATAAAGTTTTCTGTCGGACTATAGTGTACATGTATACATTAAAAAAATAAATGTATTTTTCATCATCATATACTGTGTTTTTGTCGCTCGAATGAATTTTATTATTTCTTCAAGGTTCTTCACATACGTACACCTTAAGAGATATCAAGTAAGCGTAACATGTTCTCAAAAAATTAGGGTTGGCACGCAGAAGAATTTTGAGTCAGAGATTTTGCTGGTTTTGGCACGCACTCACAAAAAGTTTGCCCACCCCTGCTTGCAAAAAGGTTGCCCTCCACTTTCCATTCTTGGGTAACAGGGTTCAGTCCAACTAGTCTTCAGTTGAATCTTCTGGGAAGTTCTTCTTTATTTTAATTGTATTTCCAGTTTGGTCCTGGGAGAGTGTCAGTGTAGCTTCCACTTACTCCACCACCATTTGGAATCCCTGATACCTAAGTGTTTTTAACTACATTTCATCTTCCATGTCAAGGTGTTTGTACCAGGGAGGCAGTCTGCAATAGAACACTTTGAGGAGATACAAAAACCAATATCTTGTTCAGAGTTACTTAAAGTGGTGGCCCTAGACAAGATTAAGTGTTTGCAACTGACTATAAATCACATATAGCTTCCTTTATAGAGAGAGTCTTACCATGGAAAAAAAAGTCAGCTTATCTAAAAAGCATACTTGATAATGTCATTGACTAACAATTTTGACAAGTTCCTTATATCAACAGTCCATAGGCCACACTTTGGGTAGCAGAGGTCTGGATGGCTCATTTGACAGAGGAAGTAGTATTTCCATCCTGAATAATTCTGTGTGGTTCAGAGTTGCCCCTTGTATAGAGAAGCAATTATCAATATTTATTAAAGATTTAATGCTATGTAAAGTATGGTAGATTAAGTGCTCTTGGCATGAAATAAATCCCAGATGATTTCTTATAATTAAAGGCAAAACACATATTTTACATTCTATTTATGAGTATAGGATTCATCTACTCTTAAAACTTTTACATGATTTTCAACCTCCTCTCCAACCAGAGCTGGCATTTCAATCTTCAGAGATTGTGTGAAGGAATTTTCTTTTACATTCATTACAATTGAATCCTTTGGCAAAGAGATTTTTTTAAATACATAAAGCAATTTAATTTATCTTTAGTTGTTTAGATAAATAAGTAAAAAGATCTCTAGGCACCCCATTTTAAAATTAAAGAAAGAAAGCAGTTTAACTCAATAAATACTACAGTTTCTATATTTTATGAATTTTCAACCAAGTACAATAAACATGAATTTTTTATTAGAAAATATCACTGCTACAAAAAATAAATAAGTTGCTGCCACAAAATTACAACATAATATATAGTTGGCTCATTCTGTTATGGTCAGTTGAGAGAAAGATGACAAAAGTGAAAAGAACAAAAAAAGGAAAGAGATTTAGAAAGTGGAAGAAAAGACAGAAAAAATGCTTTAGTAATGAGTTAGTTATATAAAGTCACCAAGAGGAACACATGCTCTGACTGAAATGCTATGATGAGAACCATATTATATGAATGATTTCATTGTCCCAGGGGTAAAGGAGATGCTCACATTTTCTCTGTAAAGGCACTACTGGCAAACTTTGCTCTCCCACACGAAACCAGAAGACCCAAGGAGCAGTGGTCTTAACCATGCTGGAGGAGTGCTTACTCGTACTTGTCCACACTTGGATGGCTGGAATCTGGCAGCACTGCCTCCATCACTACTGAGAAGGTTCAAAGACAATGGTCAAATCGGGCTTTTCTTCTTGAAGTGTTTCTAATGCGCAGATTGTATCATAATTAAAATACATTTTACACAACCTATAAAAGCAAACAGAGAGCCTTGAGTTATGCTCTTCAAATGAACACTCAGAATTTTTGGCCTTAAAATATATCACCTCACTTCCCTTATTCTCACACACTTCTAAGCTCTCCAGTTCTGCACTTCATACCTAACATAGTTTATGTTATATTTGTAACCTTCAAGTTTGAAAATGTTTAAACATATAATAAACATAAAGAGAATAGTATAATAAATTCCCATATGGCCGTTCAGCAGGTTTGACAATTAATAGCTCATGGCCAATTTTGTTTCAATTAAACACAGCATGTCACACATGTATAAATATTTCATGGTATAACACTAACTGAAGAAGATTTTTAAAAACATAATATAATGCCATTATTACAGTTTAAAAAGTTAACAATAATTCCTTAATATTAACATATATCTAATATGTTTAAATTTCCTCAGCTGTCTGATAATTTTTACATTATGTTTATTTAATCAGAAGCCATATAAAGTCCACATGTTGCAATTGCTTGGTAGGCCTCTCATTTCTTCTTTGACTTGAATTCTTTTTCCTCTTTTCCTTGCCACTCAAATGAGAAATAATACCATTTGTCATGCATCATTTTTAAGAATCTTGATTTGATTGTGTTGTGAATTGAATGTATATGTTTCTCCAAAATTTGTATGTTGAAGCCCTAACCCTCAGTGTTATGGTATTTGTATATGATGCCTTTAGAATCTAATTAGGGTTAGATGAGTTCACTGGGATAGGTCCTCACAATAGGATTAGTGTTCTTATAGGAAGAGCTACCAGAGTGTTCTCTCTCTCTGTCATGTGATGACACAGCACAAGGGTGCCATCTGACAGCTCAGAAGAGAGCTTTCACCAGAAACTGAATCAGCAGACCTTGGACTTTCCTTCCTCCAGAACTGTGAGAAATAAATGTCTGTTCTTTAAGGCACCTAATCTATGCTATTTTTTTTTATGGCAGCCAAGCTGACAAGAGAGGTTGAGTGCATCTATGGACTCTCAAGTCTGTTTTGAGCCTGTCCTTTGTCCCAGAATGCCCTTAAGAACTTTGTCAGTGATCCCACATACAGCAATGTCCCAGCTTCATCCTGACCAATTTCTTCTTTTGTTCCTCTATTTCTCTTAGCTCTGAGAATTTTGGCTTTTCCTGTGTTGGCACAAGGATGCAATGCTGATTCAAACTTTTATTTATTCAAACCTGCATTCCAGTTCAATTCTCAGCCTTGAGGTAATAGAAAAGGGCAGAAGTCCCTGAGCTAATATAATTCATATTCTTGGGGAAGGGTATCTATACTAATAAAAGCCTAGGTAGCCCTTGCTCTCTCATGTGATGCCCTCACATCATCACAAGATGGCCACCCTCATGTTGTCACAAGATGGCTGCCCCAAGATGACCAGAAAGGGAGAGCAGTTGGGGGCAACCAGGCCTGCAGGAGAGGGCAGTTGGGGGCAATCGGGCCAGCAGGGGAATGGTTAGGGGATGATCAGGCTGGCAGGTAGACAAGCGGTTAGGAGCGAGCGGTCCCAGATTGTGAGAGGGATGTCTGACTGCCGGTGTAGGCCCGATCCCTGCAGAGGTCCCATATTGGAGAGGGTGCAGGCCGGGCTGAGGGACGCCCACCCCATACATGAATTTCATGCACCAGGCCTCTAGTAGACAATAAATAAACAATAAAATAAGATATATGATGGTGGTCAACACTATGGAGGGAAATATGAAGAGAAGAGGAAAAAGCATGCTGGCCTGATGCTTTCAATAGGATGGCAAGAAACACACAGAGGAAGATCTTTAAGAAGATAATTTAAGGATGTATGGAAACAAGGCATGTGTATATCAAAAAATGAGAGAGTTCCAGGCAGAGGAAACACCAAGTGCAAAATTCCAGAGAATACAGTGTTTAAGTGAAACAGTGCGAAAGGAGCAGAAGGAACAGGGTTAGGAGAAGATGAATTTGCAGAAGCAGCAGGCTTAGATCACAGAGGGTCTTTAGGCTCTGCCATGAGTTTATAGCTCTCACTTTGAATATGATAGGCAGTCACTGGAGCATGTTGATAGGAGTGAGTCCTGTTTTAGTTGTACCCTCCATCTTCTATGGTAATCAAAATAAATGCAGAGTAGCCTGGCAGAATGCCACCATAGCAATCCATACAAGAAATGATGGTGGCTTGAACCAAGGTAAGAACCATAAAGCTGGCAAGAGGTGGTCAATGAGTGGGCATCCTGTGGAAGCAGAGCTTACAGGACATGCCGATGGAGTGGATATGCATAAGGAAGAAGAAGCATCAATGGTGACATCTGGATGACAGTTACCATTGGCTGAGAGAGGGAAGAAGCAAGTTTCAAACGGAGTGGAATAGCACAGACTTGGATTTAAACATGTGAAATTTGGGAGCCTTATTAGACACCCAAGTGTAAATGTCAGATAAACATTTGGACATGGTATTCATGGAGATATAAATTGGGGGTATAACACATATAGTAAAACCAGAAGACTAAACGATATAAACAAGGGAGAAAATTTAGAGAAGGAAAATTAGGCAATGGGTGAGTCCCAGAGATTCAGCATGTAAAAGTCAGAGCAATGAGAAGCAAAAAAGAAGACTGAGCAGAAATAACCAATAAAGTAGGAGAAAACCTGGAGGAGAGTATGGTGCCTCTAAAGCCAAGTGAGGGAAACATCTTCTTTGGGGAGTATGATCCTCAGGGATGACTGAAGTCTGACACTAACAGGAAGCTCTTACTACAAAAGTAATGAGTATCTCAGTAGTATCCTGGTGATGGAAGGGAGCCAATTGTTTCAATATACTTCATTGGCTGGATTTTATGGTATTTCTCATCTTCATGTTTCTGGATCATGCTCTTCCCATTTACACTTACTCAAAAACAAGATCAACAGCATCCCTCTATACTAATACCTTTGCAATAAGGCTGAACCATAGATAGGTCTAGTTCTATTAAGTCCAAGCCCCTGCATAGAAATATAATTCCATTTGGCTGCTTCCATTAGACCTTACATTTCTTTTAGGAATATGGATGGAAAGTGTTTTCATACCCAACTGAACTTTGAATATTCTAAATATCTGGATGAAGTTGAATGTGTAGGTCATGACTCATCTACCCTATTTTTAAAATATTTTTGCCTTAGCTGGTTTGGCTCAGTGGATAGAGTGTTGGCCTGTGGACCAAAGGGTCCCGGGTTTGATTCTGGCTCCTCCCTGGTCCCTAGTCAGGGCTCATGCAAGAGGCAAACAATCAATTTCTTTTACATTGATATTTCTCTCTGTCTTTCCCTCTCTCTTCCACTCTCTCTAAAAGATCACTGGAAAAATATCCTTGGGTAAGGATTAACAACAACAACAACCAACAACAACAAACATATCTGCAATACCTGGACCAGGTCCAACTTCACCCTGAGTGCAAAAGAACCATCTTGGATTTTGATAACTGACCAACTTTTTCTTAGAACTTGGAGCCCTCCCCCCACATGTCTGAGGAGAGCACTTACTGAAGTCTTTTTAGGAGGCAGCCTTGTTGTTTCAGCACTTCACAGAACAGCATGACCCCCAGATCACCCAAGTCATTGTTGCCCAGGTTCAGCTGCCGCAGGCTCTGGTTGGAGGTCAGAAGTGTGGAAAGATCCCAGCAGCAGTGTGAGGAGAGACTGCAATTGTCTAGTCTGCAAGAAAGAGAATGATTGAAAGAAAATATTCCCTTCCCTTCCTCCAGGTCTCCCAAATCTTAGCCCGTAATATTTCAAACAAAGAAAAAGTGCAGGATAAACAAGCTTGGAATAATTATATGTGTCATGACTATTCTTCTCTTCTTTTCAGATAAGACTATTTTTCCAGTCTACTGGATTATCCAGATCCAATTAGCAATAGCACTTTCTGAATTGATGTTTCCTAAATTCTGTCTCCTCCCAAAATTCCTTAAAATATAAGAGCCATACCACCCCCATTCTTTTGTTGTGGAGAGATTTGTGGTGAAAGGAACTCATCTTTACCTTTATATCATCTAGAAGTAGAATTCTTCCCAGACCCGTGATTCTGTAATAAGCCAAACCCTCAGAGGACATCACTTCTTAGATACAGATTATCTCATCATCACTTCTCTATACACCCTTCCTCTTACCCACTATGTATTCTGACATTTCAGGTTGTTCCACAACATCACTTTAATAAGCTAAGGCACTTACTCCAACATCTGAAGCTTGCAGTTGGGGTGCAAGAGTCCCTTACACAGTAGCTTCACCCCCATGTCTCCAAGAGCATTACCCCGTAGGTAAAGGTGTGTGAGATTCTGGTTGCCACTGAGCACTGAGGACAGAGCTGGACAACAAACGGACGTAAGGCCTGACTTCACCAACCTGTAGAAGAAATGGGAAGAAAACTCCTCAATGTCCAGCCTTCCTTGGACATTTGCACAACTATCTCACCACAGGAACCTCATCTTATCTGAAGAGCTGCATCCTCCAACATAAAGGCCAGGAGCTAGAATCACAGATATAACCTGAGGAAAGCACAAATCCCTGTTTCTGGCCCCATAAAAGAGACAAATGATGGTCTCAGCAGATATCTTGCTGGGATCAGTGGAAGAGTCAGAGTGAAAACAAACTGAGCCAGATTGACTTCACAGTCCTCCTCCTTCTTACACATATTCCCTCTGGCCATGCATGCTCCTCATAAAGACATCTCAGGCCATCCCACAACATTGCAGAAACCTGCCTTATTTGATTCTTATATCAACCAGGAAAGGTGGCAGTATTATATATTTTTTTACAGATTAGAAATTTGAGTGTCATCAAATTATGTGTTTCTCTTAAGGTTCAAGAACAAGTGTATGATGGAGAGGAAACTCAGACTTAAGCCTTCTGGAGTCATCCCCTATCTGTTGCCCCATCTGTCCATGTCACGCTGCACTACAAGGCACTCCTTGGAACATAAAGCCCTAGCCATGCATTACATTCAGTGGAATTAATGTGTTTTATGTACTACTTTTGGGTCAAGTGAGCTTACTTTCTTACCCAACAAGAGCAGGGGCCTCTGAATAGAGAGCTCTATCACTCCTGCATAGAATTTCAGAGGGTGATATACAGTATATTGAAAGGCACAGATACTAGGCCTTCAACAAGTCCTTGATTAAAGAGTATATCATGCAATCATATTTATTTCTGCTAGAATTCTTAACCACCACATGTTTTTAAGCTCTAAAGAGTCTTAGAATCAGGAAAAATAGAAACACAGAAAGAAGTAATTCAGACAGTGTAGCATGAACGGATGACCTAAAGGAAACATAAGTACTTA
Organism: Myotis lucifugus; assembly: GCF_000147115.1. Classification (NCBI taxonomy): domain Eukaryota; kingdom Metazoa; phylum Chordata; class Mammalia; order Chiroptera; family Vespertilionidae; genus Myotis; species Myotis lucifugus. The sequence continues at coordinate 1,261,522 of NW_005871350.1, read as the reverse complement.
CCTACCCACTGTCTTCATCTTCCCATGAATCAGAATGAAAAAGACAGAGTAAGCAAGATGAAGAGAGAAACAAAGCCCAAGAGGGACAAGTAGAAACAAGGCAAGTTTCAAGTAGCTTCTGGTACATTTTATCTCCAGTTAAGAAGAATTTCATCTCAGGGTCCTCAGTGAATATGCAGAAGGGATTTGCAAGATTGCTGCCTATTATAGACCTAATATTTGTATCCTCCAAAATTCATGTTAAATTTTGTAGCTCCCAATGTGATGACATTATAAGGTGGAGTCTTTGAGAGATTTTATTAGGTCTTGAGGGTGGAGCCCTCGTGATGGGATTAGTACCCTTATAATAGAGACCCGAGAGCACTTTCACTCCTATGCTACATGATGATACAGTGAGAAGGTGACTGCAAGCCAGTAAGAGTCCTCACCAGGAACCAGATCTATAGGAGCCTTGATCTTGTGCTTCTGGCCTCTGGAACTGTGAAAAATAAATATTTGTTGTTTAAGTCACCAAGTCTATGGTATTTTTTTTTTTAGAGAGGGAGACAGGGAGAGGGAAAGAGAAACGTTGATGTGAGAGAGAGAGATCGATCGGTTGCTTCCCACATACTTCCCAATCTGGAATTGAACCTGCAACCTAGATATGTGCTTGATCAGGAATAAAACCCATGACCTTTTGGTGCATGGGATGACACTCTAACCAACTGAGCCACACTGGCCAGGGCTATGGTATTTTTGTATCACAGCTCAAACAGTCTAATATGTTGGCAAAGATGAAGAACATGCCAGAAGACTAGAGGCAGACATCAAAAAAGAAAAGAAAAGAATATTTTGAAAGTTATAGAATGGCAAACATTATCAGTATATCCAGAAAAAGACTAGAAGGGATTTGAAACAGATGTTTAAGGAGTATAGTGAAGTGGCAGCAGTCACAATCAGATGGTGATGTTCTGCTAAGAATAAGTCACATCTGAATGATCAAAATGTTAGTAAGCACTGAGACTGAGTGATGGGTGCATATCATGTAACAAAATGATTAGACAATCAAACAAGCGAGACCTACCAACCAATATATTAGTACTAGATTAGAGGAATGTAACTAACATTGTGTATTTTGGTTTCAACCAATCCATTCAACTCAGGGCCACATTTACTGAGCACTGTCAATGTAGAAAACATTCAAACCTATAGAGAATTTTTGTGAGTTTATTTGAGCCAAACTGTCAACAATTGTAGAAAGGAAAATCTCAATGGATTGAGATAATGCTCCAGAGAATGGCAGTTTTGCACCTTATTTTATACATTACAATCAAAAGCGAAGACAAAGTGCGTTACATGAAATTCATTGGTGATAAATTAGGGAAGTGGGAGAAAGCAAAGTGGGAGGGGAGAGGAGAAACCTCTAGGATTGGATGAAAAATAAAATTATAGACACATACATCTTTTACATAGGTGGGTATAGGATAGTTAGCAGTTAACAATTAACATGATAAAAATAACAATGAGAGGATTTATGGTCTGCCCTGGTGCATTGGTTGTTATCTGAGGGGTCTGGGAAAAGGGGAGTTACCCTGACAAACCAAAGGAATGTTATCTTAGATGCAAAAGATAATGAGATAGGCTTAGTTAAGCGTGGCTCAGTGGTTGAGCATTGACCTATGAACTGTGAGGTCACAGTTCAATACCAGGTCAGGACATATGCCTGGGTTGAAGGCTCAATCCCCAGTGTGGGATGTTCAGGAGACAGCCAATCAATTATTCTCTCTCATCATTGATGTTTCTATCTCTCTCTCCCTCTCCCTTCCTCTCTGAAATCAATAAAAAATCTATATTTTTCAAAGATAAAGGCTGACTTTTTGTCAGGGAAGATTGTAGACTAGGACATGACTACCTGCTATAACTGCTTTCAGTTAAAAAGTTAATTGCAGACCATCCTTTGTGGTGACTTTAGGTCTCTGAGTTTGTAAGGCCACCACACAGGCCTTTCTTGAGCTGGTCAGGTTAGCATATGGCCCCTTTTCATCCACAGCACATATATATTTTTTAAAAAATATATTTTATTGATTTTTTACAGAGAGGAAGGGAGAAGGACAGAGAGTTAGAAACATCAATGAGAGAGAAACATCGATCAGCTGCCTCCTGCACACTCCCCACCAGGGATGAGCCCATAGCCAAGGCACATGCTCCCGACCGGAATCGAACCTGGGACCCTTGAGTCAGCAGGCCAACACTCCATCCATTGAGCCAAACCGGTTAGGGCGTCACAGCACAGATATCTTGTCATCTACCATATTAAGTTAAATCATTGTGTGTGTTTTAATTTTAATAATGATATATCTTGTGTCACAAAAATGTCTCACAAAGAAAACTGAAGAAGATTTTACATTTGTTGAATATTTACTATGTACTTGGCTGTGATAATGACTTAACAAGATTATCTCATTGAGTTATTACTAAACCAAGTCACAGGTGTTGTTTTTATCTGTATTTTTAAATGGAGAAAAAACAGAAACTGAAAGTACTTAAAGAATAAGACAGAGATTCCTAGAAGGATGGTGGTGGTGGAAGAGCAAGGGTAACCCTCCAAGCAAAAGGAAAATAGTATGCAGGGGTGAGGAAATGTGGAAGAGCAGGCCAGGCTCTTAGAACTAAAAATGAATCCAATATAACTCAAAATAGAATGGAAGGTGTGATAAGCAAGAGGGAAGAAGCAACAATCTAGAGGTGGTCAAGGTAAGGTGTGCCAAGGTAAGATATACCAACTTTACTCTGACTTCAAAAAAGAACTTTTGAAGGTACTTTAAGCAATAACTCAATGTTATGAAATTTTCATTTGAAAGCGCCCTCTGTTGTTATGTAAAAGATAGATGAGAGGAAGGGGGAACTGAAAGTGTTTTTAAAAATTAGAATTGTTCTCTCTTTACTGGCTAATCAGCCTCCTGGAAAGTCCCACTATTAAAAAAGGCAGTAAGTAGTGGGTCTCGCTGGGGTGCCTGGCCAGCCTGGGTGAGGGGCTGAGGGCCGTTTTCAGGCTGGCCACACCCCCTTCACCGGTGGAGGTGCCCCACTGGGGTGCCTGGCCAGCCTGGGTGAGGCCGCTAATGGCCGTTTTCAGGCTGCCCACAACCCCAGAAACCTGCTTTAGTCAGCCAGGCTTCAGCCAGGCAGGACCGCAACATTGTTTCAAATACAGAAGGTAAACAAAGGCCAGAAAGCTGCTTTCAGCACCCGAGGTCTCAGAGCTGGAGCCAAGCCTCAGAGCTAAAGCTGGCCCAGAATAAAAATAAAAGAAAAAAAAGACAGGTTGGGAGCTTCAGTCACCCGCCAGCCTGAAAACGGCCCTCAGCCCCTCACCCAGACTGGCCAGGCACCCAAGTGGGGACCCCCACCCTGAAGAGGGTGTGACCAGATACAAACAGCCATCATCCCCTCACCCAGACTGGCCAGGCACCCAAGTGGGACCCCCACCCTGATCTGGGACACCCTTCAGGGCAAACCAGCCGGCCCCCACCCATGCACCAGGCCTCTATCCTATATAGTAAAAGGGTAATATGCCTCCCAGCACCGGGATCAGCATGACAGGGGCCAGCGACCAAACCCCCTGATCGCCCTGCGGCTCTGTGTGTGACAGGGGGCGGGGCCACAACCTCCTTATCTGACGTGCTCTGTTCATGACAGGGGAAGGCGCCCCAACCCCCTGATCAGCCCTGCCCTGTACCTGATAGGGGGGAGCTCCCCAACCCCCTGATCGCCCTGCGGCTCTGTGTGTGACAGGGTGCAGCTCCCCAACCCCCCCCCACCCCCCACGGGCCCTGCTCTGTGTGTGACGGGGTAGAGCCATAACCTCCCCATCGGCCCTGCCCTGAGTGTGACAGTGGCGGCACCCCAACCCCCTGATAGGCCGTGCTCTGTGGGTGATAGAGGGTGGCGCCCCAACCCCCTGATCCGCCCTGTTCTGTGTGTGACAGGGGGCGGTGCCCCAACTCCCCTATTGGCCCTACTCTGCGAGTGACAGGGGGGAGCTCCCCAACCCCCTGATGGGCCCTGCTCTGTGTGTGACAGGGGGTGGCTCTGCAACCTCCCCATTGACTCTGCCTTGAGTGTGACAGGGGGCAGTGCCCCAACCCCCCAATCAGCCCTACCCCTGAGCATGACTAGGGGTGGCATCACAACCTCCCGATCCACCCTGCTCTGTGCATGACACAGGGCGGTGCCCCAACTCCCCAATCGGCCCTGCTCTGATCCCGACCAGGGGCTGCACCTAGGGATTGGGCCAGCCCTCTGCCACCCGGGAGCAGGCCTAAGCCAGCAGGTCATTATCTCCCAAGGGGTCCCAGACTGTGAGAGGGCACAGGCCGGACTGAGGGACCCCCTCTCCCCCATGAGTGCCCAAATTTTTGTGCACCGGGCCTCTAGTAAAATATAAACATGCATAAAGTTGTATATACAAATATGCTTTTGTTAGGGGCAAAATTAGAATACTGGGGCTAGCTATAGTTATAAGAAATATTAATCATGCTCTGTTAACTGAGATTGCCTTATTCTGATTAAAGAAAGGACATTCTAATCTGACTGGGAGTTGTACTACCCTGGGTCCCGGGAGTCAACTTTGGACCTGCCAGTCAATCTTGGACCTGGGAGTCAACTTTGGAATGTGTCCATTCTCATTCAAGAACTGCCTATTATCATGGAAAGATTAACAACCTTGTTGTCTAAACAATGGAGTTCCACCCCAGCCTGAATTGCCTACTTCCCCATGCCTGTAATTTCTACTTCCCCGTATAATCTTTATCCTACCCAATATAAGTAGCTGGCTTATGGGGGGGGGGGGGGATAAGGGGGTAGAGAGCAGATTTTTGTGGGTGACCTATTGCTCTCTCATACTGCCAGCAGTATTGGAATAAATGCTCATATATGATTCAACTCTGTCTCTGATGAATTGGCTCAAGTAGTGACAGGCAGCCCAGACTCATTGATTGTCCAGTTTCACTTTTGTCAGAGTTCTTTGTAATAGTGAAAAAGTAGAAAAGAATTCAAAGTTTCATCTTTCAATGAGTAGCTAAATAAATTGCTAGGATACATACTATGAAATGTTATGTCCAAATCTGTAGGTCTGAACATTCAAACATAGTATTGTATTCATAATAAATTAAAAAGTCATATCGTAGAAAAGCATTCACATTATGATTCCCAGTTTTGACAAAGAAATAGAATGTTATGGGTTGAATTGTGCCCCCTCCCCCCCAAAAAAACTTCATACCTTAAATTCCTAGTCCCCAGTACTTCAGAATGTGACTTTATTTAGAAATAGGGTCACTGAAGATGTAATTAGTTATGATGAAGTCATATCCAATATGAATGATGTTTATATAAAAAGGGAAAATTTGGACACAAAGAAAGACAAACATCATGTAGAGAAAAAGGCTCAGACTGAGGTGATGCATCTACAAGCCAAGGAATGCTAAAGATCACCAGAAAACCATCAAGAGCTGGAAGCAAAGCAAGAAGCAGATTTTTCATACCAGCCTCAGAAGGAACCAATGCTGCCAACATCTTGGACTTTTAGTCTTCACTACTGAAAGACAATAAATTTCAGTTGAGAACATTCTATACAACAATGGCAAGGTAGACATTTTTCACAAGTGCACATGAAACATTTGCTGCGATAGGTAAGTTAGGGCACATGAAAAGTTTTAGAAAATTCAAGAAAACTTGAAATCATGCCATGTATCCTCTCTGACTACAATGGTATGAAACTAGAAACCAATAACACAAAGAAAATGGGAAAATTCAAGAATACAAGAAAATTAAACAACACTCTCCTGAATAACCAATTGGTCAAAGAAGACATTACAGGGAAAATAAAATAGTATCTTGAAACAATCAAAAAATTAAAACACAATATGCCGAGAGACTCCAAAATGGCAGAGGAGTGAGTGGATGCTACACTGACACACTCCCAGGACCAAACTGGAATTACAACTAAAATACAGAAAAAATATCCTGAATAATCAACTGAGGACTAGCTGGAGATAACCTTGATAACCAAGGATGTAAAGTGAAGATCAAATAGAGACTGGTAGGAAGTGTGGGGGCCTGAAGGGGCTGGCTGGGCTCCCACAGAGAAGAATTGAAGTTCCAGAGGTATATCTCAGTGGTGGGAGGTTCCCAGCCCAGGGAATCAGAACTGAGAAAGGTAACTATATAACATCTGGCTGTGAGAAGCAGTAGGGTTGCTGTCTGCCAGCCAGAGGCTGCTGGAAATGCAGACTCAATCTTAAAGGGCCAGTGCACAAAATTTTATGTGTAACCACTCACCTTGGGCTCTAGCAGAGTGGACTGGAGCTATGTAAGCAGAAGCCAGGGTTGAGAGCTCTGGGGTTAGATCTCAGAAGGCAACCACCCAGTTTCCTGTGCTGAGTCATTTGCTCACACTGCAGAGGACGTATTTCTCTAGTGGATCTATGCTATCCAGGGAATTTTTGCCTGGGAAGGAAGTCAGTTACCCCACTCTATTGGGAAACCTCTTGCACTACCTAGGGGAGTTTCTGAGTTCCATTAACAGACTAAGAATAACAATTAGCCTGCAGGCAGAAGCAATTGCCCAACCCTGTTGAAAAACCTCTCAACCCACTCTGTGGTCAATAGCCTGAGGATTTTCAAGACTGAATAAAACCAGACTTCAGGCAGAGGTGGACCTCTGGAGGCTTTGAGTCTTTGCCTGATCTAATTTTGGGTCTGGGGCTAGGAAAAGTACACTTTGATGCACATCTTAATGCTTTCCAAAGGCACCCAGCCCCAGCAGAGGGAGCCACAAGCTGCAGATTGCTGATAGCTCCAAACACAATACACAAGGCCAGTCAGAAACAGCATCTGACACTGTCCTGCACTAGAGAATGGGAGGCATAGCACATCTATCTAATACATAGTCACAAATCCAAAGAGGAGTCCAAAAGGGGAGACAAAAAACAACTCCCAGCCCTAACTGGTTTGGCTCAGTGGATAGAGCGTTGGCCTGTGGACTGAAGGGTCCCAGGTTTGATTCCGGTCCAGGGCATGTACCTTGGTTGCGGGCACATCCCCAGTAGGGGGTGTGCCGGAGGCAGCTGATTGATGTCTCTCTCTCATTGATGTTTCTAACTCTCTATTCCTCTCCCTTCCTCTCTGTAAAAAATCAATAAAATATATTTAAAAAAACCAACAACTCCCAAATGAAAGAACAAGAGAATTCTCCAGAAGAAGAGCTAAATGAAATGGAGATAAGAAATTTATCAGACATAGAGTTCAGAATAATGATGGCAAAAATTCTCAGCAGCATGAGAAAAGATATAGTAACTATGAAGGATGACATAGAACCATATAAAGAACAGTGAAAGGAATAAACAGCAGATTAAGGAAAGCCGAGGATTGGATCAGTGAACTAGAACACAGGGTCAAAAAATCACTCAATCAGAGAACTAAAAAACAACAACAAACAATTAAAAAACAGGAGAACAACTTAAGGTAGCTGTGGGTCAATATGAAACATATCAATATTTGCATAAGAGGAGTTCCAGAAGGGGAAGAAAGTGAGCAAGGGATAGAGAATGAGTTTGAATAAATAATGGCAGAAAACTTCCCTATCCTGGTGAAGGAAAAATTAACACAAGTTCAGGAGGCACAGAGAACCCCAAGAAAGAAGGACCCAAATAGGCCCACACCCAAACACATCATAATTAAAATGCCAAAAATTAAAGACAAACAGAGAATCTTAAAGGCAGGGAGAGAAAAGCAATTGGTTACCTACAAAGAAGCTTTCATATGGCTGTCATTTTTCATCAGACCAGAAGGGAATTAAATGAAGTATTCAAGGTAATGAAAAGCAAGGATCTGAAACCAAGATTACTATATACAACAAAGCTATCATTCAAAATAGAAGGTGAAAAAAAATTTTATTTTAAGGCTAAAGGAGTTTGTCACCATTACACCAGCACTGCAAGAAATGCTAAAGGGGCTGCTATAATGAGAAGAAGAAACACAGAGAGAAACAAATGGAACTATCGACACTAACAAAAGAGAAAGATGCAAATTAACCATCACTCCGCCACTTCACTACACCCACCAGCCAATCAGGAGCAAGTATGCAAATTAACCCAACTAAGATGGCAGCGGCTGTGGAGCTGGAGCGAGCAGGAGGCTTGGGTTGCCCCCGGCAATGGAGGAGGCCAAGCTTCCTGCCTGCCCTGGCTGGCCCTGGGCTCCACTCAAAGCTACAAAGTTTCAATTATAGAAGATAAATAAACCCCAGACACCTGCTTCCAGCCCACCCTGGCCTCTGCTCAAGGAGGCGCTGAAAAAAAAAAAAAGGAGAAGCTGGGAGCTTGGGTCACCAGGGGGCGTGGCCAGCCTGAAAACGGCCATCAGCCCCTCACCCAGGCTGGCCAGGCACCCCAGCAGGACCCCTCCACCCTGAAGGGGCTGTGGGCAGCCTGAAAATGACCCTCAGCCCCTCACCCAGGCTGGCCAGGCACCCCAGCGAGACCCACACCCTGATCCGGGACACCCTTCATGGCAAACCAGCTGGCCCCTCCCATGCACCAGGCCTCTATCCTATATAATAAAAGGTAATATGCAAATTGACCCTAACAGCAGAATGACTGGGAATAACTGGTCACTATGACACCACCCTGACA
>NW_005871350.1:1251183-1252750 GCF_000147115.1 Myotis lucifugus | reverse complement strand
GGGAGCTCTGCTCAGCCACAAGCCAGGCTGACAGCTGCCAGCACAGCGGTGGTGGCGGGAGCCTCTCCTGCCTCCTCAGCAGCACTAAGGATGTCCGACTACAGCTTAGGCCTGCTCACTGCTGGCAAGTGGACATCTCCCGAGGGCTCCCAGACTGCCAGAGGGCACAGGCCAGGCTGAGGGACTCCCCCCCCCCCCGGAGTGCACAAAATTTTGTGCACGGGCCTCTAGTAGAACAATAAAACACAACAGAAAGCCCAGAAATCAACCCACTCTCATATGGTCAATTAATATTTGACAAAAATTATTAGCAAAAACATACAATAGAGCAAAGACAACCTCTTCAATAAATGGTGTTGGGAAAATTGGACAGGTACATGTAAAAAAATGAAACTAGACCACCTTCTTACACTGCTACAAGTATAAACTCAAAATGGATTAAAAACTTAAATGTTAGACTCAAAACCATAAAAATCCTAGAAGGAAACATAGGCAGTAAAATCTCAGACATCTCTCATAGCAATATTTTTGCTGATATATCTCCTCAGACAAAGGAAACAAAGGTAAAAATAAATAAATGGGACTACATCACACTAAAAAGCTTTTGCACAGCAAAAGAAACCAAAAAAGTGAAAATGGAACTCACTGTATGGGAGAATATATTGGCCAATCATACATCTAATAAGGGGTTAATTTCCAAATTATATATAAAGAACTTATACTACTCAGCACCAGGAAGACAAACAATCCAACTTAAAAATAGGCAAAGGGCCTGAATAGATACTTCTTCAAAGAGTACATACAGATGGCCAAAAGATATATGAAAAAAAAATGCTGAAGATCACTTATCATCAGAAAGATGCAAATTAAAATCACAATGAGATATCACCTCACACCTGCCAAAATGGCTATTGTCAATAAATCAAAAGACAAGTGCCAGGAGGATGTGAAGAAAAGGTAACCCTAGTATGCTACTGGTGGGAATGAAGTCACTGTGGAAAACAGTATGGAGTTTCCTCAAAAAATTAAAAATGGAACTGCTTTTTGATCCAGTTATCCCATTTGGGGAAAATGTATCCTAAGAACTCCATAACACTAATGCAAAAGCATATATTCACTTCTATGTTCATTGCAGCATCTATATCATAAAAGGCCTGTGGTCATGACACCATAACGGCAGAACGACCAAAGACTGGTCACCAGGAGGCTGCGTGCGCAGCAAGGCACATGCGGGTGGGCAGGGACTTGACTCTGGGTCCCGCCTTCCATCTGGTGCAACGGGAGTCAGTCTGGGTCTGGCATGATATCACACGCTGGGCCTCTAGGTATTTATATAGTCATGGATCTGAAACAGCCCAAATGCTCATCAGTATATGGGTGGTTAAAAGAACTGGTACATTTACACAGTGGAATACTGTACAGCCTGAAAGAATGAAAGATGAGAGAGAGAGAGAGAGAGAGAGAGAGAGATAGATAGCAGAGAGAAAGAGAAAGAAAAAAAGAAAAAAGAAGGAAGGAAGGAAGGAAGGAAGGAAGGAAGGAAGAAGGAAGGAAGGAAGGAAGGAAG